>NW_018127885.1:1503205-1544179 GCF_001952655.1 Monopterus albus
AAGAAGTAACTGGTTTAAAGTTTTTTTTTTTTTTTTTTTTTTTTTTTTAGGGGCATTTAGGTATTCTCCTGGGTGGCCATTTCTGCTGCACGTCATGCATGTACTGTAGATTTAGCCAAATGTATTTTTACTTAAATAAATAGATCAACAATGATTCCATTTTAAATTCATTCAAATTTTACATTACTGTATATAACATAGGAAAAACAATACAAATTAGTAACTGCAGATATGTCCTCATGTACATTCCATTTCAGTAATCCTCAGCATTAAGTACATGTGAATAGCTAACTATAAAATAGCTGAACAACCTCTAAAAATCTTCTTACCTCCCTGCAACAATGTAGTGTGTGTCAGGTTGTGTGAGCACTCAATGACATCACTGTCAATTGTGGTTATGGATTTAATGTAGCATACTTCTGACTACACCCAACCGCAAATCACTCCTGACATTTACTGTATGCTGGGTGTGATCAGGCATAAAACAGACTTGAAACCAGTGAAACCAGTAAAATGTTTGAGCCAAAATGATTGATGTTATTAGGCAGTGAAGAAACTATCAGGGCTATTTGACAAAGTAACAATCAGTCAGACCTTCACTTCATGCACACACAGATGCAAATGCGCTTTCCTTTTTCAGCAGCTGTCTCTTTCTGCAGGAAGGACAACATGTTTGGTTTGTTCCCAGTGGAGCCAAAGCAACTTTCCAGATGTGACAGAATAAACAAGGAGCACTTCAGATCATAACAATACAACACTTTTATTGTGAATATATTATATTTGCACAATATTCAACACCATATTATAAACAGTTTTCTTTTCATTCATTTTCCTTTTTTTATACAGTAAATAGTATTGGCGTACAAATGTATACAAAATTTATTCAGGCCAGTCAAGTTCCACAAAAGAGTAATTCATGTACAGTATTAAAGCACAATCAGATATCAGAGGGACACGCACATGCCTGCACATAGACACAGGACTCCCCTGGGGTAAAACACAAGTCAACACACAACTTTGATAGACAGGCATAACCTGAACACTCAACACCAGCAGGTCACCATGAAGGCAAGGTGGAGAGAACTCAACTTTAATTGCTAAAATAATAATAATAGCTAAAAAATATGGAACAGTAAAACATGTACAGTGATTTTTAAGACAAATCAAGACTATGCAAAATTATCACTGGTAGTACTATATTCTCTCCAGCAGGCCCTGACTCTGACCATGGGCATAAACAGCATTCAAACACAGAACAAGCTCATCCCATAACATTGCACCGTCAACACTGAGTCTTCAGTAGCTGCTTCACAGCACTTTACAAAGCAACACAAAGAGGGAACAAGCATAAGGAGAACAGCAAGGAGAAAAAGCAAAGAAACAGTCATTTTGATATGCTGATCTCATTCAAAAGTCATCTTGGCTCCTGAGTCTTGTGATCCAGAAAGGGAACAGAAACAGGACTAATAAAGTCTAGGTGTTGGAAAGCAAGCTCAAGTCTGGTTTAGATTTTTCACTATGGAAGAAATTATTTCTTTCCTCCCATGATCAAAATCACTGAGTGTTTCTACTGTTGTCTGGACCACATACATTAGAACTGCACCAGATTTGGCCCATTTCACCACAGATAACTGCAAGGGCTATCCCCTCTGCTATACTGCAGCAAGCATTAGAATAGAAGCATACATGATAAGAACACAACTGATGCATTGCTTTATTCAAATAACAGACAGTTTGAGCTACTATGTAGGCACTGGGAATTTGATGCATCGAACTGAAGACAACCAAAGCTGTCAGACCAAGTACAAATATATTTGAAATTATAATATTCTAATAGATTTTGATTCTCTGTGACCTCACTTTCTGTATTTCTCAGCAAGGTGTCAAAGGTATCTATCTGTCTAGCTAATGCTGTAACTTGAATACTGATGTACACTGACATCTGAGAAATCTCTTAAAATAAAGTAGCCGGTTCTCTGTAGTAGGTTTGTGTATATGCATCTGTGGTCCTTGGTACTGTGTGGAGCTTTGGCGTCAGAGTATTGGTGTTGTCTTTAGCTCTGTACTGAGCACATGCTGCTACAATACAACACCTAGCTAATCATGAAATGCTTGTTGGTTTTAAGTACAAAAATGAAAGAGATAAGTAGATAGGTACCATACATTTAAAAACAAAATAGGCATTTTCATACTTACACTGGTTGCCAAAATAAACAATCATTACAGCATAATGATTCATTTGCAATAAATAAGCAACAAACAATATTGACAACTACACAAATCAATGCAGTCAGTATTTGAATGATATTTAGTTGGCATAGTGGGTGAGTGGGTAACTCTGCAACTTCTGCTAAATAATTCAGAGAAACAAAAGAGGCAGAATTAAAGGGTTTGGTTAGCTCTTACTCTTGCACCATAGGAGAGTATTAAGGAGTATACTGTATCATGGAAATGTGTGCAGCTGACACAGTTATTATGTGTCTATTTTTGAAAATGATGAGGAGGAAATGAATGAGCACCCTTTGGCATTGGAAAATGGAACCACTGATACCGGCTGTCAAGGGGAAAAATAAAAGTCTTGCGGATCTTCAGCATACATCCTGTATGGCATAACTGGAGTGTCTTCTGGCCTCTTGTGAAACAAGATGATGATCAGTGTGTAAGTGTATGAGTGTGTGTGAGGGTCATGAGTGTTGAAAGGATGTGATGATCCACAACAACAGCACTTGGAGCGCGAGCACTGGCCAAAAACATGGGCTTAGGCAGGTCCCTCCTCCACAGTCAGAATCATCTTCCTGTTGGACAGACCACTTGTCACTAAATTAGATAAACAATCTTCTCGATCATTCAGTAGTTCTACTACAACTACCAACATCATCACTACCTCTGTTATTAACTATACTGATTAGTGCACAATCACATCATATCAAATCCTACCATATAATATCCTGTTGTATTTTATCATATACCTAAGCGTACCTGTCATATTGCAGGCACAGTTCAAAATTTTTGGAAATATGCTTGTTCATGTTCTTGCCAAGAGTAAGATGAGATGATTGATATCACCCTCTGGCAGTAGCTTAATATCTATTGTACAGTGAAAGTGGTGTCAAACTCTTTGCAAGAAGCAAACAAGCAAACAAGTGTAATTCCCAAAATGAACAATGGATTGAAAAGCTCATTTCCAGTTACACAAGTGTTCAGACATCAGTCTGCTTTTTTGTGTATGTGTGTGTATGCACATCCAACTGGCTACATTAGTGTGTGGCTTTTTTGTATTTGATGGGAGAATTCAGGATATCCATGCATGCCAAAAGTCTAGATGAAAGAGGTGGGAGTCATCGGTATTCAAAAGGGTAGGGGAGCCAGGTGAAGCTTCCTCTGTTTATTCCAGTGACAAAATGGACTGGCCTGGAAACAAACTGGCTTCCTATGAGGAACTGAGCCAAAACTAATGGGACAGATTGGAAGAGGAAAAGAGAAACAGCCTACTTTTCCTCTGTCTTCTTCCTCAGTCATTTCTCCACTACCCTTTGCTTCCCAGCACAGGCTAAACACAGGCACATGAACCAGTAGCCTGTTATGTGTGTGATCTACATCTTCACAGCACAATGAAAAGCTGAGTTCACAAAGAAATGGGATTTTTTTTCCCCAAAATATTTAGACATCTTATAAACTGTTCAAAATTGGGTGGCAAAGCAATGACCTCACACTGAATTCATCCAAATTTCTCTTTTGTTTTACTGATTTAGCTCAAGTAGTACAGTTTGTGAACTTCCGTTAGATGTTTTTCAAGGGAATCTACATACAGTAAGTTCATTTGCTACTCTATCAGGTGTTGCATTTTCAATACTTGAAACCCTAAAAGACTTCTCAGTTTGAGGCAACATATTATCAAAAAGTGCTTTCATATTTCAGAACTAGGTTTAGCAGACAAAGTCATTTAGGAGTGCTAACAAAAAATGGTGATTGCTGCAGATATACTGCATTTGTAGAGTGCTTTGTGCTGCTTTTATCAAATGGTGGTTGTGTGGTGTTATCAAAATGATTTATCTGCCAAGATTCAATCTGTTTTCCATCTGTTAGGGTAAAAAAAGAAAACAATTTCGAATAAAACATGTAGGATTCTATTGGAGATAGGCATGCACGAAAGAAACAAGCTGTTCTTTATTACAGTGTTATTTACTTCCCTTCTCAAATTATTTTAACGTGTAAAAAAAATCCGGAATGATAAATGACACTACTGTAAAATATATTGTGTAAGTAATGCCTAAATGTAAATAAATACCCATGCGTTTGTGAGACAGTTAGTCAAGTGGATCAGTGTGACTCAGTGTTTTAATGGGATGGGTGGAGCTTGAATGGCTGCAAACAAGTAATGACCTAGATATTACCCGACAAATATTACATAAGAAATATTTCAAAATATTACATTTACATGACATTAAAAACAAGTGTAAGGAGTGGCTTATCACTCTACTGCCAAATTTTCTTTGGCCAAGCACAGTGCAGTGGCTCAGGAGGAGGGAAGATCCAAGTGGTTAGTATCAGGCCAGTAAGTAGTGAAGTCTTTAGAGACACCAACTCTATACTCAGCAGCAGAAACAAGAAGAGAGGTGTGGGGCTCAGTGCAGAACCTCTGCTGATCGGGCACAAGGGCTCATCCTATCAGACATGAGCAGCAGCCATTGGGATGCAAAATCATAAAACAAGAATGACAGCTGATGAGTGAAAAGATCATATAAAGCAAAAAAAAATAAAAAGAATAAATAATAACTGCATGCAGAGTTCAGAAAGTAAAAAAAGTGTATCAGTAAATAAACTAGATAAATAAATCAAGTACGGATCAGAATGGAAGAGCAGGCAGCCAGCAGTGCCGTGAATATAAGCAGAAAGCGCAATTCTGACAAAAACCAGACAGTAATTGATAGAGAACAACTGTGAAATATCACAGATTGAGCTGTTTCCAGCAATATTCCCTGCACAAAGGCACATGTGTGGTTGTCTCTTACATTTTCATTGTTGTCAAAACACACATCCGGCCCTTTGCGGTATCTGGGGTTCTGAGCCAGCTCGCATGGATCTGGACCTTCAGCTGAACAGACACTTTCAGGAAAATATAATTTACCAACAGTAGTGCATATTTAACACTTTTAACAGCAACAGCTAAATAATGTGCTGACTCATAATATATTGTGTATGTGTGTGCTACAGCAGCATGTGTGTGTATTGTACTGTGTGTCAATGCTTGTGTATGTTCAGTGATGTCATTACTAGCAACTGGAGGCCCCTGCTGTGACCCCGTGGATGATGACACGATTACTGTTACACCAGCAGGAAGCTACATTCAAGACACATCGGTCAAACAGAAATCCTGAAGACATATGCACACATATATTATACAGACACAAACTCACCCCTGCTATTAACCTTAATTCAGTCTGATGGCAGCATGCAGCCCAGATGAATTTAAACAAAGAAATCTAATCTGGGAGTAATGTGAAACCAGCTTTCATATGTCATGCATCTGGTTTACTGTTCACCCGTGAGCACTCAGGGGGGAAGCTCCTTAGGTGTGTGTCTTGTTATTGAGAGTTTAAATCTCTGCTGTCATATGGCTGATAGATAAAGGGCCAGAGAGTACATTTTTAAGAGTTTTTTTATGAGTTCCGTGAAAGGATACAGGGTTGTTCAGCCTGTCGTAGTGGTCTGGGGTCACATGACAAACATGTTGCCTTGGCATCAGTGATTAGGAACACCAGGTTGGTGTTTGGCAGCTTCTCAGCACGATACATCCTAGAAAGTACATGTGGCCGCACACATATGTAAACCATACACAACCTATAAGGTTTATGTTCATCCAATAATAATAAACCTGCGGTGCAAAAAAAAATCATGTCTTTCCAATTTATATGTAATACTAAATCCCCTACAACTGACTGCATTTGATTTCATTTACATAGAGTATAGAATATATGTGTGTACACAGAAATGCATACATCCTCCTTCCTCTTGGGATAGGCTTTCTATGGCAGTCATGAATGTTTCTGTGTCTGCAGTCATTAACATTGGGGACTAAAGTCCCAGACACGTGGGACTCATAACACCCAGTAATTACAGCCATATTTAACCCCCTCAAACAGACCAAACTGGCACAAAAAGCGGTTAGAGCAAAGTAAATGTGCAGTGGTCCATGATTATATTAGTAAGCCTGAAGTATAGTCAAAGAGTGAGGGAAGAGAAACAGATAAAAGAGATCTTTGTGCCTCCCTCTGCAATTCCGGTCACTGACAGATCAAGGTAATCTGTGTCTGATCAGAACTCATCAGAAAACAGCTGCCTGAGTGGAAAACAGACAAGGCCAGGAAACTAACACTATTCTGGACCCTTTTCCACAAACCAATAAACAGTAAAATAAAATGCCCAGGAAGAAGGAACAGTATAAGGTGAAAAATCTTTAATAACACAAATTGTTTAGAGTACGAATGGAGCACTGCCATAGGATTATTTTATTATCGAAGGATTGCATTTTAATTTCGTTGTACAATGTACAATGACAATAAAGATATGACATGACATGACATGACATGATGAGGAGCATGACCCGATTAATACACATACACCTCCTTGAAGAAATGTGCCCATACCTGGAACAGTTCCCACAGTCCAGGACACCTGAGTAGGATCTTTCATCATTGTCAAAGAAGTATTGAGTCTGCTCTGTGATACAGCTTTCCTTAAACATAGCATCTGGTATGTCTTCATCTGCTGAGTCCACTGAAAATAAGAGACAGGTTTAATACAGAAAGAAAATATGGTATATGATTAGTGAGGAAGTGGCATTAAATTTTGTCAGATGGAGAAACAGGTACTGTAGCCAAATGCCATGAAAAATAAATAAATATTTAAATAAATAAAACACTAAATAACAGTGACATTTTACAAACAATCACAGCTTGTGTAGCTCACCTGCCTCTAGAAGGCTGGGGAACATTAGCCCAAAAAAGAGGTGCTGAAGTACTGACCTATACACAGAAAATGAAAAAGTCACACGGATGAGTCAACAGACCATCTTTAATTTATTTACCCTGAGCAACCTAATATGGTTCAATAACAACCTCGCATCTGCCAAAGGATAGAGTAACTGGTGATGTAAATGCCATGGAAAGTATCAGCCATTCTATTTTAAAAGCTGGTTGCATTGCAGTTGGACAGTCATGCAGGTAGTGATGCAGTATATTATTGTGTAACTGCCCTTTTCCTATAATGACCAATCCCTCACCAACATACAACCCCATTCCGATACAAATTCCTACGCTCAAGTACAAATGTACTCCCACCCTAAAACACATACGCACAACCTGTACACTCACCAGGCAGCGCTGGAGGCCCACCAGCCAATACTGAGCACATCTGCAATAGTAGGCTGGAGCAGGACAGGAAAGTGATGTAGAGAAAATACCAAAAGGCAGGTAGGGATGGGAGAAAAATCAATTTAGTCATGAATCATACTTTTTCTTCATTTAGCCATTTTATGTTACCATCACAAAAAGAAGAGGCTGTAGAGTTAGAGAATATCAGAGACAACAAAACAATCTAGAGTTAAGTCTTATAACTTTGCCTCATCTTTACCAGTGTGTGAAATAAAGGGTAAGCTACTGAAAATGGATAAATGTGTAAACAATAATTATTTGCAATAGGCATGTCTAACCACATAGATGGATCGGGGCCCTGCTGCAGCCTTGCTGTCCTTCTCTGGGTCACAGACACTCTGGTAATCATAGGTCTTATTGAAGGAATACAGGGACGTGTTAACCAGGTTGATCATCAGCACCGGATCCACCTCACCAAAAAACTGACCTATCTGGATGAGTTCACACATACACAAATAACAAAAGTCAGTAAAAGCAGTGTAAAACTCTGCATATAGAAATAAAATAAGCATCATTACACTGAACATTTGCATTTATTAGCTTAGCCAATCAGGATAAGCTCATTTATCTGTTTTGTGGTCGTCACTACAAAAAGATGGGAGTCACCCCATCACTCTTCCACTTTGCTTACATAGCCAGTCATGCTTACATCATGGAGGGTGCCGCTACAACAGCATTTCACCCTCTGATCAAGCTGCCAGGCTGGGGAGAGAGTGGTGGTGTGCTCCAGTGTCTTGTGATGCTGGTGTTACAGTATGATTCTTAAGTGTCACAGCAGGTTATGTTCAACAATGGATACAAGAGACCAATTTAAAGGTTGTAACATGAACGACTGAGCAAAGATAATATGAAGGGAAATGTCTTATAGAGTACTGATAAGGGGATGAAGTTGCTAATAGAATTATAATATATAACTATTGCTCACAGGTAGCCAAAAAAATGTGCACGATCCCCACGGACACTAAATTAATCAGAAGAGGTAAAAACGAGATTGGAGGGTGCTTATCTAACTGCTTGAAGGCCATAAGCTGTATGCCAGACACTGTGATGGTAGAATGGATCAAAGACAGCAGATGTCCTGTCAGGAGTGACATGAAATGTTTCCAAACCCACTGTATATCCTGTCACTGACACATGAGAGCCTATAGCAGCCTGAAATAGTGAAGTTAACACAGGCGAGCTGACTTCTTTCATACACAAGGGACTCACTTCACTACAGCTTTCATGGCTGACTAAACCCCACCACAACCTTTCCTTTGATCCTTGTCCAATAGCTAGTGCTTTGCTTTACCGGAGACATGAGTGTACTGTTGTCCTGCAGGAACTTTCAAACAGCTCGGCACTAACGGGACATTCTCATAACTTAACTGAGTTATAAGCCCTTTATTTGACCTCTATATGAGATAGATGTATTCCTGTGACAGAGGTAAGAGAAGCCAGAGGCAGAAAAAAGTAGGAAGCATGAATGCTGGAAGGGTCTTTGATTTCAGCTTATGTGACTGTGTAACTCGATGTGACTAGAACTTCTTGATGATTTACCAATTACTGATGATTAGGCAATAGATAAGTTAAGCATACATGGTCACAATAAGGTGAAAAATGTTGAAGGCAGCTCACCAAGGTGATATACTCATCCTGATTGGACATGAGAAGAAATCCTCCATCATCCAGGATCACACAGTCCACATGCTGTAGGGTAAAAAGATGAAAACTGCAATAAACCCACCAGGCAGTGATGTGGACATGGAAAATTATCTGGCAGTCATTTTAGTAAGTGATGCTAATCAAAATTAAATACATAAAAACATTATAGGCAAAGGTCCTGTCATAAAGGTTTTCTGTTGAAAGATTCTTAACATGGCTGGTAGCATAAGGGCAAAACATATTATAATGAACAGTGTTGATTGGTTTTATATGTCTTGGTTTAAGCAATTTTTTTCTAAGCAATTTGTTACTGGATGTTTGAACCTGCTTTTTGAAAGCCTAACCATGGAAGTGGGCTGCATATTAGCTTTTAGCTAGATGGCCCATATGCACTGCATAAGTTCACTGAGTGTGACAATGTTTAGTTGCATGTTTTTCTGAAAAATAATTAAAAAAAAATTTAAAAATAGTGCAGATGATAAATATTATGTTAAAAGCAAAAAAAGCACTCTGATTAGATTTGATCAACAGCTATAAACTGTATATGAATCTATACCTTGTCATTCCTCAGACAACCACAGATTTCATCCTTGCACTAAAAGATAAAAAGCAAGTCAAACAAGAAATCAGTGGTTAAAAGTGTCAAAGATAATGTATACAATAGAAATAAACTTAAATCCACCTTACATTCAGTTTCAGAGTAGCATTCATGAAAATGTTCATCCAGAATGAGACATTGAGTTTCACTCCCACCACTACAGAACCAATTATAAAACAAGCAGAGGTGCAACATTAGTGAATTGAGTCTTTCCATTTTCAACAAATCACAAGAAGAAATTCATCTGGCATAAGCAAAGACTAACCTGCTGGCTTGAGCGTGACATCATCAATGGTGAGATCCACTGCTTTGCTCACTAGAATTCCTGACTCAGAAACAGGCTCTCTGCCCTCTGCTGCAATTGAAAAGTGATACACAAGACAAGAGAAGCAGTAATTATGGCGATTTAACTGAAATCAAGTACACAGAGAGATTGTGAATCACAGTTTAAAGATGAATAATCGCTATCCATTGTGGGGAATTCCATGCATTTTTACTGTAGCTGCTTGAAACCTATGTTAGTGGTGTCTGTGTACATGTGTTAATCCAGTCAAGTGTAGCTGTAGGCATAGCTACATTACACTGACATTTGCCTGTCCCGATGTCTGTTAGAGAGATCAGTGGAGATAACAGGAAATATACAGAGCAGGGGGGGGGGAGGGAGGGGATGAGCGCTTAAAGACGCAGCGGGAAAAGGAGAAGGATAAAGAGAGTGATATCAGAGGCCCGAGAGTGTGATCTTTGCTAGCAGGGTTGGGATGACGTCCAAAGGCGAGGAGCAGGATAGGCTTAGTGCCAGACCACACTGAAGATCCTCATGCACAGAAAAGCTCACACATATACACATATTTGAGCCTTTCATAAAACTTACTGTTGAACAATGGAGCTGTGAAAATATAAATTTCATTGTCCAGGGTCCTCTTGTAGAAGCTGGACTCATATGTCTCAGGATTCTCAGTCCATTCTTCCCCAGCGCTGCAAACATCAGTATAGTATGTAATATTATATATGGACCATTACAGTCATAAAACACAGGGTAACCATGTTTGATGTATTTGAACAATTTATATTTTAATCTATAGGCAAATGTTACTCGTCAAAGCTGAGTCATACCCAAAGCAGATGATATATGACAAGGATGGGATCCAGTAAAAGCAATAACTGATTGTATTTCATGTCTTTGAGTCTGCAGGAATATACATTCATCTTCCACTGGAATGTTATATTCTGACAAAGTGGAAGCCCAAGATGTAGTTCAGACAAAATACCAGTGAGGTAAAATTTGCTTCATTTAGCAGCTGGGCTATTGGTTTTGACCCATGTCCTGTATTGGTCTGACAAGCTTGGAGAGCTCAGCTGAAAGTGTCTAATCCTCCATGTTCTGAAAAAGAACCTATTGGAGCAAGTGAGTAAAGCAGCCAAAAGCACTCAACCTAAAAGTATTACAGTCGGAATCCATTTTCATCTCGCACATTCTCACCACCAGATATTTGCTGTGCTGCTTCACATTGTCAGAACTAATGCTAAACATGAAAGTCAGAGGAAAGACAAGAGAGTACCTTCTTGGATATACTCTTGTAATTCCTCCATCTGTGGCTACAAACCTGGCCACAGTCCCATCCCTGAGAACATGGAAAACAACAGTCGATCACACATCAAAGTCAATCACACTGACAATTACAAAAAGTGTTTGTGAACTGTGAGACCAAGCTGCAGACAAACAAACATTTTCACACTCAGAGTCACTTGCCTCAAAATATCATAATGTTAAACAGATATTCTGCAGTGTGTGTTTATGCTATTTCAGACAAGAGGGCATATTTTGAAAGAAAAAGCATTGATGTAATTATTTTATTTCCCTCACAAAACAGCATGTCTTAGCAGAGCTCAGTATTGTTGGGTGCGATATGCATCTTGTGCTTTGCTTTTATCATGTTTCAGGAGTTTGATATGGTTAGTCAGCAAAGTCTGCATCAAACAAGCATCATCTACAGTATTACAAAATACTGTATCAGTGTACACAAGCAACATTTTAACAAGTACATTTAAATACTATAAGACAAAAAAGAAGACTACATGTTGGCAATGTTTAAAGCAGAGAAGAGCAGAGAGACTTGGCACTCACACTGGCTGCTCATTCCAAAGTTTAACCAGTTCAGCTGTCAGACCTGCATCCAGGATCAGTCGACTCACAAGGGCCAAGTTACCTAAGATACATTTTACAAGGATTAAGGATTTTACAATAACATTGCTTAAGAGGGGTATATGGTAATGGAAGCAGTGACAACATGTTGGTTGGTAGTGACAATAAATAAGGTATGCCTTAGAATTAGTGCCATGGAGCAATGTACTCAGTAGATACTGGGAAGTGTATGAAGGTGGAACTTAGGTGCTGAAAATGAGCAGGTGTGTTCAAATAAACCTCCCTGGGTACATGCTATCACATAGTAGGAAGACACAGTTCTGTAGGTAATATTTGACCATTAGACATTCAGGCAGCAGGACGTGTTTGTGAAGGATTGGCTGTCAGAAGGGAGGTGATGCTAAGGTATTATGTCAAGAAAGGTACTTTTCAAAAGGGAAGTATTCATACAGTTTCAGCATAGAATTTCTTGAATGTTGTTTTAAACCATATCCATATTTTCTGAACTTTTTATGAAGACAACACATTGTACAAACAGCAGCATGCAAAGTCATTAATTCCTAAGTTGATCATTTGGCTATGGGTTAAAAAGGATCAAGGATACCTAGATCCATTAGCTCATAATGGTGGTATGCCACACTAAGAGATGAGATCCATTAGATGATGACAAATCAAACATCATGAGTCACTGTGTAGCATGACCACATCAGGCTTCTAGGAAACTCAGTCAGTGGCTGATGTCACCCTGCTTAGACCACTGCTATAATACCTAAAGTCAAGCTCTGACCTTCAGACGCTGCCCATCATGAGTGGAAGTTTCCACAGTGGCTGACAGTAAAAACATACCATGCAAGTACACACACTCCCAAACACTCATCACTGCATACATCAGAAAGCAACGTATTGTGTATTAGGTAACATTGTGTGGGTCTGGGGTATTATACACAAACATCAACAGTGTGGAAAATTGACATTACAACCAAGAGCAAATGTGTCAGGTGAAAAAGATGCATGACTCACATGCATCTGGAGTCTTCCTATCAATGTACTGGTTGAAGTCGAGGAGGAACTGGGTGTTGTTGTTTGACAACTTAAGCTCTTTGCAGTATTCCCTGAAGAAACAGTGCTGATCAGTTTCAGTGTCATTTCTGTATAGCGTAAGTGCATTGTACAGTACTAATGGGATCACTCACCTTGGAGCAATGTAGGTGTAACCAAACTCATCAAACCTGTCCAGCTGTATAGTCTCCATAGCTTTTTAAAAAACACAAAACCACCTGCTTTAGGTTCATAGTTGACAACATTATGAAGTATCCCACTATACATGATCACAGTGGGTAAATTAAGTGCTCAAATATGTGATCTTTGTTTATTATGATAAAGCACTGGTGTTTGTAATGTGAGATGGCCTAATGAATCCAGATACACTTGACGAGTGAATGATCATTCCAAATGTTGGTGGACCATACGTGGACACAATAGAGCACATACTCAAGCGAAACGGACAAATTCATGTGTACACAAACACGCACAGACACATAAAAGATTGGACAGATATGAGGTGATGGATTACAGTAAATTAGAGAGTGTGGATACAGGTTCAGTGGGGGAGGCAGGAGAGAATAACTAAAGAATACTTGCCTCTTTGCCCTGTTGTGACCCCAGGGACAAAAAAGTGAAGAAAGGAGAAAGTAGAAAAGACAAAAGGTGATAAAAACTCATTTATCAGCCAATATAGCTTGGAAAATATGCTGAACATTGTAGATATTTCACAAAGCAGATGATAAACTACTAAGCTGATATTAGATGTAATAGACTTAAACGGCCATGCAAAATGTAAACATAGAGTAGTAATAAAGAAAATTCATTCCACTCTATGTTTTGTCTGTTCTGGCTCTGGATTTCATTTCAGATGCTGTCTGGTAATTCCTATCTCATAAATGACATGACAGGCATCAACGGCCATCTTTCACTGGTCTCTTAAAATGAAGACATTTTGGACATTGCCTTTAAAATATAGTGAGTCATGTGGTGCAGTCTGCAAAAACAATTACTGAGAACTGAGTTTCCCCAGGGTCATGAAAATCTGGTGCAGGATGAAACAATGTCCTTCACATAAAACATAACAGGCAGATTCATTGCTCCACTCTCTCTATAGACTGGGCAGGGTGTCTCTATGTCCAGTTGCTTTCCACGCCATACCGTCTTTCTCGTCTTCCTTACTCTTTACATTTTTGTCACCATCTCTTCAACCTCAGAATTACGTCATTTATTCAACAAACACAACATTCTGCTATATGGATAAAAAAAAATCAAAGTTCATCCATCACACCCTTGGCTAGGGACTCTTCCTAAAGTATTAGGACAAGTGGCTCCAGAAACCACCTCCTGCAGGAAAGTGGTAAGATGAATCGAGGTATTGGTGGTCTGGCTCCAGAGCGAAACTCTATACAGCCGTACAGAGAACTTTACTGTCCCAAACTCGCTCTGTGGCAGCCAGGCATGGTGTGTTACTTTCTTTAACAGGCCTGTAAATGCTCTGACAGCTTTTATGGCAGCGTTACAGACTCATTATAGCAGAGAGAGAGAGAGAGTGATGCAGAGGCTAAAACACTCAGTCAAAATCGCATCTGTTGTTGTAACTGCGCCATTAGCAGTTTGTGCTTTATGGCATCACATCAAAGTTATGAAAAATCCACTAAAGCCAGATGGATATGTGCTGAATCAGTGTTTTTCTAATAATTGTATCACTTGATAAAAGAGACCCATGTTTCCATAAAGTCATGCTTCCTTCTACAGTATCCACACCTATGAATATATGTTCTAAATATGGTTTAACGGGTAACCTTGCAATCATGTAGATGACAAACATGCTTATGCAGTGGAGAAGCACTGAATGGCAAGAGGACACAGAAAAGTGTGTACTTGCCCCAAGCAGAAGCTGTAAAATTCCATTATAGAAGTAGGACAGGAGAGAATAACTTGCATCAGAATCAAAGTGCAAAGAGTTGTACAAAGAATGATAGCTGCTTGTACTGTACAATATGTGCATTTATGAACATGTTTTGTCCTTGTGAAACTAATAGCTATGTTCTGAGTTGTTAGGAGAAAGAGAGCATAACATCCAGTCAGGCAAACTTGAGAGATGGATGGCGTGGAAAAAATAAAAAAGAGGGAATTAATAAAAAGGTTAGCGTGAATAAAGAAAATTAGGTGAGGACAGGTTTGTAGATTAAAAACAGAGACAGAGAATCACAGGGAGAAGAAAGCAATCCAAAGTTTTTTTTGGACAGCCTTTACCTCATGAAAAACTGGAAGCAGAGAGACAGAATTAGACACAAAATATATATTTAAAAGGGTAAAGTCTAGAGTATGATTAACATGAGAGGTAAGGGTGTTTTCAGAAGGAGTAAGGAAGGAGAGAAGAGCAAAATGTTGACAAGATTAAAAGAGCCAGGCTGAGGCTGTGAGAGGGAAACCATGTGTATGAGTGTACACTATGTGGGAGTGTAGGGCCACTGACCAGTGGGTTACACTACAAAAGAAAAGCACCATGGGGATCCGCTGATCTAAGCAGCAAATACAAAGGAGTGGCTGTGGCCCAAGCTAAAACGTACTCGAGTATAACCCAAAGAAAGTATGCACGGGAGTTGTGAGGCACCAAAAAATCCTGTAAATCTTTTTGATTTGTTTGTGCACTGTTTATCATGAGGGTTTACTTACACATAGCTTGTTTCATGTCATCTCCCAGTTTTGCTTGAATGAAATGTTCACTGTATTTAGGCAGAGCGAGAGCCAGGCTGCAGAAAAGACAAGTCAGAATGATGATATATTTTGCATTTGGAGGTCATTTAAGTGAATAATTTGTTCTGGAAAACTAAAACTTATCTAAGTTCCAATTCAAAGTTCATTCAACCGGTGCATTGCTTTCCAGAATGGACTGTGAAGCACAAAGCTTCAGTTGTTTTTAATTCTAAGACATTTCTATAGAAAAAAAAAACACTTTACATGTTTTATAGGAAAGCATGGTTTTCTGTGTGCTCAGTGAAATTCAAAAAGGATCTTGCAGAAGTATTTCCTATTAATCAAGTAGAGCCTGATGTTAGAAACATGAGAGTGAGCCCTGTTGGCTCAATTGGAGTGCTCTCATTAGTGGCAGTGAACTAGGAAAAAATATACAAACAAAATTGCTGAGATGGCTCACTTACCTGTAATCTGTTCCATTGACTGGCGCCCATGTGTAGGTCCTCACTCCTCTATCTATATACCGCTGCCAAAGATGACACACATAGGAACTGGCATTCAGGACCACATGAGACAGCAGTGTGTTGTGGAGGAAGGTAGTATGGTTGAGCAACACTGTCTAATTTTCACTTGATTTATCAGACAATGTGGAAAATCCTAGTTAATGCACCTTTATGTAAGGGTTGTGTATGCCACCAACAGCTTTGTCCAAATTCTGATTCTATAGCTTTTACACTTTACTTGACAGACTTTTTCTTTCTGTTCATAATAAGTAGCCCCAACAAGTATTTGTGTCCTGTGCTGGGTTAATTTTGCCATGCTGCATCTGTTTTATAACATCTGAGAGCAGCTTTGCAGCATTAATGCATAATATGCAGCTGCAGAACTCAAGCATGACAGGGTACCTTTCCAAAAGCATCCCAACATACTCTAGAGAAATAAACCCGCCTAATATTTCCTCTTACCTCATCTTGAGTCTTCACCAGAGTGTGAATGGTGCGTTCGCCTGTCTCACCATTGATCATCATTTTCCTGATCTACAGAGAGATAGAGAGATGAAGAAACACACAGTATACATATAGTTCCAGTGTCACTGGATATGATTGACGGAGTAACATCTGATCTGAAAACATGCAGGATCACCTCATAATAATGAGTTAGGGAAGCAAAATAAATCATGTTCAGGGACTGATGGTGACAGCTTTATGAGGTGACATAAAAACATCTGGTACCTGGATATTTGCGTCTATGTACATCCAACTCTGTAGCTTGAATTTATGTGTGTGTTTATGGTGAGAGGGTTTCCATGTATCCGCATACTCTACCTCCACTTTGATGTCATTCTCCAGCTCAGCGTCCAGAAAGTCGAGAGTAACCGGTTCCTGGAATTTAGGATTCTGCAGAAAGGATGATATTCCAGTTTGAAATGAAATGCTACACTTAATCAAACCTAATGGCATGTAGGGGAATCAATGTGACCAAAACAGAGCCAGCAAGCTGCAAGCAATTTTTACTACGCAATAACCCACATCCATACAACTTAATCTAAAGTCTGATGACTTGATACAGTAAAATGTTATAAAATGCAGTGGACCTTTTTACAGCTGTCTTTCAGAGATGGTCTTCAGATGGCAATTAGCCATTGAGAGGAACATTCCAATGCATTTTGGTACTACCATTGCAGTAATAACATATATACACTAATGCCTCTTGTGTATTTGAGCCATAGTATTCTTTTGTGTGACAGTCTATCTGCAGCACCAGACACAGCTGAATCAGATTTGATACAAAGTGACAGTAGACTCTACTAATGTCCTTTCTTAAAGCCCTACATGTCTGAGTTTATGGTCATATAAAGTGGTAGCAGTAATCAAGTACTTCACTATAAACATGGAATCTGATACTACTCTGTCCCCCACAGTGTTTTCAAAATGTGGGGTGATGAGAGCATACTAGTGTTGATACAGTGTTTTCTACACAGCTCCTTGTTTTTATGTTGACATACACTAGCACTTACTCTGGAATTCAATTAGCATGAATCTCAGTTTTAAAGAGGAATGCACAAAAAACTTAGCTCTTGTCGATTTGTGATGTGTGAAGCATGAAAGCACATGAACAAAAAAGCAATAAATGAAATATTCAATTAAAGGGCATGAGTTGAGTTCCTTACATTTGATGGTGAGTGAAATGAAATCCAGCAGCAAAGTAAGGTGATGAAGATGAAGAATCCCAACATGGAAATGAGAAAAGAAAGAATAAAAGATCAAGAGGTACAACACTGGGCGTTACAAAATGAAACATGAAACAAATACAAGAGTGACGGGAGAGAAGAGGTGGAAAACTGTGAAAAGTGGATGGTGTGAGGAGCAAATGATGAAAAATCAAATAAGGAATAAGAAGTGAAAAAGAAGAGCAAAATGAGAGAGAATATGATGTGTCAGCAAGAGATCTGTTGAGGTGATTAGGGGTGTGAGATCAAAATAAAAAAACAATTGCAACAAGCAAGGTTTGTGAAATGAATATGAAATATGTACAAACATAATCAAACAGACAGAGCCACTGCCAAGAGAGAAACAAGGAAACTGTTCATACGGGCCCAAGGTCACCTTTAGTATTCATGCCATCTCCCACTTCGCTAATTCGACAAGACAATGAGAGACTGACAGACATCCCCACCCCCCCAAACCTATTACAGAGATCAGTGATATTAGCTGCAAACCAAAATCATCAACCCTGTCACAAATAATGCCAGCATAATTGCATGTGCACAACTACAAACATTTATACACATGTATATTTTCTACCATGACCAAAGCAGTTATTACAAGCAGCACAACAAAGTGCCATCACTCTAATCCTAATCAGTAATACAGTAGGGTTGCAGATCACATAATCCATATCCCCTGCTAAAAGTGGTGGTTACCTATGGTGATTGCTACCATAGCTACTGAAAATGATATCTATATGAGGCTATAAAGCAAAAAACTACATGACTACCTTTAGACACTACTTATTCAGTCTGCAATACTACTACCTCTACTTTATCTCACCTCATGGAAAGTCGCAGCATACTTATTATTGAGCCTAGCTTCCTGTTAGGAACCCTTTTCTATGGAAAATTATAATGAGATGCATAGTGATGCATTTGAATGTGCAAAATGTAACACTGTCAGGGTGGGAAGTCTGAATTATATTGCTGCCTACATGTGCATCATGTTACTTCCAACAGTAGCTCAAAGCCATTCTGAAAAGTAGTTTTATTCATGCACACACACACACACAGCTTTGACCAGAATTAAGTGTTCCAGTCTGGGTCAAATGAAGGGAGGGGACACAAAATAAGGGAAACAACCCCTTTAATCTAGTAAGAAAGAAAATACTGCTTTATATATAGTATCTCTTACCACTGCAGTACATGTAGACAAGTATGCTGCACTTCATAGTTACCTTAGTTTACAAGTACATAAGACAACTGCAGCTTTATTTTTATCTTTGTTTACTACTTATAGTTCAATTTTTCACTACTTTTTGTGCTAACAACACCTCATTTCATGTTACTTACAGAAGCCTAGAGTCATAGTTTTATATTAAAGCCTCTGAAGAATGTGAATCGCCACACCAATAATATCTATTAAACAAAGAGTTAAAATGCACTAACTGGTTCCATAAGTGTTTGCCTTGATGGATTAGATTGTGGAGAGCTGTGGGTTCATGGATGGGATGTGAGTGTGTCTCCTGGGTACCAGTGTTTCAGTGTTCCAGGGAACTGCTGCTCTGAACATTGTAACCCCAAACAACGAGACTCACTCCTGGGCAGCACATGGTCACTAAGTAGCCTGTCAGAGCCTGCTTGCCTCAGGCTGGAGGTAGAGAGCTGCAGTGGGATTTATTGAACGGTGAACTGGAACCTCTTGTGGGGTCACGGCAAATTTTTACTGACTAATTTTTGTGACTTGAAGTTCTATTGCATTTGCATGAGGAGTTAGACTACTTAGGCCTTTGGCAAGTTGACCAAGGCAGCACAAAACTGGTGGAATTTTAACACAACAACTTGTGGATATTTGCTTCATATTTCAGCTTTGATCCTTGTAAACACATTTAACATTGCACTGAAAATGTCAAAACTAGGTTAAAAGTAAGCTATAAGTGCTATAAAGGCTACCTTAAAATATACTACATCATACCTTTCAAAACGTCAACTACTTAAACGAGAAGTACAGACAGCATTAATGCGATATATACTGTCTCCGTCATGGTGGAGCAAATGACATTATATTCAAGGGTGTGTGACTTTCACTTTAAAAGACAGTATCTCTGTCATGCCAGTATCTCTGCTTCTTTTTATCATTCATTGTTAAATGTATATGCCAGTTTTCTGCTATGTTTACATATTTATTTTAACTCACATGGGAATGAGTGACCTTCTAGCTGTTGTCTGATCAATGATGTAAAGTCATGTTCTAACTGGGGAATGGAATCTATTTATGTAGACTGATGAGGTGATGGCACATGAAAAAGTTTGAAAAGACCCACTAGCTTGTGTATTATTTACTGAGTGCTAGCAGTTATTGTACAACCATGTGAAATAGTTAAGTTTAATATAATGCTTGACATGAGCCTGTCGAGCTA
The DNA here is from genome assembly GCF_001952655.1 of Monopterus albus. Classification (NCBI taxonomy): domain Eukaryota; kingdom Metazoa; phylum Chordata; class Actinopteri; order Synbranchiformes; family Synbranchidae; genus Monopterus; species Monopterus albus. The sequence goes on from NW_018127885.1 coordinate 1,523,397, forward strand.
GATCAAGTAACGCACAGGGGCACATGTCATACCTTTGGCTGGAGATTGGGATGCAGCAGGACATATCCATTGGGATCAATGGCAAAGTAGTATCCATTTGGCCCAATCTAATACAAAAGATGAACAGAGATGAAGGAAATATTTGTGTCCAGAACGTCAGATGATGCCGGCACATGTACAGTATAATGGCAAGACAACTGGTAATGGCTATTTAAATGAGTATAAAATGCAACAAAGGGGCTGTAATTAATGAAAAGGGCATTTGAGGTTGATTTGACCTAATGGCATCACATCACTAAGCAAGTTCTTCACAAGTGAACAAGTCACATGACATTTAAATACATATATTTGCATCCATGCATGTGCTCACGTATAAGAGTTAAACTCACTGTGAAGCGTGGTGTGAGCTTTTTGATGTCATTCAGAGACACATCAATCCCCATTACGCCAAGAATCAACTGATTCTGGTGCTGAGAAGAAAGCATAAGAGAGAAAAAGGATATGATAAATATAATTATTATGTCCTGCTCCTGTTGGCTCCACCTACAGTTTATTTATTTATTTATTTTACTGCACCTCGCCATTCCTGTCATCTTTGGTCGTGGTTTTATTGAAGACAGGGAGTGTTCCGGTGATGACCAGACCCAGTTCCTGATGGAAATACAAGCAAACACATTCTTTAGCTCAGGAATCCTTGGAACATGTTAAAATACAGTAGTAATGACAATATTTATGCCAATTATAAGACACCAAAAGTGATGTCATACCAGAGCATCAAGGTACACATTAGTCCATTGGACTTGTTTGGCTTGTTTGTCTGCCAAAACCATGGGTCTTCCCAGGACATCCAAGTACTCCTAAAATGAACAAAAGACACCATCTCATTTCTTAGATTAATGTTTCTATACTGACAGAATGCATATCTTAAAATCTGAAAATGTGCAAAATAATGAACTGTGTTCTAAAATCACCTGCGTGTTTATTCTAATGGCTCCGATGGAAGGGATCTCATAGAAGTAGCCTGCATAAATGATCAGACACAAAGCTTTTAAAAAGGCAAAATATAAAAGTTACTGCAAATGATAGAGGATACAAATTGATCACGTATTCCACTGCATTGTGACTTTATCTGTAGTGACAGGTGAGTTAATAGACATGTGCATGTGTGGTTCTTTGCTGATTTGCCTATGAAACATTTTTCTCCCCTGAGACTCCTCCACAGGGAGATTAGTGGAGTCATCAGTATTCCAGTTGCTAAGATTTCCAACATCTGGCCAAGAACCTTTCAAGCAGGGCGGGAGACAACAGGACTTTTTCTAAAATGATGTTCATTATCACTTCACCAGTCTGCCTTCTTTAAAGATTCTTGTGCTGTATGAGTAGTCTGAAACTAAGTATAACATGTATTTGAAATCACTACTGTGATCTAATCTACTGTTAACTTAGTCTAAAGAGTGTAACAAACTGATGATAATCAGTAGTGACGTGTGTTATGGCCTGTGCTGTACCTTTGTTGGAACAGGCCATCCACTGAATGGGTCCTTTATCATAGTTGTGTTGTCCTACTGAGAAGGTGAAGATCCTCACCTGATGCAAATGATTAGATTCAACAATGTTAATCATGACAAACACAACTGTGGTAGGATAACAAATCAATTTTTTTCTCTTTCTTTAAAATTAATTTAAGGTAATTAATGATTGTTTTGTCCCTAGTTTCCAAGTTTGATTATTAGATTAGAATATAATCATCATAAAATAATAAATAATATAACACATGCATTGGAAATTATTTGAATATTATTTAACACATTATCATGCATCATACATGATATGATGTTATAGTTCCTTTGTGCTGTGCGTACTTTGACAGTGATGTAGCATATATCCTTTATCTTCATGTTCATGTGGATGTGTGTGTGTGTGTGTGTGTGTGTGTGTGCAAGTGCATATCTTATCTCGCACAATATGCAGAAGGCCTGATCTGCCTTCTGCATAAACTTGTGGGTAAGGAGGATGTAGACATGAATGTTTCAACCCAGAGGAAGCTCAAAAAGCTGAGTCTAATAAAAAACTACAGTGGGAGCACATCCACACAGACAAGCAAACAGTTCATGCAGCAGTATCATATGGCCTTGTGTGTGTGTGTGTGTGTGTGTGTGTGTGTGTGTGTGCGTGCTTGCATTTTAACTACATGCCTTTTTGTCAGCATTGTATTTCTCCAGTATGGCCTGAGCTCTTTCCTCTCCACCATCCGTAAACAGCATGATAATCTTGTTGCAGTTTGCTCTGCTCACATTAGTCTAAGCAAAAGAAATGTACAAGGATTTTGATTTATGATGAATTATGACTACCCAAGCTGTTGCATGACAGAAGAAGTACACTTACAATCAGTTTGCCTTTTTTTTCCATGTACAAATATGCACCAAAAAAGATATCTGTTCACACTGCCTTAAACTGTAACTTACTTGCTGTTTGGGTTGTCTGATCTAATGCCATCATCACATAAAAACTGTAAGCAGTAGTCTTAAATAATCACACCTTAGACTTATTGTAAAAATTCATTGCCATTTTGTGGTGGCCGTTCATTTGTAACAGTCTCATAATCTTGTCATTGCTTGGACAGTTGAACCAAGGTAACACATTCAACCAGCAGATGGCAGTGGAAGACAATACTCTGCTGCTGTTGACAATATGGAGGCATCAAAGGTAACCTTCATTCAAAACTTTTTAAGCCTCATGTGCTCTCAGTTACACTTAAGGGAGAAAAAAGAACATTAAATAAAAAATAAAACATAGAGCAGGAAACTAGAACATCTTACCGCAGAGAGTTGCTCAAAAGCAAACTCGAAGCCTTTTGTGTAGTTTGTAATTCCTTTAGCTGTGATGTTCTGAACAGCATCCTTCAGCAGCTTTTTGTTCCTCACATTGGCTTGAACCAGATGGTCAAAACATGCTGTCTTCTTCACCCTGTTGTTAAACTGGAAAACAGTGACAAGGAGTTATGACCCACAAGTTATTCATACAATTACAGCATGTGTACATATGTAACAAATTATAAAATGCAGTGCACACATTCCCACCTGGCCTTGACTGCTATCAGGCAGTGGTTCCCTCCTGGCCTTGACTGCTATCAGGCAGTGGTAAACAGACACATTCATCAAGCCCCACTAATTGCTTCACATCCTCAGAGCTCAGCGATTTAGTACCCATGGAAACAAGATTCTGCTATATAAGATGGAGATTAGACAGCAACACCATCTTTTTTTAAAGGTGAGACCTACTCATTTCCACCCAGCAACACACATAAGCATACAAACTCCACCCAACATGAAGCAAAATCTTGCCACCCTCTACAGTGTACTGAGCTGCACTCCCAGTCAAACTGATAGTCCATATTTTTATTGTTAAATATCTTTTCGATTTATGGGACAGCTGAGTAGTAAACCAGTCTGCCTACTGTGCTGCTAAACTCTTTTAAAACAATACTGCATCTCATTGATTTCAACTAATCAATGTGTCTCTGTGTGATGGCTAGTAGGGAGACTAAAAACACTGATCTATACAGACAAGCAGGGAGGCAACAAGAGTCCTGACCATGTGTGTGTGGGGGTGTGTATGGTTGTGTGTGGGGGTTTCAAATGAGCCTGGCAGCCTTGGAATTCCTTTCAGATTGACATTAACAGACATAGACATCTCGACTGGACTGCAAAGCAATATGACGAAGGCTGTGCTTTGACAAAAAGACTGAATCAAGGTGACAGCACATAAACACATGCAAATGCACACACACACACACACACACACACACACAAACACAATGGAAGTTCACATAACTGCCCACATAAAGCAGACGGAGCTCTTTTATCACATGATCTATTAAAAGGAAAAGTAAAAAAAAAGGTGAGACGAAAATGTGGGAGGGTGAGGAACAGAAAGTGAGAAAAAAAGAAAGAAGAGGGTGTGAATACAGGATTTAATGCAGGAAAGTGAGAAGTGTATCTCATAGAAAATCATCCTAATACATGTGACACATGTACTAATTAAAAGCATACTATTTTTGTTGAAATGAATAAAAAACATATTGTGTGATTACTGAAAAGCACATTCTCATTTGTATTGGCTTTGCACTGTGTGAATACTAACTACTACAAATTCTACTGTTCCCTTGTGATCCTATTACAACAGCTCTTTTATCTGTGTGCGGTGGTCCAGACCTTGGGAATGGATTAGTGATGACACAAGAGAGAAGGCTAATCTTCAAGTCCTAATCCCACTAGACTCTCTGCTCCTCTGGTTTGGTACTGGCTTGCCTGCTACACTGATCTTGGCACTGACATTGGCTAACACAGCTGAACAGGGTGGATAAAAGTGATGGAGGCTGAGTGAGGTGGGAGGGTGAAGGAAAATGAGAACAAAACTGGGAACAAAACATGAGAGGAAGAGGACAGAGAGGGAAAGGAAGAATGAAAGAAACATCTATCATCATTTCTTTGACCTACAGAAGCGGTTGAGGAAGTCTGTGAGCATCTTCCATGACCAAATGCCAACTTAGTCCCTGGGCTATTGTTAATGAGGAGGGGGCTTTGAGTAATATCAGAAATTAATGATTTAGTGTCAGGTTTACAACACCTTCAGGGCCAGACATAGGCCGGTGAGTGTGCGTGGGTGTGTATGAGTAAGAATGGAAACATAGTGGGAAAGTGACACAGAGAAAAAAATCTGTTTTACTGGATCTGGAACAAATTGATCACAACTTATTTATGGTTTGCTGATTGATATATTTATGTTTTTTTTTAACTTATCTTATTTTTTGTAGCTTCAAATATCGATCTTACTGGTAATAATGTGCTCACTGGGTTGCATTTCTGAGATCAAAAAATGTGGCAGCATGTCTACAAAAAGGTTGAGTGGGAGCATGAAACATGAGTAATGATGTGAACATACAGCACAGACTACCCAGGTCAAATGAAACATATTTGGGAAATAGGGTGAATATTAAAATTATGACCCAAACTGTTTATTTTAAACATCCATCGCAGTTTACAAAAGTTTCTGATCAATTTTGACACACTGAATTTGCCATGGTTGGGCACTCACACAGTAAAGCATTTCTACCAGCAGTCCCAGTGCTCTCGCTCTCAGTTATACCAAATTGGTTTGGATAATCAGACAAAATTGTTGATAGCCATGACACTCTGGTTGTGCCTGAGCTCATCTGTGCTCAGAAGCTGGATAGTACTGGGATGGAGGACCACCTGGGTATCCCAGATAAGTCCAGCTGCTGGGGTTGCACAAGCAGTGCACTCGTCATGCCGGTCCCAAGGCCAGTTAAAAATGAACGAGTTGCAGCAGGTAGGGCAAATTACATGTTAGATTATTGTGATCTGCTTTGGCGACTCCCCCGGGAAACTGTGGAACAGTCGAAAGATGAAGAACAATCTCACTAACTGTTGGCTTGCTCACATTCTGTCTACTAGTCTTAACTATTCCTGTTTGTTGACCTCCATTATTATAATGCCTCTGTGTTCTCATAGCTCAGAAATTACTTGGGTAAGAGCAATACTATTGACCAGCAGAAATATTGGCCAAAGCTACAAATATCAAATCTAAAATGTTATAAGTTTAAACAATCCTTTTAGCCCTTAGCACATCTGGTTATCATGTACGTCATGTGCAGCTACGACCCTGCAGTTTAAGAGGACAGTAGAACAACAATTCAAACAAACCAAAAAAGTTCTAAGTCCAAACTGAGTTGGACTTTGCTTTTTGAACTAATCTCTCTCATGCTGCCTCACTTTCTTTGATACACACATTCACTGAGCTCCCCAACAGATTCTGATAATTGCACATCTTTGCAGAATCACAAGTCCAACGTGAAACAGAATACACTGTATTGAAGACAAAGGGCCCCGGTGAGAGGAAAAGGAGAGCCTGAACACTGTCTTTGTGCAAGGAGAATGAAGACAGCTCCAATCTTTATAAAGACCCATCTCAATAAACACCTCCACAGGCACCCATCTAGACATCAAACTATCTTCTGATTGGCTCTTTCCAGAACAGATTGTAAAAGAAAGGTGGAGAGAGCGTGCGGTGGAAGTGATGGGTGAGAAAAGTAGAAATGAAGGGAAAGAAAGTACAGCAGCAAAAAGAAGAAAGCTGTGATATTGTGTATAGAAAAAGACAGGCATACACTGTATAGGGTGATTGTTCATTGACACAAAGAGATGAATGGAGGTATATGGTGAAATGCTGAGAAGAATTACATGACTCAATGAAAGGGAAACGTGATGGAAAGACCAAGAGGGTGATGAATGAGTGTTAGATTAAGGTTCACTCCTGTCAAAGGTGCAGCTTTAATTCCTTTAAGAGCAGTGGGAATGAACACACACACATACACATGCACACAAACATGACTGAGGATGTGGGGTGGGGGCATGTAATGTAAGGTTTTAATCTGGTACACCAAATAGATCAGTAGATATTTCATTAAAGGCCTGTTTCATGGTGGCCAGATGTGGGAGAAATCCATATTTCATTACTTCATCCATCTCTCTGTCTCTCTTTTGTGTGAGTGTGTGTGTGGGCATGTGCAAGTTTGTTGGCATGGGTGTAACATCTTCGTGTGTACGCCTTCCTTTATACATAGCTCAGTGTACGTGAATGGTGATGCAAATGCACAAACCCATTCATGTTCACAGTCTCTCGCCTTGCGCAAACACACCACCCAGCACTCAGCAAGCCAAAGGTTTAATAATACTCACATAAACTACATTGACGTAATCATCATCAGACAGAGTCTCTAGCATCTCACTGACAGAGGTCCTGATCAGTTTGAGAGTCAAGCCAGATACACTCCCACTCCTGCAAGACAAAAAATAAAAATAAATAAATAAAAAAAACCCTGACAGCTTCTCACTGCAATCTGTCTGCTCAGTTCTTGTCCGGTGAGAATTTACTCAGTGTAATTAGAAATGCTTCTGTCTTGGGAAATACACTGCATTATGTGGCAAATCTGGAAGATCATGCATTATAATCAGAGGAAATTCTAACTGATGTGATAAGGTGATGAATCAATGAGGTGAAACTCACGCGTCTACAAGAATTAGCATATCTTTGGGTGAGGCAGCTCCTTGAATGTACCTAGATGGGTTATTAATGAATAAAAAGAAAAGCTGCACTGAGACATGGACACTCTGAAAAGCAGTTAAATTTTGAAGGCCAATAAATTACAAAATGATTTACTATGAGAAAACACAATATTACTTCTATACTTTGAATCATATTTTGTAGTGTGTTACATATTGTTAAAGTATATTAATAAGAAAAGTGTTTGGATGTCAATATCTCATAATAAGGCAAATGTAAGCAAATATTCACTACAATAACCTGTTCCATAGATAAGCATTCATCACAAAAAACTCTCAATCAGTCACAAACGCCTACATCCAAACTATAAAATTAAGCTGTAAACAGTCACTAATACACCTGAATATAAAAAAAGGCCTTAATACTGATCAACATTGTCCTATTACACTTCTTTCATCTGATTTTGTGCCAGTTTTCTTACCATGGCCTCCTGCGGACATCATACAGGTCAATTTTACTGGGGGTCTTACGAGGATCCATCCAGGGAGAGGCTTTGGGAAGAGATTGTGTTTTGTTTATAATTTCTTTACAAATAAAATAAATAAAATACTAAATCCTATTTTGGTCTGATTTCTGACACGCCTGGCTGACAGACTGAGGTGCTGATCTGCAAATACAGTGTATGGCAATATGCGGTGTCATGCAGTGTGGAACTGCAGTCATTTATTGTGTAGATAAGAAAGGCTACATTTTGGGAGGACAAAAAAAAGGTTACATTTGTGCCATAATGGTAGTTGGCTTGTGGGATACAATACAACATTTCTCACACCATCTATGTTGTAACATGTTTCATGTTCACAAAAATTATTCATGAAGAGCTAAACAGCAGAGAAATAGAACAAAATATTTATCAGAGATGCAAACACTGGATTCACTTGCTATGGTGTGATCAGCTGCTTGTATGTTATTACAGAGGGGCACAATAAAAACAAGCCAGTATGAGAGTGTGTAGCTGCATGCTAAGAGCTAAAAAAAAAAAGGAGTAAGGTGAAATTAATGCAGGGCCAATAAAATGTCATGAATATTAAACAAAAACCTTTCCCATATAGTCATACAGAGTCAATGATGACAAGGAATCTCATGAATAAAAATAGCATGGCATAGATAACATTCACAGCAGACAACAGCACTAGACCAATGCAGCTAAAAGCTACTCTGACACCATGTACACCACATATAAAATCAGTGCAAGCTGAGCCCAAGAAATTATTCATTGAGCTTACAGTGTTTGTCCAGTGAAGCATAAATAAAGCAAACTCTTGGATATTTTCCCTGGCTGTTTGTAGTTATGATAAAAAGCTGCATGCTGTATCTTAGGTCAGCCAAATAATACTTTACTGATGAGTGCATCTCCAATTTGGTAGGAAAGGATGTGCCTTTTTTTTTTTACCTGGGTAGTAGCGAGCCAGGCCTGTAGCGCTACCAAACACCTGCCAGAGAAGGGTCGGGTCATCATCCCTGTTCTTTCTAAACACATCCTCCAGTGCCTCTGTCCAGTTCAGCTCATTCAGCACAATAGTGGCTAGAAATCCATAGATACACAATACACACATATACACAAATGTACATGTCAAAAGACAACATATACTGGAAAGACACATCTGTCTGGGACAGAGAGGCACAAAGTCCACTGTATTATTGTAATCAGATTTTAAAATCCCAACACTGTGAATATTTATGGATGAGATTGTTTAGTCCAATAGTGACTGAGGGCCATAGAAGTGAACATAAGCAAGGCATTGTAGACTGTCATAGATATGTGGATATCCATGATTAACATTCAATAAGATTCACACACAGGTCCACTCAGTGTCAGCCCACTCACCCACTGGGAGACATGAGCAAATATTTAGCCAGGACACCCAGCCAGCAGCAGTATTTAGCAACAAAAACTGAGGAGGTTTGCACTGACAAAAATTAAACAGTGTTTAATTTTACACAAAGTACTCGATAACATGTGTGTGTGTGTGGGGGGGGGGGCTCTTTGAATATGTGCATGTGTGTGATTGATAGCATGTGCTGTGAGAGGCAACAGACATTATGGATATAATGACAGCTCAGAGCCGCATAACACTCACTATGATGGATGGAGACACAGCACATGCTACACCAGCTCTGTCTGTCCCTCTAACGCTCCTCTTTACCCTTCACTCCTTTACTCTTTCCTATTTCTGTGTATTGATGTAGTACTGTATGACTCATATATCTGTACAGTATGTGTGTCTTTCTGTATGCATGTGTGCATATGTGTGAGATACAGTAGATTGGTATCTTGCATTGAGTGTGGCATGGCTCATTGATGTGCAAAGCAAACACTGCTCATTTGCATACATGCCTCTAGAGGGGAGAGTTAATGAAGCCTTGGTTGCCAAGAGTGCATGTTTTTTTATTATAGAAAGCAAGAGAGAACATGCAATGTGTGTGCACAGCACAGTAATATATTTCTCTCGTAAACTGTATAATTTTAAAAGGAAAAGGGAAGGGGAATAAAACCACAGCCTCTTTTAGATAATGAGAAAATTACAAACTGTAGTGAAGACTGACATATATTATGTAAATACTATGGTTATAGCTATCTACAGGCTAACTAATTGCCATTTAGCTATATAAAGAGCAAAATTACATACATAATCTAGGGCAGGGGTACTCAAATGGTGGACTCTAGTCCAAATCCAGACCCGAATAGGTTTCTATCCAGACCGTGAAATGTGTCATATTAAAATTGTTGAAAGCACTGTGAAAATGTTGATGTGTAGCAGTCCGGACCTCAGCTTGGGATGATATTAATTGACTGGACCTCCCGAGTTTTAAATGAAGACCCCCGATTTAGGGTAACAAATCAGTCTATAGTGCTAAAACAGCAAATCAAATATGTTGCCTTTTAATGTTTCCAGTGGTTTTGAGTGCTCCTGAGTTATACTATTTAATAAAGCGCTAAACTCTACTGTTGCTTCATAATGGATACCATATCCTCCAGTTTCTCATATTGCCACTGACACTAATGAAATCCCTGGCTGCACTTGACATGGCTTTGATGCCACACTGAATCTACACCTAGTGATGACTTCATCTCAGTGGGTGATATCAGGGGTGCAACATAATTCAGCAAAAAATAGAGATGATCTCTTATCAACATTAAAGAATATATATTTACACTTTGTTAGGAGTGTAATGTCTGTGTGTGCTGTATGTGTGAGTGAGTTACAGTGTGTGAAAGTGAAATAGAGATTATCTCGTATCAACATTAAAGAATATATATTTACACTTCTTTAAATAAGGATACATAGTACATCCCTATACACCTAAACAATCATCATATCTTTTTTTGTTAAAAAAAGTGAAGTGTAAGCTGATTGTGATGGGAAGGTTACCATAGGAAAGCAGAGAGGTGTGGAGCCTGGTCAGGGTGATACTGCAGTCAAAGAAGAGTAGTGGCAGAGCACACACAGCATAGGCTGGTGTGTACATTATACTGGTCCATAGTCTGGAGGTACAAGGCTGTCAGTAACAGGGTACCAACTAAAAAAATTGTATTTTATTTTTAATGATGAAACTCTTTGGATAATGTCATACCAAATCAGCCTGATAATTTTTTTTCTGTAAATTAAATTTTAAGAACTGGATTCCTCCTACATTAAACGGTATTATACCAGTAGCTTCAATGCCTCTCTCTATTGTTATCTGGCTGAGCATGGCTGTCTTTTTTGTCATCTTGTCCTTTTCTTCAAGAAGAGACAACTTGTTATCTAGCATTGTATCCTGAAGGTGTGAAATATATATACTGGTTGAAATCATTAACTGTGTCCACTGAACCAACACCACTGAATTTAACCATTTTGTTATCTGTCTATCACACTGTGTAGTTCTGTTTCTCCCCAGCTCATATACTGTCTTTCTTTGGACCAGCAGATGTTGCTTTTGTGGTGATCTTTCTGTCATCTGAATGTTTGTTTCCTATACGCTCATCTCACATATGTGAAGTGGTGCTGCCTGTAGAAGGTGATTTCATAAACTTGCCTCCCACTTTAACCAGAAAATCCAATTTTCTCCAGCTGAGCAAAGGCTATTCCTGGAACATTTATAGGGTGGAGATCAAATTGGAGAGTTGAAACCTCAATAACATATGAATCCTCTGCCTCTTTTCTCTCTCTCTCTTTTTTTTTTAGTCCAAGCATACAAAATACATACTCCTGCATGTGTATCCATATCTGGCACAGTAGGAGTTTATGCACACTCAACAGTATTTTTTGCTATTCATGTAGGTAGCACATTTGTTGTTCATCAGCACTATTTATCTTAGCCCTTTCTCTAAATCTAGCCTAACTATTTTTAACTGAAATACTAAAACCTCATCTGAAACTAAAATAAACTTGTGGAGACTGCCCTTTCAGTGCCCATTACAGAAACGGGTCTCCGCGATGGTAGTGTACTAGCAGCTTGGAGTTTTCACACATAGTTTCTTTCATCTCGCTCAGATTAGACTTCAGTCCTGGATAGTTCCCAGCAGCTCAGCATATCTCTGCATACTCATAACAGACCACCAATAAAGAGCGTGGGGTCAGCAGAAAGGTGAAGGGCATAACCTTGGGGCCAGACGGTTCCCCAGCAGGCTGAGGGCCATGCTGAAGAACTCCATTCTGTTGTCCCTCCAAGTCATTGCTGATGCACCACATCCCACCACATGCTAATTACTGAATTACTAAACACATAGACAAAGACGGAAAAAAATACACGGTCTCAGACAGACACACATGCACACAAACAATAATAATGATAATAATATTAATAAATACACAAGTGCAGGCCAAAGGAGGAACAGTGCAGCCTGGTGGTTAGAGAAACCATTCTGTAACTGGCTCATGTTAAAACTGAGTCCTGGAGTAGTATCCTTGAGCAAGGCACTGAACACTTTATTGCTCTCTCGCTGTAAGTCATGCTGTAATAAAAGCATTCCCAAAATTCTTCCAATGTAAAAACTGAAGAAAAGAAAGCTGCTCAAATAAAATGTATTATTCAGACCACAGTTAAAATATTCAAGAGACCATCCTTAAGTCATTGACATTCAACTTAAGCTGTGCTATCAGAGAAATGCTAGGGAATCAAATTATTCTGAAGCACTGAAGGTAAATGCCACTACATAATGATGAAATGAGCAGAAATATTTTATTAAAAGACAGGGCAAACACTCTAATAGATGCACATATGTTTCATTATAATCCTAAATAGTTTTTCATATAGACTACGCCAGACAAATGAAAGTGGAAAACACATACACATACATACTCTTTCATAACACCACAATGAAACGACCCTTATTTGGTTATAAAATTACAATGGGATGAGTGCACTGGTTTATTTCAGCAGTTTATATATCACCTTCATTATCACAACCAGGGATGTAGTAAAGGGAAAATGTTGGGCTGCCTTGTCTGATGTCACAGTATAAAGTAATAGCAGTAAGTATAAGTAAGTAAAAATAATTTATTTACTATAAACAAAAACACATTTCTAAATAAAAATGTATTTTCTACTCTCAGAAGAGCTTTGGACAATATATATAAATTATGTGAGATTACCGGCAAAAAATCATATCAGTAAAAACTTTTATTTATGACTATATTATGCTTGAATGCAATTAATTAAAAACCTCATGTGTAAAAACATGTGCAAACTGAATCAAAAGACTAATTATCAAAACCTTTCCTGAAAAAAAAGCCTTGCCACACTCATTTCTGGAGGTTTGAAAAACACACATCAATTAATTTCCATTAGAGGACCTTCTGTTCTGTTACATTCCAATGATACACAGCCAAAAGACAATATAGTATAGGGTAAGATCATATTACTCTATACTGTATCACTTCTCTAAACCACTCTATTAAACTGGAAATATTTAACCTCTGGCAAATTTGTTAGTGGCATGATCTGTAAAAAAAACAATTCATAAGTGGTTTGGTTTGTCAGTTCAATCCATGTTTGCTACTAAGATATGTATTATAGGTGTGTGTGTGCGTGTGTGCATGTGAGTTGGGTATAAATGGGTGGGGCCTAAGACAAAGAGTCTATTGTTGTTCCACACTCCAGCTCAGCAGGTGGCAGTAATGCACCTTAAGTTGGCTCGCAAACCACCAATGAACATCATAAGAAGAAGAAGTCAAGAGTTTAGCTGATAGTGCAGCAAGGTTCAGTGAGTAGCTCTGGAGCAGAAGACTTGTGTGCAAGACAGGTAACTAGTTTGAATAAATTGTAAACATCATATGTGTAAATTATGCCTGAAGTAAACTAGTTGAGGAGGATAGGCTTAATAAAAGTGGTTGATATATATGGCAGGCTTGAGGCCTATTTCCTGGTGTTAGCTTGAGTAAGCTAACACGACAATATATTAGAAGTTTGACTGTTGTTCTGGAGTGATTAGTAACACATGGTGGATTCTGATGTAGTACAAAAGGAAGCAGAGGTTTGGCTGGGTTAGTTGAAACATTTGGTGAGTTATCTGAAATGTTTTATAGCTTGGACAGCATTTGAAATGTTTGCTGTGTGGTAGTTGCCGGAATTATTGAGAGTAGATGTTGATAAAGGGATGTGTTGGGTGTGTGGGTGCAGGCAAAGCGGGATGCTGGAACATACTGTTAAGCCTTCTTGGTGCTGTGGGCTCAACTCAATGAAACACTGGTTAGTGAGAGGATTCCCACCTGACCTTGTGGACTTGCCTTCATTCTTGCGCCAACACAGATTTTGTGTCAGTGATAATATAGTTACTGACTCAGTGGGGTTGTTTAGTAGGGTATTTTTCTTATGAATGACAATTTTGGTAGAACAGCTGGACAACTGAGCAGGCCTGGATGTCTGATGTGATTGCCTACCAAGTCAGTCAGGCCAGCCACTGCTTAACCTGAGCAAATGCAATGCAGATACTGTGTGTCAAGCAACATACTGGCTCTTTGCTTGGGTAAGGATAGGATTCAGGGATGCTTTGTTTTTAGGTTAGGATTGGAAAATGGTGTTGCGTACATTATTGTTGGCTCTGAATATTTATGATGCCTGATAATGTGTACCCAAGGTTAGGGTACGCATTATTTAACTCGTATACTGAGCTTCCATAAGAATGATCTCCAGTTCGTTGGCACATTTAATTGTGTATTATTGACTGCGTGTACTTACAGCCATCATAGATGTCAGTAGGGATGTGAACAGCTGTGTGGTTGTAATCAGTCAAACGTTTAAACGCCGGGTCCTCTTTAAAGTCTGGTCGAATTCTATATTTCCTTCCCTCTGTCTCATTTACATCCAGCTGTGGGGGGAGGAAAAAAATCAAGATGCAGACAGTAATGCTGATTGTAGATTCAAGATCTCAAACCAAGCCACTTTATTTTGTTTGTTTTAAGCATAATAGCATGCATGAAACATTTGTGGGTTTATTTAAAAGCAGAGGTCAGTCTGACTATACAGAAGATCCTCATCTACTCCTGAGTGCTGATGTGACTTTCTCAACTCATTTAAGAAAATATATGTAGCATCATTGATTGTATGCTTGATGATAACTTTTTTTCCTGCATTTTTATTATCTTCACTTGAGAGAAGTAGTAGGAGACAGCCAGATTGTCTGTGCCCCTTGTGGAGATTTGTAACTCCTGCCGTGCATTCACCAATTTACATCAATGAGAGCAGTCCAGACAGGGGAATATATGAAGAGCAGTATGATGAGATATGGAGGAAAGAATGCAGGGTAGAGGAGTGATGAAAGTGGAGTGGGAAAGAGAAAAAGCAACAGAGGGGAGAGAGAGTGCGAACAATTGCTTCCTAATAAAGCAACAGTGTAGCTCGCTCATACATCTCATCTGTCAATTAGAGGAGAAACATGGAAGAAACCTCTTCACCTGAGAGAGGGTGGGAGGCAAGATGAAGCCTGGAGAGGAGGAAAAATTGGGAGGGATTGCAGTAAAAGGCTGAGACGATAGTAAGCGAGATTGGAAAAAGAAAACATGAATGTAGTGAATAGAAGAAAAATGGAGGAGAGGAGGTGAAAGGGAGGGCAAGAACAAGGCAATGCTGTGTAGCAAAACCATATTAGTGACCAATGTCTGAATGCGACCTGTGTGTTTGCAGGGGTTTAAAGGGAAGGAGAGCAAAAATGGAGGGAGGGGGAGGGGGGGCACACTCACATTGTCCTTTGCATTGTAGTAGGCGATTTCTTCATCCTGTAAACAAGTCGTACAAAAGCACAAATATCACTTTGTGGATGCTTTGGGGTATTGTACAAAGAAGCATAATATTTAGTTAGTCATGGAATACTTAATCCATTTCTAAACTTTTTTTTGTATCAGGCAACTCTATTAATTAATTCTCCCATTTAATGTTGGTGAAAACACTGGATGTGCTACCAGCTAAATGAATATTGCATGAGTTAAACTGAATGTGCACACCATTCCTCTTTTTACATGTGTGTAGGTGCCTACAGCCATTATCGATGCTCCGGGGAAGCATTTTTCTGCTGCTGAGAAAGAAATATGGTAATTCACAGCTCAGACACATATACAGTGTAAGTGTCTCTGTGACAAGTATTTTTCCTGACCACCGCCTTACTCTGTGTTATAATTATCTAATGCTGTGGCTCTTTGAAAGCAAAGTCTCTGTCATCTGTAATGAGAGGCATAATGAGTCATAACACAGTGTGTAATGTGCAATAAACCTATTTACCAGTGGAGCTGTAATCACTGCAAACAACACACAGACGCAAAGAGATTAAACCTAATCAGAAAATGAAATGAATTTATGGCCAGTAAATCCAGCACGATCATTGATGTTTGTGTGTCTGTGTATCTTGCTGTGTTTTACCCACATACACCATATAATATACACACATAAAATACTCATGCATATTCGTTTCAGTGTGTAAGCATATGTCTGTGTTTTTGTTTCCCTCTGTTACCTCAAACACATCTTTCCACTGATGCTCCATTTGGAAGTTCTCAGCAGCTGTGGCCAATTTCTGTGGAGTGAATTATGACGAGGATTTAGATTGGAAATCGTGCAATGCCTCCATCACAGCATCAGTCTAATTATAGACAGCCTGAGCAAAAGAGAGTATGTTAAAAAGCACACTGGAGACCATCCCAGACAGAGAGAAATGATAACGGTCTCACTGACAGAGCTCAAACCACAGAGCTATCATGGTCTTACAGCAGTGTCCGCTAAAGGCCGCACCACAGAGTGTCATAATGTCAGAATGAAAAAGTTGTACTGTAGGAGTGTAATGTCTGTGTGTGCTGTATGTGTGAGTGAGTTAGACAGTGTGTGAAAGTGAAACAGAGAGTTTAACAGTGTAAGAACTGGCAGACCATTGAATAAAGTCAAGAGTAAATAGATTTCCAGCTGAGAGACTGTCAGTCAAATGAGATACTACTAAATAATAGGGGGGTATAAACATAACCTGATTTTTGCTCTACACATCTCTCTATGATGCACATGTAAACACATGTATTGAGAACCTAGGGAGAAAAAGTCATTTATTTTTGCACTAGAACACAGTACAAGCAACAAAAAGGGCAAACACAGACTAAAGTGCACCTATTTATCACGCTGAGAGCGAATTACATTCTTAACTGCTCCGTAGACATCCGGGGAAGTATGAATTTATTACTGGAACATCATTAGTTTAGAACTGAACTTAACTGTGACACATTTAGATATTGCTTTCCAATTACATAATACTTTCAAAGCTTCATCTGGCTTTCTTTGCCATCATTCACAGTTTGATTCAATCATCTGTTTTCCCTTTGTATTAAAAAGAGGGCAAAACACTAACGAGAGCACCATGGCATATAGAAAAGTAGGAAGAGGAAGAGATATTTTAATATTTTATAGTTGGTGTGTGAAATAATTTAACCATTATTGCACACAATGTTAAAGATATTTCTCAAAGATTTACTACCAAGGCAGTAAGACTGAAAAGGTAAGGGCATAGAATAAAAGAACAGTTACAAAGGCAGGCAGCAGGTAGAGAAGGAAACCTGAACAAACACTATTGCACAGCTCTGGGAATCTCCACAGTGATCAAACCTTAGCTTGGCCCTAACTCTACAGGTTAATGACAGCCCACTTGTCTGACTTACTTCCATCACAACAGCAAGATTACAGCAGCCTTATAGAAATTCCACTCACGGATGTGCTTTAATTATTCAAAACAATTTTATAAAATTGTGACCAAGTGTATTTACAGCTGAATCTTTCTCTGAGACCTACAGTACATATGTGTTGAAATGTACAACGTTGTGCATGCTTGTGACACGTTGATGATAATGGTAGACTGTATGTCAACCTGTGCTTTTACTGAGTGTGGGTATAAATGAGTATGTCTGTGACCATGTGTCTGCTGTTGGCAATGGTTCCATTCTTGATCAACAGTCCTACACCTTTGGCCTCAAGTCCTGGGCTCTGTTCCAGACCGGTCTCCACCTCCTCTGCACTAGCTGTCAGCAGCTACATTTGCACCCTTACATTAATAGTGATCATGAAGCTTTAAACATGTTCATCATGTACAAAAAATAGTATGTTCTATCACTGCGTTGTGTACTTGTTTATATGTTTTCCATTTATACCATTGATTCTTAGTGCCGATGCTTGCTTTCATCAAAGTATTTCTGTGATTTCATCTGGAAGTTTACATCTGAATCAAGGGTTCAAATTGAAACATAGCTATTTTATAACAAATCTGAATATGTATATCTGATTTGGGGCCACATAATGCCTATCGATAATTGGTGTCTTGTTATCCATAAGATTCTCCATGTGGAATAAGGGCAGTAGGTCCTTTCAGCTTGGAATCATGTGCTACTCAGTACAAGATTGCTTGTACAGTGTATTTTCATATCAATAATTATAAGCATAAAATTGATTATTCACATTTTTATTCCAAAAGTGTTTCATAAAAAAAAAAAAAAAAAAGAAACGAAAAAGGATTTAAACCTATAATAACAGGCCACCCATGGGAGAACAGGGGCATCAGTTCATATCCACACTAAAAAGCCCAAGTACAAGAGGTCTTGTTATTAAGCTAATAACAAATGTCGGCTAATGTCAGGGACACCTCACAGCCAGTTCATATCATCCAATTATGTTAACTGAGCTTTAGCAGGTATGTATAAATCCAGGCCTCCTTTTAAAATTTGTTCAGTTTGCTAAATGCATAGTGTCATTGCAAATGCATACAGAAGCACACATGTACAGCCTGTGCCATTGCGAATGCATACAGAAGCACACATGTACAGCACAAGGGTGCATGATATGGACATTGACTACAAATCTCTCCTTTGCTCCTGGATTTCTCTCTCAGCAACAGCTGTTCAGTACCTGATGCTTCATACATCTAGTGACATTAATGGAGAATATCAAAAAAATTCTTTCCCCTCACACCTACTGTACATGAACGTGCAATTGCAAATCCACACACACCTCCTAAGAGAGCAGACATACACCGTTGTTAAAAATTCATGATGGGGCTTTGACTAGGCTCCTCTCCCCTCTGGGAGATATGGAGGAGGGTGAGGGGTGTGTGAGGAGAGCTACCTAATTACTCGTCTGTGTTCCACTGAATCTCTCTCTAGCTGTCTCTTTGTCCAAGGCATAGACACATAGAGGTTATCAGGTGATGTGGTGACAATAAGTACATAGCAAAATCTGTTCTAAACAACAGAGTCTGGATTTGATGAGACCACTCCCTCAGTTACAGCTAACCTCTCTAAACTGACTTAACAGTTCATTAGAGAGCTACTGCAAGTCGCCATCTCTACCACCAATTGATTAGAAGCCTGTCTTGATCTACAACAGTTTACTACCACAGTATATACTTAAAGGGAGTGTATAACACACTCTCCGTAGTGTGCTTGATCTCATTAGTGTCCCTCTCATTTATTGTAGTATAGATACCCCAGCTCCACACAATAATGAGTCCGCTCTGTCACTTTACGACCACTGGAGACCTGAGCAGAGTTGCCGCTCTCCTGCAGCCTTAATGGGGACAGAAGGCTGTGTGGATACAAGAAGGCTGGGAATTGGTTCTGTGGAGGCAGTGAAGTGGAGTGGCTTAAGAAATGAGGTGCTTCAGTGAGAAAAAGCAAAGGAGCAAAAAAAACAAAAAACAAATATACATAACATCTAGCACTATGAGGCCAAAAAAAACCATAAAACTATCTGCAGTTAGTATTGCTGATACATGTCGGTTGGCTATATTTTAATCCCCACTGAACATATAAATGGCCTAATGATGACTGTGACAACTTCTGTCTATTCATATTCCAACAGGAAAACAGGCCGAGCAGTTAATTATTTCTCATTTCATTCACTTTCCACTGTTCTTGCACACTGATGTACAGTATTAGATCGCTACCTTGCAGCCATTAATTGCACAGAAATGTTTGGAGCTGGTGTTGCATGGCACTGGTGTGCTACCTGCTAGCTCCACAGGGAGATATTTTTTGCCCTGCTCTCACAAGTCTTAGTTGTCATTCTGCCAGGGCAGCCCAGCAGTCCACCATGCATTTAGTGAGAAAGCAGAGCACAGCTTAAAGGATAGACAGGGGAAGATGAGACAGGCTCTGCTAAACCTCACAGAGCCTCCCAGTCTCTCTGTGTCTGTGTGTGTGTGTGTGTGTGTCTAAAGGCTCCACACGCCAGAAATCAATGGACCATTTGGAACACCCCCCACCCCCTCCCCCTGACAACAAAGCAATGCTCACAAGATTCTTAATGGTCTAAAAGATCATTAACACCCACATCCAGCCTTAGCTTTCTCTTTTTCATTTTTGACAATGTGTTCACATTCATGAACACTGGCTATCTATTCGCCATAATGAGTCCCCACTCAAAGGCAATGCAACAAAGTAAAAATAGGGAGGTGTGAAGGGTCAGCATGTAAACCAGAAAACAGGGGAGTCTGAAAAGGGAAGAGGGAAAGACATGAATTATGAGCAGATGGATTAATGGAAAGGACAATCCAAAGAGAGAAAAAGCAATACTCTGACTCAGCATGATCGCAGAGTTTGTAGTCCTCATTAAAACTTGGCTTATGAGAATGAACAGTGGGATGATGAATAGAGAGACATATACAGTACAAGAGTGGGTGGGGGTTGTTTAGTTAAAAAAACAAAGACGGAGAATTTATCCAGCAATGCATTCATTTCCTGGGAAAAGGACAATCAAATGCACCCTCCTGTGTCCATGTCTGATAAATGTGTTGTGTTAGTGTGTATGTACGTATGGAGAAATGGACATCAAGAAGAAGAGCAGCAAACAAGAGACTTGCAGGAGGCAAGAAATGTGGAATAGAGGAGCTATCAATGGAAGAACAGAGGAGACAGGAGAAAGTGTGCTGTAAGAAATGAGTAATACAAAAGAGCACAGAAGAGTAAAGAGTGGAGTTGCAGACAGATGGAAGATGTATTCAGTAGGAGGAATGAGGCATGATAAGAGAGAGACAGAGGTCAGAAGAGATTTCACATTCCTGTTTGACAGAGAACTGTGGCAAAAGGCCAAGAGCTAGACACAGGAGAGATACAGTAGACTTGAGGTGCAGGATGACACTAAGAAAGGGATGCAAAGATTGAAGGAGAAGCCAAGGAGGAAAGTAAAAGGAGAAAAGA
>NW_018127885.1:1544221-1548904 GCF_001952655.1 Monopterus albus
GAACCGAGCTGCTCCAAATGGCTTCTCTCAGAGGCTGTACCCTCCAATGGGAACAGTAAATATACAGCTGCTCCCTGTCTCGTTCTCTCTCTTTGACTCTTCTGTGCTCATGCATCCCAGATGTGTGCATTTCCTACTGTCCACACGAAATCTTATAAAGTACATCACACGATCACATTTCACAGGGAATCTTTGTTTGCAACAGCAGTGTGATGAAAAATGTTAATGAAATCACTTTCTAAAAAAGCTTTTTTATATAAAGTATAAGTTTATATTTGGACTGCCTGGTTGGGAAATCCTGGTAGTTGGTAATTAAGGGTGGAAAATTGATATATTGATCAACTATTAAAGCCATTACTTGCAACTTAAAAATGTGTTGGTGCCCTTTCAACAGGTGGGATCAAGATACATTGGAGACTAATAAAATAGCCTTCAAAAAATGACTCCCAACATGGCTGCCACTTTGTGTTTTTGTAAGACAGAAAGTAAAAAGAAACACACATGGAGGGGCTTGACCTAGCAGCCATGTCAGAAAGCAACAAGGCTTGTGTGGACTGGTTGAACACTCACACTGGTGTAAGGGAGGGTCTACTAATTACTGTATGTTGTCACACCTTGATTACTGTAATTATAAAAAAGTATGTTAATATTGATTACAAAAAATGCTATATGCCATATTTAATTTTACTGTGTTAGATAGGAAAAGTCTGTATCACTTGACAGGTTGTAGCTTTTTTCAAATCAAGTGTAAACATTTGTTTTCTCAACCACTGACAAAGTTTGGATTTCTTCTTGATGATTATCAGACACTTGTCCTCAGCTTACCATACGTCTAGTTAGAATTCTCCATCTGCCCCGTTCCATCCCACTCCCTCTCTCTTTCTGTCTCACACACACACACACACATATAAACACAAAGCACACAGACAAACACACACAGACACCACTTGTCTGTTCGGCAGTAGGGACTAATTTTGAATGACTCAATCATAATGAGAAAAAAAATCTGTACAAACTAATGACAGATTTCAGTTCAAATGTTCTGTCAATGATTGTTTTTGCAAGATATTTAAAACAATTCGATGGTGATGACATTACAACCTGGGGCACGACATTATGGCTTGATCACTGTCTATACATGTGATGCACATGGTGTACTGACTTATTACAGACTAGACCATACCTGACTTCAGTGGCGGTGAATGACAGGACATTACCTGCATTATCTACAGAAGGTGACAATACCAGCAGTGGTAGGAAATGTAATATTGACAGAATCAAATAGAGCGGGCATATTGACAGAAATACCTTTATAAATTATAAGGTAATATTATAAATATATTTATAAATGTAAGAACAAAGTATTAAAAAAACATGTGGTTGAACTAGATTTATGTCTCAAACTATACTTTGATGATGATGTGGTTAAGACAGCGAAGACTTCGATGTCTATAAAAAAGCTAAATGATAATGAGGCATGTATGCTTCATTTTTATGCTTTCCCCCCCTTTTCATGGACACAAAATGAATTTAAATAGAATTAGACTGAATATTCAATTCAAATTCTGCCGTTTGAGTATCAAACACACTACACCTATAGGCTTTAAGAGGGCCTGTAAAAACCCTAATGGAGAACATTAAATTCAATACAGAGGGGAAACCGTCAAAAGTTACGGTATATATAATATGTAAACTATGGTCAAAATTGCATATCTTTCATTTTTTGCAAGTTAAGTTACTAAACATTTTTGGAACTTTGATTAAGTGGTCATTTAGTAACATTTAACTGGATGTAGTCATCTGTGTCTTTAAAATGGACATCACATGATTACTATTTATTTAATAATGCAAAACCTTAGCAACAGATTATTACTATTAAATTTGCAAACCTGCAGCACAATCCACTTCTCTGCTCCTTACTATATGCCCCAATCTCTCTTAGTGACCAGAATTTAGCTAAATACAGTGCATTACTGTACATATGTGTTGTGCTCCTTAAAGCTCTGTAGCTCTGCCATAAGTAGTGTATTTAGCAATATATTAGCCAAAAGATTGTTTTTTATATATATAAGATTTATCAGTTGTTAATTGCATGCCCACACAGATGTAAAGAGGAGAAATGTATTATCCTGCATGAGTGGTTCCTATAGTCCAGTACAGTCCAGTAATGCACGCACACACACAGTCTCATACAGAGTAGTGGATCACCTGTGTCCTGCAGAGCTTTAATAGTAATGGTGGAGGTATTTCTTTAAGCAATGTTGTAAACTGGCTCATTGATTAGTAGATAAAGCCCTTTGCCCTCAGGAGGAGAAAAAAACTGAACACAGTTTGTGCACACACACATTACTTTTAATATAGTTGTGAGGACACTCGCTGACAAAATAAATTTCCTAGACCCGGAACCTAAAGCCCCCTGAACATGCAAGGGCAGGCCAAAATGTCCTCGTAAGGATGGTACCAAACAAATTTGACCACAAAACCAAAGAATAATATGTATACACACAGACATTGACTTCATGCAGATTGTTCAAACAAAAGCAAACAACGGCAGCAAATACAGCGCAGCTGGTTATAGCGAGAGTGAAAGGTGGACTGTGGACAGTGCCTTGATGTGTGAGCCTCTGTGTATGTCTGTCTTCAGTGTTTTATCAGTTTGCATTTTGCCTTAACAGTTCTGCAGCACAAATAATTATGTTTTTAATTACAGGGCACACAAACAGCCAGACAAAGAGAGAGCAGGTTGGGGATGGTGGAGGGAGAGATGCATTGAAGTAATTGGATCTAGCCTCAGGCACATCGCACACTTTCACTATGTGGTCAGCTACTTTTAACAAACATTCTCAGTCATTGCTCTCTCTCTCTCTCTCGTGCGCACTCTCTCTCTCAAAATGGTAGAAGTAAATATTGACTCTAAACACCCCTGCTTAGAGTCATGCTGTTCTAAGACAGGTAAACATGTCTGTGTTAATGCAAATGTGTATATATGTGTGCACTCCACCTTCTGTTGTAATTGATTACTCATATGACGTGCTTGTTTAATAACAATGGCAACTTAAATTGGTTTAACAAAAACTATAATACAGGTTTGAGGCCTCTGGAAATTTACAGTACGTGGTCTGAGTTGAAGATATAAATGTGACTCTGACCAGAGAGTCTAATTGGATGCGTTGTTACAAAAATGTAAAATAAATATACTGGAGTTTAAAGCAAAAACCTGAATCAATGAGTGGTCTCTTCCATAATGATAATGCCCCCAAAAGGCAGGAGGGGTCACTGAGTGGTTTGATGAGTATGTAAATGATGTGAAATCACATGTTATGGTCTTCACAGTCAACAAATCTCAACCCAGTTGAACACCTATGGGATATTTTGGACTGACGTGTTAGACGGGCAAAATACCAAATGAGAGAATGTCTGTTTGAAGAATGGTGTTCATCCCTCCAGTGGAGTTCAGAGACTTGTAGAATCAATGCCAAAGTAAACCGAAACTGTTCGGATGGCACATTTTAGCCCAACACCTTACTAAGACATTTATGTTGCTTTATTAAATTTGTAACCCTTTTCTATTAGTGGCCTTTAATAAAGAAGAAAATCAACTGCAAAATGACAGTTATTTGAACTCTTTAAGAGTTTAAAAGTCTTATCATAACTGTCTCCTTAGCAAAAAAGCTACTTTAACTCTGGTTAAACAGCTCCAGTTACAAGCAGCAGCAAGGAGATCATTTGTGTAGAGTTTATTGTGGTCAAGCACTTCAGAGAGGGAAAGGGGAGAATAGCTCGCACCCCTATAGCTGCATGTATTTCTCCATGTAGGTGTGTATGTCTGTGTGTGTGTGTGTGTGTGTGTGTGTGTGTGTGAGTGTTCCCTGTGGAGACCCAGCCTCAGTATACATTGTAAAGCCTCTGATAAAGTGATCTCTACTAACAGGGTGCAGCCAAGTACCCATTAATAATGCATGTAACCCTGCCACACACATACTGTATTTATGGACGCATGGGTGGACACATAGACACACACTTGTATCACACACCTGTGGCTGGATAAACTGTGGCCTTTCAAAGGCCATCCATCATGCAGTTAGAAATCAGAGATGGAAAGACAGAGAGGATGAGCGAGAGAGAGAAAGAAAGAAATGAAAAGGGAGGATGAAAGTTTGAAAGCAGCTGACAGCTAAATGAAAGTGGCTCAAGTGCCTTGGGCTATCTCCAATTATATTGATATTGAGAGTCAATCCCAACCTTATATCAAAGACACTGAACGAGAAAGGAAGTCCCAACTGTATTTGTCTAATAAACTTTGCAGACAGGTCCCATTATTTTAGTTGGTGTAGAATATTGGTCAGCAAAAATCAGCTTACACCAGTGTATGTATATGAAGCTTGGTTTGTTTCTCTTCAGTGTGCTTTAGCTTAGAAACCCTAGAAAGACAGAGTATCCTTCAAAATAGGAAGCCTCTTCTCATTATACCATTCTGTGCACCCATCTTTCTTTGCATCTGTCCATCAGTCCATCATTTATCACATCATCCTTTCATCCATTTATCTTCCCATCAGTACATCTCAGGACAGAACATCCAATACCAGTGTGCCTTGAGGTTACTCACAGGAGGGAATGAGACGCAAGGACACAATAAAGAGTGAAAAGTGACCAGTATCTGGAGGTTCGATGGACTATTAGCAT
>NW_018127885.1:1548945-1570790 GCF_001952655.1 Monopterus albus
CCCCCACCCCACCACCACCACCACCTACACTTAACACATATATAAACACACACACACACACACTCTAATGGACCTCATCGCCCCAACCACGTCTCTCCTTCTGTCACATGGACAATGCACTGAGGTCATTTTCTTCTTGTTGTTTATGCATCTTACGGCACCAGTACTTGAAAAAAATGACAAGAACACCAGGGCGTTTACTTAACATACACAAGACAGACACTTAGCAGGACATGTGTTTATGAGCATTCATAAATACTCCCTCTCCATTACTAATAAGACAACAATGGTGAGGCCATATAAAGGCACATTTAGGGGTGGTGTGAACTTTAGAGTGTGTAAAAAGCAGTTCAAACCTCTGATACAGATGATCATCTCTGATGCACTTCTGAGAATTAAAAAAAGGAAAGTAGGAGGCACTGTCCCAAAGCCCTGAATGTCACATTGAATCCTGCGGATCAGTGTTTGTTTGCATGCTTCGCACTTGGCTGAATATCACCTCTTTACTGAAATATTATTGGGCTGTTACAAAATGATCTCAGCTTTGCAAATAGTACACATCATTCAGATACTGTAGTAGCTTGTGAAGGCCTGCAGAAGATTGTTGACTGATTTCAACTAATACAGTGCCTAAATGATATTCCCTCAGAGGAAATATTTAGGTATGGAGAAGAACCATAGAACCTACTGCCAGAAGATCATTGAAATGTTTCGAATAGCTTCAGTATTGTGGGTTGTGTCAAATTCATTCTTTTTTTTTTTTTGAGGTGAAACTGCCAAGAACAACAGGTACTGTAGGTATTCAGATGCACCTACTACCTTTATTAAATTTGCACGATTAATGCCACAAATGCCAGCATGTCTTTCCACCACAAAGACTTTGGTTACTGAATATCCCTTTTTAAGTCTTCAACAAGAAAACATCTCTCTGCCATAGACCTTGTTAATAAAGATTTTGTCCTGGTTACTCCGAGCAGGGGGAAGTCCTACCTCCAAGGCAGCCGACCTTTTCCGCAGTAGCTGTTCAATGTTCCTGGCTGCTCTGGTCACCAGCTCCTCTGCATCATTTTGCTCCACAGTGTACAGGTGTTGGTTTCTCAGGAAAATCTTAACAGACGAGGAGAGCAGAGTTTGTATACATTTGCACATGTAATTAAACATCTTGATGTCAGACTGTCGCTGATAATAAAGTAAATTAAATTTAGAAGCTATATCATTCAAAGGAATTATGTAACTCAATGACTTGCACAAGGAGCAGTACAAATTCCTTGGTGCATTGATACAGTGCCTTGCGAAAGTATTCGGCCCCCTTGAACTTTGCGACCTTTTGCCACATTTCAGGCTTCAAACATAAAGATATAAAACTGTAATTTTTTGTGAAGAATCAACAACAAGTGGGACACAATCATGAAGTGGAACGAAATTTATTGGATATGTCAAACTTTTTTAACAAATAAAAAACTGAAAAATTGGGCGTGCAAAATTATTCAACCCCCTTAAGTTAATACGTTGTAGCGCCACCTTTTGCTGCGATTACAGCTGTAAATCGCTTGGGGTATGTCTCTATCAGTTTTGCACATCGAGAGACTGAAATTTTTGCCCATGCCTCCTTGCAAAACAGCTCGAGCTCAGTGAGGTTGGATGGAGAGCATTTGTGAACAGCAGTTTTCAGTTCTTTCCACAGATTCTCGATTGGATTCAGGTCTGGACTTTGACTTGGCCATTCTAACACCTGGATATGTTTATTTGTGAACCATTCCATTGTAGATTTTGCTTTATGTTTTGGATCATTGTCTTGTTGGAAGACAAATCTCCGTCCCAGTCTCAGGTCTGTTGCAGACTCCATCAGGTTTCCTTCCAGAATGGTCCTGTATTTGGCTCCATCCATCTTCCCATCAATTTTAACCATCTTCCCTGCCCCTGCTGAAGAAAAGCAGCCCCAAACCATGATGCTGCCACCACCATGTTTGACAATGGGGATGGTGTGTTCAGGGTGATGAGCTGTGTTGCTTTTACGCCAAACATAACGTTTTGCATTGTTGCCAAAAAGTTCGATTTTGGTTTCATCTGACCAGAGCACCTTCTTCCACATGTTTGGTGTGTCTCCCAGGTGGCTTGTGGCAAACTTTAAACGACACTTTTTATGGATATCTTTAAGAAATGGCTTTCTTCTTGCCACTCTTCCATAAAGGCCAGATTTGTGCAGTATACGACTGATTGTTGTCCTATGGACAGAGTCTCCCACCTCAGCTGTAGATCTCTGCAGTTCATCCAGAGTGATCATGGGCCTCTTGGCTGCATCTCTGATCAGTCTTCTCCTTGTATGAGCTGAAAGTTTAGAGGGACGGCCAGGTCTTGGTAGATTTGCAGTGGTCTGATACTCCTTCCATTTCAATATTATCACTTGCACAGTGCTCCTTGGGATGTTTAAAGCTTGGAAAATCTTTTTGTATCCAAATCCAGCTTTAAACTTCTCCACAACAGTATCTCGGACCTGCCTGGTGTGTTCCTTGTTCTTCATGATGCTCTGCTCTCCATCCAACCTCACTGAGCTCGAGCTGTTTTGCAAGGAGGCATGGGCAAAAATTTCAGTCTCTCGATGTGCAAAACTGATAGAGACATACCCCAAGCGATTTACAGCTGTAATCGCAGCAAAAGGTGGCGCTACAACGTATTAACTTAAGGGGGTTGAATAATTTTGCACGCCCAATTTTTCAGTTTTTTATTTGTTAAAAAAGTTTGACATATCCAATAAATTTCGTTCCACTTCATGATTGTGTCCCACTTGTTGTTGATTCTTCACATAAAATTACAGTTTTATATCTTTATGTTTGAAGCCTGAAATGTGGCAAAAGGTTGCAAAGTTCAAGGGGGCCGAATACTTTCGCAAGGCACTGTATACTGTACGTGTGGGTAATGTGCTCTTTATGTACAGTAGCATTTGGGTGTTTATACCTGAGTGAGGCTCTTCCCAGCTGCGGCCGTGTCTGCCAGGGTGACGAGTTCTTTCTGCATCTGATCAACCCATTCTTTAATCCTATGGGACACAACCAATCTTGTAACTCAGATGTAACCAGTTTAGAAGAGACATCACAGACAGTTGACAATGCAATTAAACTGTCGGAAGATTTCTTCTAGATCTATCACTTAACAAGACCATTTGGTCACACAGCATCAGAACAAACAAGGCCAAAAAGAATCACTCTGATAGGTCAAGCAAAATGTCAACCAATCAAACTCAAGTCACAGTGAACAAATACAATGCCATCTAATCAAACATGTGTCACTGGGTGTCAACTAATAACGATTACTTTCAGAGAGTTCAAAAATGAAGTCAACCAATCAGATAAGTGTCAACCAGTGTTGTGACTGGTGACAGTGATGTAAGCGGACAGGCAAGGGGTAGGAGGTGACCAAGACTGATGTGCTTCTCTGTATTTCAAAGGCTATGGAGACATCAGGTCCAACCTGCTCCTGCCACACACTGGATTATACCTTCCTTTCATCCAGATCCATTCATCTTGTCAAAGCACAATAAACTCACAGCATTCATTATAATATACTGACACAGTATATCACTCCATGCCTCCTGAACACAGTGGCCATGGATACATTTGAGAAGAGCATGACACAGACATAGGACATTATGCATAATCAACTTGGTGACTTCTTGGAATAATTTGATTTTAAAGGCAAACCTGGTTTGAGAGGCATCCAGGAACAAAATACTATACAAAATACATCTAGCTGCAATTCACAATATAGGCTGCCATGCATGCACACACACACGGACAATAAGACAGTGGCATTAATATTGCATGAGAATGATAATAGGTTGGCATGGGATACAGATGCTCTCATTGCCATGCATTCACTGTAACACACTCAGTTGTGATCCACCCCAATAGTAAAGAGACATCTTATACTCACACTGGAATAAACAAACACATATGCATACCCAGAAAGTATTCCAGTGTAATGAATGTCATACAAGTTACAGTATGTGTGCAAACCATCTACTCTACTCTCACACCCAATACAGCTCAGGCAGGTGATAAGATGCAAACATATAGAGAAAATTACAGGAGATCAAGAAGAAATAATAAATATACGTTATGATTTTTAAGAAATCTACAGTTGATCAAAAAAATTTTGAGAAAGAGAGACGAGCGTGGAGAAACATGAGACACTTTGCAAGCAAGAGAATACCAGAGGGGAAAGCACAGTGTGAAACATTTTCAGAAAAGAGATAGTAGGTGGAGATATAAGAGTATGATCAGCCATAATTCAGCCGCTATCCCAAAGCCAAATAGTTTAGGGGTTGTGAACAATAGTGCAGACTAAGGCTTGGCAGAGCTCTGTGAAGGAAAACTAGCATAGATATCCATCTATTGTATGGAATGGTTGGTTAGAGCCACCAAATGGTAGTGTTTGGGTATTCATCGTCAGTCATCTGCAGTCTCTTAGCCACCACACGATGCCAAGCGACCAGGAATGCTGACCAGAAACTGGCAACCAGGTGATTCACAACCTTTAAAACCAGGTCTGAAACTTTTAAGAAACAGCAATAGAGAAACAACAAATGGAGAACAATATTGATATCTGACAATTTGAAAAATGCAGCAGTTGTTGCCCAATATTCAATTCTTTACATTTATATTTAGTTGTCAAGGTCTAAATTATAGAAACTATTCCTTAAGTTATTGTTTCACAATTAATACTATTTTAGTTTTGTGTTACTTCTCAGCCAACATATATGCCAATATTTAAATACTAGTGACAAGCTAATATCGGCCAACCACACACCAGGGTTATCTCAGTCAGGCTTGGAGTTTGCAAAGTTTTAACAGAAAGTCTGTTTCACGTTGGGGACCGCTGTGGCTTCGGAGGTAGAACGGGTCATCTCCTAACCAGAGGGTTGGCAGGTCAATTCCCTCCAGTCTATACCTCGAAGTGTCCTTGTACAAGACACTGAGCTAGTTGCTCCCGGTGATATCATCAATGTGTGTGCAAATGAGTGAATGAGAAATAATGTAAAACACTTTAAATGTGCTTCATTGTGTAGGAAAGCGCTATATAAGGCCATTTACTGTGTAACACAATGAAGCACGGAGTTTAAAAAACTATTGAGTTGCATAAGAGTGAGAAATTGTGTAGCTCGAACCAAATTTAGCAAGTAAAACTCACTGGGCTATTTTCACCTCTGCTGCTCCAATTTTGACCATTCTCTTTCTGGCAAGTCCCATCTCTTAGAAAAGTTAATACTAAATCACTGGCTCACTCCTTTAAAATGGCAGAAATGACCACTGAACTAATGGGAGCCCTTCGCGGCAAATTCTATCTGCTGGTTGTGGGAGAATATTAAAACATCAAAGAGAAAAACGTGTCAGTCACGATTGTTATCTTATACTTGGTTGTCACACCGGACCATGTCAGGCAAAAAAAACCATTACTGTAGATTTCCTGTAGACCCCGCAGCACAAAAACCACCATCAAAACATTCTTCTGGGCAATATAACAACAGACCCTCCGGAGGGTGGTTAAGCATTTTTCCAAACAACACCATTCATGTGACCCTAATATTCTCCCACATGGTGAAAATTATGTGATGTGATCAAAAGCTACAGAAAAGCTAGTCAACAGACCTTGTGGTGAGTTTGTTTTATGAAGTGATTCAATATTCTTTTTTCACTCACCTTCATGTGTCAGTCTTCCTGGTACTGTACACTAGTAGTTACACTGGAAAACTGCTCATACTTAAACTTCTGTTTATGTTTTTTTGATATGTCATATTGATACAGTACAGTATATGGGCCTCATGCTTAGTCTATTAACCTATGGTCTTCTGTTATTCCGATGAAGATACAAGTACTGTTCTGTAGTTGTACATTCAGCGCACATTTCAGAGCAACCCAGCCAGTACATTATATAACACTGGGAGCACACTGCTTTGTGGGAACCAGAGGCTGGGTCCCACTACCGATTTATCAAATTTTATGAAAATGATGGGGTGTAAGGTCAGAGCAAGTGTTGCCTTTTGTTAAAGTTAGATTACGTTTACTGAAAATGAATGTAAGCCTATTACGGACCATATACAGTAGGTGATGACCGCAAGGATCGGTGTGTGTGTTTCCTAGGACTTGATATTCAGAGCGCTTCTCTCCAGAGTTTGGTTTCTGAAATCTACTGCTAGCAGTGTAAATCTCCTTAACAAATGGATGTGCTGACAAATGGATCAGACAACCCAGGCTATGATGCACAATATGTGCATGTGTTCTGCTGGATGTCCAGTTGAGATAACAGGAATGTACATGGATGTGAATAACAGACTTTCTATCCCAGTGTGTATTTGCGTTTTGTGTGTGTGTGCTGTAAATACCAAACACTGCAATGTGCAGACAAAGAAGTATTGGCAGTAAAGTGTTCATAATACACAACAAAACACCATCAAATATAGGATATCCCCCAGAGCTATTAAACCCCCTTGCTTTATATGAATATTCACTGTCATATCTGCTTGTTAAATAGGTGTTAAAAGACCAAATGTATTATAGACAAGGAAAATCCCTGCACATTAATTCTAGGTGAGGCATGCTCCCAGACCCCTTTGGTTAATCTACATGTTTGTAAATTCAGATCATCTCCTGCAATTGAGACAAATGTATGTCATTTTGATTCCTATACACATAGAAAATAGGTAAAGCATTGTCCTTGTTATCTTGTCATCTGCCACACTATTACACACTTACATAGTAATTCAGAAATGCCTCATCAGTGATATTATCATGTTATTTAGCTGATGAAGCAAAATTTTCTGCTCTGGTTGCTGGTCTTTGATTACTGCAGCCTCTGGTACAACACTGGATAATTAAACACACACAAATGCACATTCTAATGGCAACTGGGTCAGACACTGCCCTACTTTTTTTTCAAATACAGGAAGTGCAAATGAGAGCAAAACAGAAAGAGGGGCTGAGAGACAATATAAGAAAGAGAGAGACAGATGTTGTGGTACTCTGTCTTTGGAAGTAGAGTGAGTAAAGAGCTGGCCCAGAGTGTGCCTCTCAGTGGGCAGCTGCGTTAAACAACAGCCTAATTACACATCATTACATAGATATAAACAGAAGCAGTACAGTCCAGATAGCAAAGTGGACTGAAGCATGGAAACACCAACCGTAATGCACCAAAACAACCTGTGGCACTCTACAAATGCTCTGTACCCTATAAATTAACACCCAAGTGGCTAATTCAGTCCTTCTTCAGCCTGGCCCAGCTACTACAACTGCCAGGGAGGATTTTGCATCACACATCTTACTTTCAAGAAAGCTTTTGTCCCATTTTTGTTTTAATTCACTGTGAAACATTGCTCAGGGGACTTCTAAGTTAGTGCAAAATGTTTAGTCTCCTGAGTAGTTATTGGAACAACAGAGATAATTAGGATCATAAAGAAACATAAAAGCAGCTGATTTATATTTACTGTTTATTACATGCACAGGGAAATGTGTTAGGCAAGAAGGGTTCTCTTTTTTTCTTCACTGCAACAGTGATGAAGAAGAAGAACTACAGTATTTGGTAGATTATCCAGGCTGTAAATTTTCTATTGCAAAGAAGAAGCCGTCCTCAGCCTCCTCTACTTCTAACAAAAACTGAAAAGCAACATTTGAAAGAAGAGAGGCCATTGAATTATAAAGATGATGATGGAGAATGATCACCATAGCAAACCCAAAGTAGGCTGCCTGCTTACAATGTAACGTGCAAGTATTCAATAAATTGAGAACCTCATGCTACGACCTTTACAAAAAATGACACTGGACATGGATGATTTGGATGAGAGAAATAATCAGTTTTCTTATACCCTGTGAACCTGCAAAAAGATGGAAGCATTTTGTAAATAAAGCTAATGGATCTGACTGGAAAGTATGCACTTACTCCCTCACATTCACAATTTCAGACTGAACATCTTGCAGATTTAGCCGATGTGGCTTTCAGCCGTGAAATAGTTCTCAGTGCTTTCAGCATTAAGATGCACAAATGCAGGTGTTTTTGCTGTCACTAACTGTGTGCATATCAAAAACATTGCTTTCTGCTACAGCAGTCTGATCTGCAGCAGTAGGTTTTTGGCATGAACTGGTGACTCGTAACTTTGGGATGTGCAGCCAGCAGCCAGCTCTAATGTAATTTCATTCTGTTGGTGTTGCAGAACTACTGTAGAGAAGCATTTATATTATTTAGTCAACACTTAGTATGAATAAATGGTGGACTATAAATGGCGAACCAAATCTTAGAAATGTTTGACAGGTCCTATCATTCTGGTATGGTCTGGTGGCCAAACATTTAATTCATGTAAATCAAAGACATGAATTTCTGGTGGGATGCAGACCTAAGTTTCTTCCAAACTGAAGGTTGTGCACTATGCTGCCATTTTGGAGATGTTCTGATGACATAGGCTACATAATAATAACAATAATAAAGTATATTTATTTGCAGTCACCTGCATTAATTTAATTTGATCGGGTTGGGATCTTTATTTAAATAATGCAAATAAAGGTCCCCACCAAACATCAAAACACGTGATTAAAACAAATGGAATAAATTGTATGTGCCTGAAATTGATATGGTCAAAAATTGCTGGTTGGCCCTATAATATTGCAAGGTGGCTCTGAATTAGGGGTTCGGGTGAAGAATGCAACTTTTGTCCTGTCACATAAAGGAACATAATCTGGCGGAGCCACCGTAACTACTCAACAACTTCATCTTGGAGCTGTCACGGTGCACGGTGGCCACAGTCATCCACCGGCGATAACCTGCTGATTATGGTAACCAATCACCTCTTGGGAGTCAAGCAGCCAGAGAGGAAAGCTGAGCTATTAGTCTGCTGTCAAACGTGATCTTATCCAAGATGACCAGCGGTGCGAGGATGGATCGACCTGCCCGCTTTACACCCCCAAGCGCGCACGTACAGTAGTGGCTCATTAAATGTAACACTTGTCTCTTGACAATGAGCACTTGATCCAAGGCGTCTGCAGACCCAAACATTTACTGTTCGAAAAAAAGGATACTATAAAAGATACTTACATGAGCTGTGTCGGAAACTGCGATGCGAAAGAGCTGTCCTGCCATAACAACATTAGAAACACCCATGCTCGTACCCTGTAGGTATCCATTGTAACAGAAAAAAAAGGGAGGGGGGAAATCCCCGACCAGCGTCAACACCTTATGTGCTCCGCTAACCTTCGCCGCCGACGCATGGGAGCGGTGTGCACAAACAGCGTGAGTGACAGAGAGGCTGTGGCTCGCTCACGGACTGACTAACCCTGATCTCGTCTACCCTGCTTTTCTTTCTAACATCATCATCTAACATGATTTGATCTAATGCAATTTAGATTATTCCTGGTTTTGTACATTATAAGTTCTATTATGGATAGTGTCGCAAAATGTAATGAAACATTCAAATTTCAACAGAATGTGTTTGGTCTTAAAATCATTATGATTATTATTATTAGTAGTAGTAGTATTGATATTGCTTCAATTGGGGGTGTACAGCGCTCAAAGTGGAAGCAACATTTTTTTAACCTTCCAATAAGAAAACACCTGCTAAAAGGAAGGCTTGGCTACAGGTACAGCAAAGTGCAGGCTTGCTGAATAATGTACAGGTTTACAGGTTTTGCTCTTTAAAATTCCCAGTAGCCTCTCAGTGCCTACAACCGAGAGGGATGGTATAATTTAGACAGTCACTCTCTATCCTCCTGGTAGCATGAGTGGCAGCGAGCGGAGAGACTGTCCCACATGGGAATCCCTGTCAGACAGACAGATCGACTGATTTCACACATATGGTGTAAATTCCTATCAGCAAATTACAGTAAAAGCCCAGTAAATCTCATAAATCATGTCTGTTTTATAAGACTGAATTTGTGATTATGTCCTGCGCATCCTAACGTGAGTAAATTATAGAATATATACAAGCTCCTGCAGCACTGCAGTATATACGTAGAATTGTTCTTTCTGTCATCATTTTATTAGAACACTTTG
This sequence comes from Monopterus albus, assembly GCF_001952655.1. Lineage (NCBI taxonomy): Eukaryota > Metazoa > Chordata > Actinopteri > Synbranchiformes > Synbranchidae > Monopterus > Monopterus albus. The sequence continues at coordinate 1,558,975 of NW_018127885.1, forward strand.
ACTGAATATTTGAGTATTAAAGCAACAACATAAACCTACTGTGTGTGTGTGTGTGTGTGTGTGTGAGAGATTCTGACCTGGAGGGAGGGCAGGGCAGCACAAGCAGGATACTTGGGGATTTGGTTATCAACTGTTGCTTGGCAACCACACACCATCTCCCATGTCCTCTCACCCCCCTTTTCTTTTTGTCTTCTCCATCGTCACCTCTTCCTCTGCTCTGACTGTACCGCATTGTTGCTCTTCCCCCCTTGGTTTCTCCTCTATCCCCATCCCTTTACTCCCTGTCCATATTTTCTCTCACTACACCTTTCTCTCACTCATTTCTTCCAGCGGAGGAACAACTGCACCTGCTGATGGGATGGAAAAAAGTAAGGGACTAGTGGGAACTGGAGAGGTGGCATGGAATTAATAGCAAAGAGCAGTGTGGAGAGGATGGAGAGGTGGAGCCACCCTCTGCAGACATAGCATTTAGTGATTATTATTATTATTTTTATTATTGAACATCTCACTATACATCCTGAAATGAAAGAGGTGTCAGACTAGTATTTGGCCACTACACCTCTCCTCTCATAGTCTACCAAATGGGTGTTAGTAAATAACCAGAACAAAACTAATGGTACCTCTCAGACAGGCCCTGACTGTAAAGCTTGAATGCTGCGATTTTTTAATATAATTTTCTACAGAGTCACAGCTATGAATAGGATTAGTAATCAAATGCTATATTCATAACTATTTTTAAAATATATCATTACGTCCAAAATGAATAAGCAAATAATTCCCTTTTAAATCTCAGCCTAATAGGTTAATCCTCTCTCCAGAACCACCTGCAGACATGAACATCTTTGCTAATGATGTTAATATAATAATGAGTAAATGTACCGCTGCTTAAAGATCAGTTGTACTGTACAGATGGGGTTATTTGAAAAAGAACACTGCCACCTGGAGGAGTGTGCAGTTACAATTACAATAATATACTCCATGCATTTTTAATCATAAACAAACTATATTTATAAAATATGTGCATATCCTTGGACACATGCTTTATGTTGAACATATTCATGTAGTGAATATTCATATCTGATCACTCATTAATAGCCCATTAGTCCATGTAGGTATTACAAGCAGAAAATCAATACTTCACATGTATCAGAATGCAAATTAACATATACTGTACAGAGATTGTGAGATGCTAAACAGACTTGTTAGCAGTAAAAGGCAGGCAAATAAATCAGGTGAGCAACAGGTAGACAAAAACAGGTGCTGATAGAGGTCTGGCTGTGGCTGTGGTGGGAACAGGGCTGGTATGTACACTGTACCATGAGGGTGATGAGATAATAAACAGTATCCGGGCAGGTGGGTGGGAACAACAATGTAACGATTCAGATACAAGTCGGAGTGGCAGGGTCTGCAGCAACAGGCGCTGTTGATGAAAAAGCAGCAACACCTACCTTTCATCCACATAGTCCCACGTTTTATTAAGTTTTGGTGCTAAAATGTTTTTGTTCCTATTTCATTTCCATTTATTTCCAGTCTCTATTAAATAAAATATTTTTTTCGCTGACCTATACAAGGAAAGAAGCTTTGGGTTTGTTTTTATCTTTATTGCAATGCAATGTCCTTTTGCATCCTTAGTATGCAATTTTATGTTTAACACTTATTTTGTCATATTTAAGTTCATCAGAATATAGTATACAGAAACACACTTATGTTAGAGTTAATTTAAAAAGTAGTACTCTTGTAGAGTACCGTTCATAGAGGTAGTGTCTTTAAACTAAACTAGCAAAATAAAAAGTTAAAGTATGCAAGGCCCAGAACGATTAGTGTTTTCAGCTAAACTGCGTAGCCAAGAGGTGATATGATGCTGCTGCTGATGATTATACAGTTACAGTGATATGCGTGATAATTCCATCTTATGTTCAGCACCACAAACTGGCAGCATCTATATTTTCAAGCCCCACAGTGCATTTTCAAAGCTGTTGGCACATATTGTCAACTTCATGACAATACTATACACAGAGCAAGAAGGTCACAAGGAGCAGACGACCCAAAATGAAATGCACTTGCCCTTAAGCAGGCCTAATTAATAATGATGGTTAAGGTATGCAAGAAATAAGGAATATGGTGTTAAAGGTGGTTATTTTTGCTGTGTAAATGCACACTTCATAATTAAGACCACAGTGTGCATTGCGTTGGCGCCACCTGGTGGTAGTATTAAAAAGATGCTTTGACAAACTGACACCTGACTTGTTGCCTTTCCTGTGTTGACAAGTCAAAATGTCTGCTCAGAGGCTATAAAAGTCTGAACATGTGTTATCACTAAAACGTGGTTAGGTCCTGATGTAAGAAGAGAAAACGGTAATGTACTGAACATTCTTCAAAATTCAGTTTCATTATTAAAAAACAAACTGAGCTCCACTCTGCACATGTAATATAGCTCTTCTTAATATTTATTCTTTAGACTCAGGAGAAACAGCTGATTTTTTTACAGCACAATTTGCATAATATCTCAACACATCCTGTGTACAACCACAAAACCATAACATTAGATTCTTTGTTTTTACACTGAGTGAAAAACAAGACAATTTTACAAGCATATTTCTTTACAGTCAGCATACAGATAAATCTATACATACTCTGTTTCTTTTTAAACATAATCTGTAGGCAAAATATACTGACAAACCATCAATGAAACATGCAACATCCAGAACATAAAGTCTCAGACAACTATTGAAGTTGAATAGATTTTTTCCCCTTTGTGTTGTTTCGGCCGTTTACAGGACGTGGTTGTACAGATAGTCATTCGGTTGACAGCACGTTTTGATTACACAGTCAAATCCCCATATACAACTATAGACACACATTTCTGTACAATTATAAGACGTGATTTTTTTTTCTTTTTGACACTCACATGCTCAGACATTGGACAATATAAACATTCAGTCTTGTAGAAAATAAACACTTTATGTACACATGTCAAAGGACTCGAGTCACATTCACACCCCTCAGAACAACAACGAATGAATGGTTCCACAGTTACAGGCAACAGCAGATCAGACCAAATAGTTTTTAGCTTGAAGGAAGCCTAATGAAACACAAGTGGCTAAACAGTCGTAACTGAATGTATCTTTTTTTACTTTACTTTGTACACTGACTCTTCAGTAAGCTATAAGCAAAGATGTAGTACGAGCGATTCCTCCCCAGATTGTGCATTTGTGTTCTTTTGTCTTTTGCCACATAGTTACAAAATGCACACCACAATATTTTCAGCCACCACATACACCATGATTCTGTTCATTTCAGTGCAGAAACACGAAACATAATCTTGTGTGTGATGACAGTTAAAATGAGACAAGAAAATACACAATGTAATAATAAAGTGCGCAAGCTCCATGTAGATGTTAACAGTTGTTAACATCAATGTATATTAAAGTCAATTTAAAAAATCAATATATTTATTTTTTTTCAGCGATGTACAAATTAAAGGTATTTTTTATAAGATATATTTTAAGACCATACAGTATGTTCACAAGATAAAACATTTAATTCCCAAAAAATAAATGCATTCAAACACATCTACTGTATGTTGCATAGAATTACTTAGAAAGAACCAATGGGTCTGCAGTAAAAAAAAAAAAAAAGAAAGAAATCTAGGTTGGCACAGCAAAATGTCCCACCCCCAAAAAATGCACCAGCTCTGTGATATGCCTAAATACATTGACAGCAGATCTGAGGGTCACTTGATTTTTTTCCCATGATGTAGATATGATAGCAAAACACTGCAAGATGATTACACGGGTCACCCGCTCACACATTATTACTGAGACTTGGCCATTGTGTTGTTCTGACCTAAATATGACTGAACCCCAGTGAGACTGAGTGATTGTTTTGGTCACAGGCAGTGAAAAAGGCTGGTTCACTGTGTTGCAACAGGGGTCACTGACACAAAACAGCACAGCCAGACACACAAAGGAACCTAGACATTTGACTTGTACGAACAAATTTTCTTCATTTTGAAATTATTTTTTGCTGAAACCCAGACCAGGGGGCTTTACTAATACACAACAAGCAGAGCTGTCATACTGACGTGATGACAGTTGCAGATCTACGTGTGGTTTTGACACAACTTGTGTGAATTACATGTCCGTTCCAAAAGTGCAATTACACAATGGACTACACAAAAGAAATATTAGCATACCACATCAACCTTAAAGTAAAAGGTTGTTCACATCACACAGAGCTGACAGACTATTGTCACTCTATAGCTGGCTTGTAACATTCAACACAGCATGTGCTTTGGGCCTCAGAGCACAAGCTGCTGTTCTTTTTATTGGAATTCTCAACTGCATTGCATGCCAGTGAAACAGCAAAATGTCACTGGATGTTGACCTTGACCTTTACAATAGTAACCTATCACAGCCCTGTTGAATGTCTTGTGGTGGAGCAACATCCTTGAGATCACATAGGTCACATTCACATAGCAGTTCTTAAGACTACACCTACCTACAGACTAAAATAGCCTACCAGATTGTCAGTGCACCACGCACAGTCTCAGTCTAAACCAGTGTATCTGTATATCTTGTCATATATAATCTAGCAACAAGAGAATGTATATTGTATTTAGATATATTCTGAATCTGATATCTTTGTATATTATATAAACATCACACTGTACAGTATGATTCTCTGATATGATCTGTAATCGGCAGGTGTGATATTTACAATCTGTACATTTTAGCTTCACCCCATAGCAAAAGTCAACTTTCTGACCCTGTTCTACATAAAGGCTTTGTTTTCCTTTTTTACATGAAACTGACTACGATACAAAAAAATATGCATTCCTTCATCAGCAAATATGTCAAGACTACTGACAGCCACACACATCACAACCATTATATGGGCATTACAACGACTCTCATGTGAAGAAGACACAATGCTAATTTAGATGCTGATTCTGAAATCAAAGTCAGACTTTACTTTTTTCATTTTTCCCTCTGATGTTCCGTATTCCCCTGTGACAGACGTGTTAGTTCAGCAGCAACAAAACACTGTCTCAGTTGGATCATGAAACTGAAACTACGTTAAGTAAGACATCACTACTTTCAAAGTTACTGTGGAGTCTCTTTTAGTGCTACCAGTGGCACAATGGCAGCAGAGCCATGGGAAGAGGTGGACGGTGGACATATGTGCTGGCAGTGTTGGACTGATGAGTTTTTATGGTATTAGCACATAATCACCTCCTTGCTATAACTTATAAACTCAGGAAGTAAACTAAATAGGTTAAACTAAGTAGATCTTCATTTCGTCTCCTTGAACATTTCTTTCCTCTTATTCATCTTTTTGTCAAATTGCTAGCACACTGTGGCTTCACCTTTCCCTGATCTTCTGTGACTTCTTTTTGGTGTGGTGCTCAGGGGTTGGTCTGGGTGGAACTGACGAAAAGCTTGTGCCAGCTGACTACTCTCTTCCTCATGTCCACCTTGTCCAGCCAGATGTAGGCTTCCCCTATCAGGGTCTTCTTCATGAACTTCCCCCCGTTTGACACCAAGAAAAGCTGGAAATACATTGGAGAGAGATGTAGCAATGATCACCCTTGTTGATGCTGTATGTCAAAGCCTACAGATAATTACCAGGTCACAAAAATGAGGCTATGCTGAAGGAAATTATACTGCATTCACATGTCAATATATATATTTCATGTGGTATATAAAGATAAAATCAAAACTATTAAGAAGCAGCCAAGACAGCCAAAAATACCCCAAGAATCAATCTAAAAAAAAAGAAGAAGAAGAAACTTTAATCAGGATGAAATATGAACATATGTTCATGGCCCTTCATTACAAACAAGGCTGTAAATAAATGTATTTACTGTATATGTGTTATATATTTCCTTTCATTTTCCACTTACTATTGTCTGAAAATAAATTCTGTAAGTATGGCATTGATTTATAATTATTTATTAAACTACAACTGTTTGTCCTTTTATAGACAAATACTTTTCCTGCAGTCCACCAGCAGGTGATTCAGTCTCCCAGCTGCTACATAAGACATCAGGCTCCTTCATAAAACTTCCCATAATGAGTTTTAAGAGCTGTTTTGTCAGACATTACAAGCCTCCAGGTTTAATTAGCTGTAATGGTCCATTTTGAAGATTTAAGATTGTTTCTGTCAGTGGTAAAAAAGCTGGATGTAAACTGAACTGAAACAATTTATTTTCTGCTAATATTTGGCCAGTCAGTTATTTTAACACACACAACAAAGTAAACAAAGATGTCAAAACAACTGGAGCAATATTGCCTGGCACGTCGTGCTTGACAAAACCAAATTCTTTGTGTTTGTGTGTCCAAACTTGTCTCAGCTGCATGCCTGTTGTACCTGTATGGAGTGTCCAGTCGGGTTGAGAGGGAATCTGAAGGTCTCATTGAAAGAAGGCTCCCTGTCATGTCGGCAGACTCTGGTCTTCTTCTTGATGATTCTCTTCTGAGTGGCCACATTCACCACATACAACTTCACATACAAGTCTGAAGGCAAATTCAATGAATGAGAAATATGGATTATTGAAAAGGCAAACCACTTAAAATCAAAAGTGCACGCAGACAAACACAGAGTGTATTTGCAGTCATACAGTACATGTATACAAACCTGGTAGGTGGTCTGGGCTTTTGAACTTGTAAGTGATGTTTCTGCATTGAAGGATTTCCAATACCAGTTGGTCTCCTTCTGTCTTCATCTCCTTTTTGAGAGCGACTTTGATCTCCCCCATTACTTGGGTTTTACCACCTAAAAGCAACAGTGAAAGAGAGATGTGGGAATAAAGTTAGGGACTTTATATTTCTTTATTTGGATTGCCCAGACTGTAACTAGGGGTCAATTCTTACAGTTTCACGAAACACATGCACTCCTAGTGTCAGTAAATTTTATTTAAATTATTTAGTGATTATGCATAATTTAATCTGGGCTAATAGCAGAATGAAACCAAGTCCAAGAACATATCTGCAGTTTCACATGGGCCATATTAACTCTTATGTGTTTAGGGTAAAGTGTGTTAAATGAATCATCAAGCGCTAGAAATGATCTGCTCACCCTCATCTGATCCACCCTGACAGCTACTACAGCATTAAATGACCTTGAGCTCTTTGTTATAAACTGAAACTAGATATGGAAGTTAGCCATCGTGACACCTGAGCTACATGAAACGTAGATGTTGTTATGACAGCGAGTAGAATAAAGTGACACCCACATCCACTCATTATGCTGGCTAAATACTATTAATTGACAGTCAGCACTTAACTCAACATTTGACTCCATTATTGAACAGTGGTATTATGAAAACACAGTTTAGAGGTGACTGTGTAAATAAATAAATGAATAAATAATGTCATTATACAAAATACCCAGCAGGTGGAGACCTACAACCAACTGTTAACAGCCTTAGGATTTGAACTGCAAACAGAGGACTTTTCTGGAACTTGCCTTCATTTTCTGGGGTTCCAAGTTGGTTTTTGTCACTGCCATTGGGAACAGCCTTTCCACTGTGACACAGAAACAAAAATACCAGTGCTGTTTTTTACTAGACATGTTGAACAAAGATGTAATGCTAAGTCTTGCTGAAAACAAGCCATAGATCTTACATGCGTGGCACTTGAAAAATAGCACTGTCCACTCCAGTGCCTGCTCCGTCTTCCCCATCCAGACCTCCATAGGCATCTCCCACAAGACTTGGGGCAGACAGCACTACTGACCCTGAGACATCACCCAGCCGGTGTCCAGGTCCTAAAGGTGGCAAGAACAACTGTGATGGTGAGGAAATATTTATGAGTAACAATTTATGTACAGATGTGGCTAAAAGTGTTGGTACCCTTACACTTAGAGTAAATAACTGGCATAAACTATCTTCTATTCCATATTTAATAGAATTAACATATTACTTTTGATGTAACATATTACAGCAAATAAAAATGGTATGGGGAAACGTTTTGTAGCTTGTCTTGAGTTTCAGCTGTATTTACAGTATAGATGTCGAATTGGATTAAAAACAGGATTTTAGAATAGTTCAGTGTTGTCAAATGATGGAGTGATGACCTGCGACTGTGATAGCGCTCTCTGATAGTAGTAGTAGTAGTAGTAGGTTTTGTTCATATATATCATGCAACCTCATGATTTCCTTGTGCCCTGGTGTACAAGACCCAGCAAAGCAACCCTGCAACATATCTGAGCCTCCTCCAGGTTTCACATTGAGGATGTTATTTCTTTAAAAGTTTCATTTTATCTTCTTTGAACACTGAGCTAATGTGATTTACCAAAAAGCTCTCATTTTGTTTAATCTGTCCAACAGACATTCTCCCAGAGGCACCATGGCTTGTCAACATGTATCACAGCAAACTCCAGTGAATTTTTTGTTTCTCTTTCAAACGTAGGGTTTTCCATAGATTCCACTTTAAATTCAGAAAGCAACTTATAGCTTGATTAGAAGTCAGCTTGTACCTAACTGTCCCACTGTTGAATCTGGGGTAAATCCTCTTGTTGTCCAATAGAGGTTGGCTCCCATGGGCATGAAAATTCTTAATAATGTCAGGAACTGTGGTCAAAGGACCAGCAACCTGTTTTGAAATGGTCTTGTAGCCCTTAACTTGACCGTACCTAGTAATTATTCTGTTATCTATTGTCAGACAACCCTCATCTTTCCTTTGTTTGTCCTTACTCCTTGTGGTGCACACATAACTCACATGATACCAAACAGCATAATGCTTCTTGTATTCTTATATGTATAGCAAGATTGGAGAATTTTCAGTGAGGTATTAGGGTACCAACACTCTATCTATCTATCTATCTATCTATCTATCTATCACGGCTTTTACCACACATACATGCATGTTAGACAGATATGGTGAAACACTTCACACTTCCACTGACTCTGTCTGTCACACATAAATCTGACTGAGCATCACTGTAACAGCCTTATCATGGGAGGAACAGACCAGTACAGACAACAGTTTGTCCTCCCATTTTGCAGTACAGTGTGTAACCTTGGTTACTGCAGCACAGTAAATTTCTTCGCCAGAGATAAATGGAGGTCACTAAGTTTAATTTACCCATGAAAATAAATTTAATGTGGAACATTGTTGATGTTCTTTTATGAATTTAATTACTTGTTCTTGGCTCCTGGTTGCTGTGAGTACTAATCCTCATGCAGCATGAAAGAGCAGAGAGATTAGTTCAGGGAATATGTGAAGTGTTTCTTTCTAGACTAAGGGTGGATACATTTGTTCATGGTCACAGTGTCCAGTGCCTATATTTACCTTCAAACAATGACTGGATGTAGTTAGATGAACTACAATCTGTGACTCAAAGGCAGTAGCTTGGAATTTTACTTTTACAGTTATGAAAGCATAATTAAATCAACAACAAAAATAACAACAAGACAGTGTATAAACACATATACACACTGTCAAGTAATACCAGAATTAGATACATAAAAATGATTCAGTGAAAAATATTTGAATTTGTTACTTAAATTGTTTCAATATTTGGTTTGGTTGGTAGACTTGATTTAGTTTATTTATTATTTAAATTTTAGATTTAGTGCATTGCTGTTAATAAAGTAGGATTAATGATCTTTATTGGTCCGTTTTTCCTAAATTGCCTCACCTTCCCTTGACACTTCTGTTCCTCTCATGGTTAGCTGGCCGCTCTACTCTCATTGGCCGGTGAGTGCAGAGTGAGCCTCCTGATGACTTTTGAACGTCTTGGTTTTTCTTTGTTTCCTGGTTTGACTCACACTTGTAGGGAGCCTGTGTGCCATATCTGTGTGTATGTGTGTGTATGTGTGTTTTTTGACTTTTCTAAGGTTCATTCATATAGCACACACATGCACACACACATGGACAGACTGAAGCATCACAAAATTCTCAGTGGCCAAGGAACGATAGCCAAGGAAGCTGCAACTGCATGCTTACATAGCTCTGACATTGGGCTAATTAATTCCAGAAAGAGATGACAACATAGCTTTCTATTTTGATAACATCACACTTAACATTATGCATAAACATGAATGGATATTGTTTAAATCATGTTAATATGATACAAGATGTGAGGAATTGCCATCCCAGCTTGGTTTAAATACTGGGGTTGGAGATTTGCACACTGGGATTCTGTATAAACCATATGCATGGGATTGGCACATGCACACTCCATATAGAAAAAGGGTTTGGGGGCTCTAATTTTAAAACCAATCAGGTATTCCTTAGATTTGTTATATGCTGTTAAACTCTTCTGCTGTGTTAATAACTCACTGTAATATATCACTTTTATGTCCTACGCAAATAGGCAGCAAAAATGTTAAACAGATGGATGTTGCCAAAAACTGTATTTGGAATATTTAGTGCACTAATTGTGCCAGATGTACTAATTCATTAATTTTAGATTTAATATTTGTTTAGGTTTTCGATTTAGATATACCTCAGTTATTTGCCTGTTTCATATGCCTTAGATTTTGTTCAGTGACTATATTTTTAAGATCAATCTAACTTGCTCAAATCAAATCAAAATACTTTGTGCTTAGAGAAACAAGTAGGATGAGGAGCGCAAAAGGCAAATGTAAAAATATTAAGGAGGTTAAGACACAGCAGCAGCATCAAATGATCTCAACAAAGCCTGCATGCATGGGAGAAAAGTAAGCATATCACAGGAAGTGTATCATGGGTAGGGGCAGGATTTACTTGGTTGCAGGCGGGACTGTTGCACGGCAGCCTCAGCAGCAGCAATGGCTATCCCAGCATCCTCAAGGTGGGCCTGAGTGACGCTGCTCTTGCTTTGGCTTCGGGAAGGACCGTGGGACCTCAGTTGGCCATCAGAGGAAGACTTGGAGCTGCCTGGGCTGCTGTGTGACTTTTCCAGTGGCATCATCTGCATGTCTGAAGGAAGATGAAATGCAGGGTTATGACACTCTGTTCCACACTCACATTCCACAGGCTGTTATGTGTATCTAATAGTTTCTGGTCCATAGCAGTTCATGACAAGCACATGGAGTGTTATTACAGCTGTCATGGAATATTTAGCATATTTTTCTATGCAAGCAGCCACTAATTCACTGACAACTAAGTGACCACCCTATAAATTACAGTCTTTGTCTTGAATAGAATTCTGCCAAAAAATAATGGCACCACTGTTATGATTCAGAATAATTAATAACTGTATATAGAACAAACACAATGGTGGAAATTATGAAAACTGAGAATGGATATAAAGTGAAAAACAGATTGTTTACCTTTTGCTGGATCAGGGAAGATTCCATGGCTTCTGCTCTTGATTACAGAGTTTTTAGGTGAATCATGACTCCCATCTCCCTGTCCTGGTGCTTGACCCTGCCCCATACCATGTCCAGGCCCCATTCCAGGACCAAACATATGACCCTGGCCTTGGCCATGGCCCTGACCTGACCCAGACCCTGGTGGGCCTTGGGCAGTATGGTGGGCTCTGCTGTGCTCAATGCTCTCACTTTGCTCCTTCAGAGGCAGCCAGCGAGGAGTGTTGTCCAACTGGGCAGTGTTTGACAAGTCAATCAACACCTGATGCATGGTGCACAACATACACACAGAGATAATGAGGGAGAAAAATGATGTAAGCCACAAAAACCGAGCCCAACAGCTAGAAAAAGATTCAAACTTACAAGGGAATATGGAGAGGAATGCCCTTTATGAATAGATTAAAATCAAGGACCGTGACGTCGCCCAGCATGACGCAGCCGGGGCCCCACCCTGAAGCCAGGCCCGGGGTTGGGGCTCGAATGCGAGCGCCTGGTGGCCGGGCCTCCCCCCCCC
>NW_018127885.1:1573763-1583224 GCF_001952655.1 Monopterus albus
TTCCCCCGGAGGAACTGGAGGAAGTGTCTGGAGAGAGGGAAGTCTGGGCATCTTTGCTTAGACTGCTGCCCCTGCGACCCGGTTCCGGATAAGCGGAGGAAAATGGATGGATGGATGGATGGAGAGGAATTTGAATGAAGGTGGTTAAAAAGGTTCACAGCAAAGTGTTTTGAAACACTTTGCTAAACAGCTGTAATGCACATTACATTTAGCACAACATAAATAAAATTGCTCAATATACAGATTTACAGGCACGAAGCAAAGTTTGACTTTGGAGTTCATGAGAGGAGAGAAATAAGGATAAAACTGTTTCTTAGTCTATCAAAAAAAACTAAAGCAGCTGAAACCTTTTGTATGAGGTAAATACTAAATGTGTTAGACATTTTTAGACATGGGGTTCGAATTCCAAAATCACTCACTTCTCCAAGGAAGTCATTGGAGGAAGATCTGTCATAGTCCCACACCGTCACCTCCAGTGTCTTTTTCTTTAACTAAATAGAAAGAGAAGAGATCATGAATGCATATGTATGTGTGAAGAGCAGTGTGCCTGTGATAGCTGTGTCTGCTATATGTGGGTGGAGAAAGTATGAAAGAAAACAGCTTAGACACACTGTATGTGCAGTGCTTGAATGAATGCAAACCTAAAAGGCTCATTTCATCACATTCGATATATTCAAAATTATATGCATATGTGTCATATGTCTATATACTGTACTTGTGAATGTGTATTTGTATATAGGAATGTGTGTAAGGAGATGGAAACCTATCTTGGTGGGTGAATGAGTGACACAGCAGGAGTTTTAAGTCTGATCTGGCCGGCAGTGAGAAAGGAATAAGAGAAGGCATTCCCAGAGGAGGCGATGAATCCACAGCCTTCACAGAAGGCCCTCTATCTCTGACCACTAAGCTACCATGCATTCATTCTCTCACAGTTATTACTGTCTGGATGGTGTCGGCATCTGTGTCTATAACAACACACGGTACCCAAGAATAAATACAGGCACTCATGTACACTGCACTTGCACAGTAACAGATGAGCACACAGGCACATGATTACCAAGTTTCTTTCACTCTTTTTTGTCAAAATGACACACACTTAGGCTGTCTGTGTTGACACTGTGCAAGAGCAAAAATGATAGCTGTTAAGTTGAGTCTTGGGAGTGATGATAAGATGTTGCACAGGGATACTGAGAGCAGCCTCAGGGACAAGACATGAGGACAGAATCCTAATAAGAGTAAAAGACATCCCCAAAGTGGCCCACTGCACATACTCTACTGTACAGTAACTGCACAAGCAGGACAGAGTGACAGTTTGTGTGTGTTTGTGTGTTTGTGTGATGTTATTCTGCATAGTACCTGCTCCAAATGAATGTTCTTGTAGATGACAGTCTGATTCCATTCTGGGTTTGTGGTTTTTTGGGCATACTTGGTCCTTCTCTTGTTATCAGCACTGATGAGTCAGGACAGTCAGAACGATTGGTTGTCAGTAATAATTTAAAGACTCTTGTCCCTGTCTGACGTTAGGGCAAACATTCACCAAAATGTGATATACTCAATAAATGTGGACTGAGCTGATGTTTGTAAAATGGTCACTTTCCTGCTGTGGACACATCATAATAAACTCATATGTCTTTTTTTTTTTTGACCGTTTGGACTAAAATGCTTTTACAAAATTACACATTATATTAGCAATGGAGGCTGAAAACAGTTGAAAGTGAGAGGCAAAGAAAAAAAAAAGCAATGATAGGTGTGTTGCATGAAAATGAAATAAAGCAAATAATTGGACGGACGGCAAAGGCCACAACAAAAGGATGGAAATCCACTTTGGGGACATAATTTACAGAAAATAAAACATAACACCAACTAAAAGCAAAAATCAGCACCACACTACCTTGCATTCTGGACAACCATGACTTGGCTGAGGGAGTCCAGAAGAGGAAGAGGAGGGCAGATATCACAACAAGAAAAGCAAAAAACACAAAAAAACAGTCAGAGAAGCCCAGGGAGCTCAAACAAGAGGTAGTCAAGGATGGAGAGAGCTGAGGCAATCAATATCCTACACAGGGTGTATCACTGTTTTTGTGTCCAAGCAAAGTATTAGACCAAAAAATTTCACAGTGATTACAGCTGGCCCATGGATAAATTAATAATTTACTATTCTGAGCTGTTGCTGGGGTTCTGTGGCTATGCACTTTGCTGCTAATGTCAGACAAGTACATTTCAAAATACTATTCAAATGAATTAGCAGGAGAACAAAAGTGCTCTCCTGTACATTTCTGACCTATACAGTGTGGCTACAGAAGGCTTACAATCTCATAATCAGGTCTGATGGAGTCATTATCTGAGAGCAGATACTGTTACAGTGCAGAAAAAGGCTATATATCGATCCTTTCTTTTGTTATTCAGAGGCTATTGAGAAAATGGTAGAGCAGACAGGGATAAGATAAAGAAGCCATGATACTAGGGGGCAATACTAAAGTACTCGCTTTAGTCAAAAGTGGGCAGAGTAAGAGGAGATTGTGAATTCAGCATAGAGTATGTTTGCACACATGTACAGTAGGCTTTCCATGACCAGGTAATTTAATACATTATAATATAACAGTAAGGCAAAGGATCTCCTTTCACAGCTTTTTATAATGTGAAAACACCCATCCATTGATTCACAGAAAGTGAATCAGATTTAATCAATTTACACTACAAATGACTGCCTCATATCATCATGCCTCTCTCTCTCATACAGTTAGTCAATTCCATACAGCACAGTCAATACAAAGTCAGAAAGAAATAGGGAGAAAGAAAACAAAACAGACACAGAAGCAGAAAGGCTGACACAGACCAGACATGAGTGTGAACACTCAAACACGCTCAGAGCTGACCTTCTCCCAGGTAAGAGGTAGACCTTGACAAAAGGGTCAGAGTAGCCGTCGTTGTCCCTTGGTGCCAGGTTTCTAGCCTGCAGGACGTGGACGATCAAGTTTCCTAGGTTTCTGTCATAGTTGATCTGGAGCTGAGGGGAAAAGAGCAGCATGGAGGATGCTTGAGAAAAAGCAAACTGCTGACTGCAGCTTTAATTTGTTACAGTTAAAATTTTGCTCTGGTGTGTCCTTATACCTGAATTTCTCCAGTGATGGGATGGGGCATCTTCATCCCCTCTGTTGGCTAAAAGAAAAAAAAAAAAAGTCCTGGCTTTAGCCACTAAGAAACGTTCATCACAGACTACAGCCATTGCCCTGGGATTCAACTGCAATAAATATGGCTCTCTTTCAGTATATATTGTCAGCTGACAAATGAACTGTTTGTCCTTTTGAGCCAGGTAAAGATTTATCACTGGCTCTACAGGCCTCAGGAGAGATTTGACTATCTGAGTGGTATAACTGCCTGGGAAAGTCTTACACTCAAGTTTTTGAAGGTTAATCAATTATTTTAGGTAAAAAGAAATGTCAATTTCAATTTAGACAATTAGATAACAGACTGTACATTATAACCTTTTTTGTAGTGACACTGTAAACTATGGTGTTATGTGGTGTATGTTTAACCAGCAGAAAGCTTGCTAACAAGTTAAATCCACTACCTTGTGTCGCTGTTTTTTGTTTATGGCAGGTGACGCAGGCTGGCCGGGGCTTGGGACACCGCTAGAGGCAGCTGATCCAGTACCAGAGTGGAGAAGGGCTGAACGCTCCAGCGCAGAGAGGACTTCCAAGCTGCCAGGCCCAACCCCTGTACCAGCCACACCAGGAGCCTGCTGCTGGGACACCTTCTGCAGCTCTGCAGCCAGTTGCTTTGGATCCACACCTGGGGACCGCTGTCCACCTATCAGGATGAATGTGTATGTATGTTTAATGTTAGTGAAAGACATGCACAGAAAACGTACATTCATGCATGTAAACATATCAACAAACCAGTACATACCAGCCTTAAGCTGAACATGATGCTCCAGGGCTTGTGGGTGGTCAGGGTCAGACAGCATATTAAGGTCGCTGTTTGGATGCATACAGGAAATGTATATAGCCATCCAGTGTATCTCAGCAGTAATAAGTCACAACGTGATATTTGCCAGATGAAGGGGTGTGGAATAAAAAGATGGGCCATTGAGGCAGAAAGAAGATGTTCATCAGTGCAGAGTCAACATATTGCCACTAAACATGTAGGAGTTTCAGTGGGATGGAGGGATAAATGATGACAGATGTAACTCACAGTCTCACACAAAGCTCTGCCTCTGCACATGGCTGGCCCATGATGCACTGCACTTCTTCATAAGTCTTTCCCGTCAGAGGGACCCTGTTCCACTCCATCACCTGCATTCCTGTGGTGTGATAACATTAAGCAAGCAGATTCAGTAACAAAAGGGTGTTACCAATTCCCTAGAAATATGTTTGCATTTCATTCCATTTGTACACATGATTCATTCTGGATAGTGCATCCTAAACACTCACACATCCTAAACACAGCCAAAGGAACACTTCATTTTGTAGTACACCCAGTGGAAAATTTTGTTTTCTGTTAGTTTTTTTGTGTTGAATTTGACATTGCATCATTATAGTATTAAACACACAGTGCACAACAAACTGAAAGTAAAGTTTTACTCAAACAAAAAAATGCATTTCAGAGGTAAAAGAAGTCATACAAAACACCAAATCTCACTTAGTAATTTGTGTTTTTACTGTATATAAAAATCAGACCACAGCAAACTCAGACTTCCACTGCAAGCCCAGGGGTGTACAGTAGGATGCCTCACTTACACAACTGAAAACTTGTCTTCAGATTAGACTTCTGGTTACGAAGCAATTCACCAGCTGCTGTGACATTAAAGACTCGAATTAATAACTCCATTTCATTCTGCATGAGCTAGCACTCATTTAGATTATTCCCTCTGCTCTTTCTAATGTATATAATTCACCCTATCCTCCCCTACTTTATTATATGTGAATAAAAATCATTACAATACAGATCTGCCCTTCAATCTCTCTTTTATGCAACAGCTGAATCACGGTCGTGAAATCACCATTAAGGAGATAAAATAGAGATAATTTTGTCTATAAGGATTACCATTAATATTCTGGCTGTCTTCTGTCCAAACAATAAACGATAAAAGATCAGTCATATAAACCTCTGATAACTCACAAATTGAGCAGAGACTTTTAGAGCTTCCTAAATCTAATTTTTAGTCTATGGTTATGTTAAATATAGCCCAATGACTAACACAGCCCAGTGCTATGGAGGGTGAGTTGACAGGATTTTTTTGTGTTTGGCTGTGAAGTGCTGGGGAATGAGACATGATGACAAATCACAACACAGAAGGCTACAACAACCTTTCACATCTCCATCTGGAATACAATGAGTCAGGCAATCTTACAGTGCCCTCAAATTAATAATAGTTTAAAGATCTGAAAGTATAACATTCATTTCTCAGGGCTCAGAAAAGATTTTCTTGGCATGTACTTTCTCTTACTAAGCAAATCAAATTAATGGCCCTCCCATATCTTACTTTGAATAGTGTATGCTTGTTTGTGGATATTTTTCCATTCCAAATGATATTAGTAATAAAAATAAATACAAAACACCCACAAAAGCAGAAAAACCCAGATTTTTGCTGCTTCCTTTTCTTATTCTCCTCTTACCCTCTGCAACTCTTCCTGCTTGCTCTGCCACACCACCAGGGATAACCTTGGCAATGTAGGCTCCAATCTCTCCTCGGCTCCCTGGAATCTCCTTCCCACCTACCACACGGATCCCTAGACCATTCCCTGAGAGTAAAAGAAACATACAAATTCTAATTAGCAAAACAATGATAGAAAATTATCCCACGCATAATCATTGTGTGATGCCTTTTTGCTATACCTGACACACTGGTGTCTGTGAGATCTCTCTTAAGCTTGATGCGAGTGTGAGGGAAGGCATAGGGGACCAATTTCGTCTGAAAAGAATTTACAGGAGGTTTCTTTACAGATATCATTTCAGGTTTCCATACTGAAGCTTTCAGTATGGAAACATCATAGTAGGAAGTTAAATGTGTTTTAGTTTGGAGCTTACCTGTCTCCTGTCTGACCCACCCTGCAGCTGCCCTTCTCTTGGCTTATCAAACCAATCAGTGTCTTCTCTTCTCAGATGGTATGCTAGGCAGAGAGAAGTAGTGGCTTAAAAGCATGTACATACAAATACACACCTAGTTACCCCTAATAGATTAACAGCTCTCTAATTTAACCATGGTAATGACTACTTATGCAGATTAATTTTGCAGTCTAGCTTTGGAATCAGTTTATCACACATATATTGTCACTTCCTGCATTTGACCAAACAGGGGCAGTTTGTCCCTGTTTGGTCAAATCCAGGGAAAGCTCTGATCTGATCTGTTCTGAGTGGATAGGTGACCTCAGAGAAGCATAAACACTGTATTGTCCTATCCAAGAGACTAAATGAATAAATTGCAAGAGCATTTTAAGTTTGGCATGTTTTTGACAGCATGAAGTGTTCCTTGTCTGTGTGAGGGCTCTTTTTGTTCACTCTTTCATAGATACTGTATATGAAACGTTATGTATTATTACATTTCATCCAAAACACTGTGAGTTGGAGTTGTCCCATTGCATGATTTTACTCCAATAATAATAATAATAATAATAATAAATTAATTTATATTCACATTTTCCAAACATTTCTATGTATTGCATATTGTCTTAATAAAGTAATCTGAGAGGTGAAGGGGGAAAAATATCTACACAGTATCTAAATCTTTACCTTCCACTGTAGCTTATGGCATAGGTTCAAAACCATATCTCTATGATGTGCTTCTGAACCATGTTAATGCATTTATGAAGGACTGTGTTTGCATTGTGCTATGAAGCCTTCCAAAGCTCTTTGTACAGACATCTAACACCTTTAAAGCATGACATGTAACGTCTGATCTAAGATATTGGATGTCTTGTGCCACATTTGACCATCATTAGAGCAAGGCTCAGAAAACCTTCAAAATGTATGAGGAAAAATGATCTGAAGCCATGGTAACAAGTCAGGTTGGTAGGGAATTTTCTACATTAGAAATCTGAGTCATCACTTTGGTTCTCAATGTAATAGATTGTCGCTAATGATAGAAAGCGCACAAGTCTGCCAAATGTCTCACTGCATTATCAGTGATCTAATTTCACCAAGAAGAAGATGGACCAATAATGATGAAGAGAATACCCTAATGGTCATTTATGCTGAAGGTAAACGCTGCCTGTTACCCACATCATGATTAGAAAGCATTTAACAGTTCTAGTCCTTATTAGTTTTCTGATGTATAATCAGTAAACACTGGCATCACTGACCTTCAGAATTCTATAATAAATTTGGGTAAAATGCCTCAACATACAATACGCACTGAATAGCAATTTGAACAGATTTTGGTGGTAAAACTTATGTATGATCACACAATATGCATGTCTTTTTTTTTTTTTTTTTGCAAAGGTGCATGGACATGAATACTGGAAATGGATCTTATATGCTTACAGAACCACTGATGTGCAAGTCATTCCAGAATGATGTTTAACTGAAGTCACTACAATATATGACACATAAAACATATCTAGTGCCATTAAGATGGGATTCATTCCAGAATGGATCTGACATGTCAACTACTAAACATCTGCTAAATGACATGTATTGTACACTACTGAGATGCGGGTCATTCCAGAATGAGTCTGGGATGTTTGCAAAATCAACCAGGAACGTGGATTATTCAGAACCATGATGCACGACATGGAGATATACAGTCTCTATGTAACTACATGGGAGCTGGGATGCTGTCTCACCTTCTATATTCCAGTTTGGGCCTCCAGCTAGGGTACAAAGTGATATGTTTTGTTTTTTTTCAGAAATGTGTCAACATATGTTCAGTGATCTAACCAACTTTTGGAAGTGAGCTAAGACTAGATTTGTGGGTATACTTTAGCACATGCACTGAAAGCAGTAGTCAATGTAAAATACATGCTTGAAGGTACTGCGTGTCTAACAATACTAGCCCGTCAGACAGTTTACAAATTAAGCAGAAGCATTATAAAAATCATATCAAATACATTTTAGGAAAAAGAGTATCTACCAATTAATGTAAGACTGAGCCATGTGAGCAAGCGTTTTTTTTTTTTTTTTTTACTAGATACTCTACCGTGTCTGATACTTTCATGAAAGATTCTGGCAACATCTCTGGACACACTTAGTGCTGTAATCAAGGCAGATGAACACTTTTATGTGGAATCAGGACAAATATCATATTCTCATCAAGACGTAAACTGCAGTGATTCTTTAGACAAAGCTACATTTGCTAGACATTATTTGTTGCTGTTATAAATTGGAATAATACCTATGTGATAATCAGTGTGGATGAGATTAAACCATCTTAACCTTAGTCCTAATCAGGAAAATCATTAGCCTTCATATTTTGAAGTAAGTTTACTTCTTTCTACTAAATTAATAACATACTTTACCTAAGAACATCTTAAGAATAATGAACAAAATTTTTGGTATATCAGTATTTACAAAAATAAAGTTATCTAACCTAATGGAACACTACCAATCCCACACTTACAGAGATGTACTAGATAGTACATGTCAATATTTGCTGTCAGTCACTTAAGAACATGGACATCTCACACAGCAATGAGACATCCACAGCAACATCCAACAAGCAGGAAACATTCACTTTATTAGAATGGAAATGGAAAACATATATAGTGCATGACATGCAAGGGTGCAAAATCAGATACAGATAGAAAATTAAAAAGCATACTGTTAACACCAAATGAGACACACAGGAAACACAATAATATAAGATGCTCAATGTGAATTTAACAGCACACATTACTCCACAGTAGTCCTTATGAGAAAATCATTATGCTGCAGTATGCGTGGACATTTACAGAAACACCCCAGAACTGTTTAGCTGTGTTACTGACTTGCAAGGAGTTAGAAACCAGACAAAGTGAATGTCTTGACTGCACCTGTAGAACACTCGATTAATCTAGACACTATGATTCAGCAGTAATCCTTTTAAATTATAGCTGCTAGTTGTTCTCCAAAATAGCTGAAAGGGTGCCTTAGAAAAGTAAATACTGTATGTCTTTCTGAGGTGAGTTATATATTTTGCTCTGCAGACTGGTGGGGAAGGGCTGGGAAAATAATCCCTAGACACCTTTTGTCATACCTTCATGTACAGCTTTCTGCTAGTCTACACCACATGTGGAACATTCTAAATTTCAGTAACCAAACATCTGGAAACATTTGGAAATATAAGTATAGGTCATGTATATGTTTTTTATGTTTTATGATTTATGTTTATGAGCCACTTCACATATGGGAAGAAGATTACATTTTAATGTTTATGGGAGGGAATTTTAAACAACTATATCCACCATCACTGGATACACCCGCTGTAGATTTAGAGCGACTGTAAAATGTGTATTACTCAAATTTTCAATAAATTTTAAACTCTT
>NW_018127885.1:1583235-1605948 GCF_001952655.1 Monopterus albus
ATTCCTGCTTACAGATTTTGGGTTTTAAGAGTAAGGACGGAAATTTAAATATGAAAGAGCAAAGCAACAGCAAAATAAAAAGACAACACATGCTAATGAAATCACAGAACAAACTTGGCTCAAACTGATTAGTGATGTACATAAACTCAGGCCAAGAGTATTATGTATGGGTAAGTAAGATATTAAAAAGAAAGGAAACGGCATGCAAACATCTAATATGACATTTACAGTGACAGGGGGAAATACAGTCATGAGCAACCAACAACAATTATGGATCACTGAAGACTGAGAAAGAACGAGTTACTGCACAAAGTCAATAAGACCACTCAGCATTAGCATGCATGACAAGCAGGTCCACACAGTCAAGTTGCTGCAACAGTCTTGGGCTCCATTTACCTTCACTGTCAGACATAGCGCCTTGCAAGTCATCCATGATGAATGCTATGTCTCGATCATAGCCATGTGTCCGAGATTCCTCCCTCATATGTTGTTGTACCTCTGGCAGAGAATGGCTAGACCCAAATTGATCCCTGGAGTCAGCAGAGATGGGAGGGAGAGGTCCAGCTGAGGCTCTAGACATACCCATGGGCTGCCCCACTGGGCTCAGAGGGCTCTCCTCCTCAGAGTTCTGAGCCACAATGGGGATACGGCCCCGGCTTTGGCTGATAGGTAAACTGGTAGGTTTTGCTCTGGTCACCCCAGGGGCAAATGTTGCATCCAGGGCCTCCCCCTCTGTTTTAAGTCTGAGTGAGGAGCTGGATAGGTCCCGTTTGATAGATAGATCCAAGCCATAGACAGAAGCGGGGCGGGAGGAGGGGCGTGATGAAGGCCGAGAACGGGTGCCACTTGGGTAGGTGCCATCATCCTGAGCAGTGGCCCTGATAGTTGATGCCAGTCCAAGGGACTGCCCAAGATTAAGAGAACCAGCTAGGTTGGCCCCCAGAGAGGAGCCCAAATATTTTTGCTGCTCAGACAAGTTCTTTCTTAGCCCAAATGTAATCTCATCCTGAAGCAACCTAGCCCTAGCAGCCAGATTTGTCACAGAGGAGGCCCCAGATCCCATGTAGCTGCCAAAGTCAGGCTCCAGGTCCCTACTCTCTTGAATTGGGGAAAATTTTGTAATGGCCTTTGGGTCAATTAGGGCCTTTTTATTTTTCATCTGTTTCTGGTACAGCACAGCTGCTGGGAGTTGCTTTGCAGCTTGTTTTTCAAGGGTGAGCCTGCTAATGCTGTATTTCTCTCCTTTAGGGAAATGGCGAAAACTGCTATCACTGGGGAGATAGTGGGGCAGGCCCAGGCCTGTTAGATGTTCTAGTCCCTCAGTTCCTCGCCTGAACTCCTGCTTGATCTGCTGCTTGAGTAGCTTCAGCTCAAATGGCTCCTCCATGGTATCATCTTCTCCTTTACTGTAACCCTGCAGCTGAGATGACCCTAGGAAGTCTGCCACCTAAAAGGGAAAAAACATACCATTAGTATTTTTGCAACAGCGATATGAATTTAAATCACTTAATAACAAATGAATTTGTATATATATAACACACAGTATACCTGGACAATAAATTATCAATGATGTATAGAAGTGGCCAGACTGATCTACTGTGTCTACATTTGTTTGCAATTGTTTTACACTAAGTGAGGAGCAAGGTATTTAGCCCTGTCATCAAAGCTTCAATTTTGCTGTGTTCTTAACAGACAATAACTCTGCACCATAGGAGTAACAAAAGCAGTAAAAGCAGTGCTCCCATATTTTGAAATTCTGAATGTTCAGTGATTTAGTATAGTGCCATCCTAAAGACCAAACTAAAAATATAGGTATATACAGTAGCCTACATGAGAAGATGACGAAGGTAAATAGAAAATAATGTGACAGTACAGTACTTACCTCTGCTGTGCGTCTGATTTCTGCTGCCCTGAGTAGTCTGTCTGCCTTGGACAACTCCTTATCAGGAAGATTGAATCCAGAACCCAAACCAGTATTACTCAACCCTGTTGAGGCCTTGGTGAGCTCTCCTATATCCTCTATTAGCACATAATTTCTGGTATTATGGTGGTCAATATCGGTATAGAAAGAATCGGCAGAAATACTCGACATGGGACTAGAGGCCATGCTCCTCTCCTCTAGCCCTAGCCTCAAATCCAAGCTGCCATACTTGCCCCCCAGGTGAGCCACACCATAGCCGCTTTCTGTCGAGGTTGGCACAATGAGCAGAGGCTGGTTGCGTATCACTTCATAGTTGGTGGTGATCTTAGGCTCTAAATCAGACAAGGTGGTTTGTCGCTGCTTCCCCTGCTGCAAAAGCAGAGCATGTTGATAGCTACTAGGTTGAGCCTGGGCATGGGAGAGTGATAGGCTTGTGTAAGGAGACACTTGTTGGTGGTAAAGGGACTGCTGCTGATATAGATTCTGCTGGGTGTAATGGCTGGTGGTTTGGGTCTGGGGACTATACTGGGCATAGTGAGAGTAGGGACTAGTTAGTGTGTTGTATTGGGAATCGGCTTCTGTCTGTGGGGGGATGAATTGGTCAAACTCAGACTGGGGAGCTGTCCGTGGTCTCTCCATGCCATCACCCCTGGCCTCTCTGATGTTGCTAACCTCACTATCTGACATGTAGTCTCTTTCTTCTGCCACCCCTTGTAGATAGGCCCTTTCCCTCTTCTCTCTTTCCTTCAGCAGGGCCTCCTTGCGTCGGTTGATACCCATCTCCAGGTACCTACAGTGATGGGAAAAGAGGTCACATATTGTTTAACAGTTTAAGCACTAACAATTCTGTTAATAAGAAAGGCTTTTAGCCCATAAACTATCAAGGTAAGAGGGGAATCATTCATGAATTAGGAAAAATTACTGTGTGAAAGGGACAAATGCAATGGTAATGGTTGTTATCAATTTTCAACATATTAAGTGGTAAATTGTCACTAGGTCTGAATGAAAGAGTTAATGAAAAAGTTAAGAGACAATAATATCTTATTGTTTAATATCTTAATATCAGTTTAATATCTTAAACTGTGCTGACGTTAAAGCTGTAGCATCTCACCGGAGTTTGGCATCAATCTCTTTTTCTTCTTCATCTAGCTCAGCTTGTTTCTTGCGCAACTTAGAAGATTCTCTCTCTACCAGATCAAGCTCCTTGTCAATGTCCTGCAGGATCTTTGCCCGGGCAATTGTTGTACTGCGGGCAAGACGGCGACGAGCAGAGTTGGTGCTGTAGCCTGACCTTCCTATCAGAGAGTCATCCTCAGGAGGGGGGTCTGGTAGTGTACGTTTTACCTTTTTACCTGTACCAGAGGGAGAGCCTCGGCCCTAAAACATAAAAATACATCATAAATCTCAGCCACTGAATAATCATCAGAGCACTTTAGATAATCAGTAAAGTAATTATTGTTATCAGTAACAGTTTTTATTTATTCCATTTATATTCTGCTATGACTTACAGAATAGCTGTCTGCATAGTATCCAACCATCCGCTCTTCTCTGGTAGAACTGAGGGATTTAGGATCAGATAGAGACTTATGACCAGCCTTTAATATCTGAGGGCCAGACGAAAATCTGGTTGGGTCAGCCGTCAGCATTCTTTGGCCTCCAAGTGACTTTTCTGGAGACATGGGGGAGACTGGGGAGTAGAAGACTTTAGACTTAGAAGGGGCATCTACTGTTAGGTGTGTGCTGTAGCCTGCATCAATGGTATGCCTTCTGTCTGAGTCTGTTTGACAGCTCAGACTTCCACCTCTCTGAGAGTTCTCTGGAGCTGAGATGTGCTTGATGATTTCCACTTTAGTGTCCATCTGGACATTGGGTCTTTTGATAGTTCCAGAGTGGTCAGTCTGGACAGATATCTCCGCGACTGTCTGGATTGCAATGCTAGAGACCTTAGACCCATGTTTCCCATCACTGCTATGTTTCCGAGAGCGTCGCCGAGCTTTGGTGGGTGCATCCCATTCATCCTGGTCCTCATCATCACTCTGAGCTGAGCTGTCAATATTTCTCTTGTTCTTCTTTTTCCTTCCTACATGCTGCTTTTCTGCTGAGTCTTCATCATCTGTCTGCACTCCACTATCAATTATTTTTTTTCCTGTGTCCTGATCAGCTTGAAGCTTCTGACTTTCTTCTAACTGTGTCCCAGCAGATAGTGTTGTAGACTCATCTTTGACAGGCCAATACTGGCCACTGTCTCCTACCCCTGCATATTTAGCATCTATAAGCTTTCCTGTAGTACCACTGGTACCATAGTGCTCATCTAGCTGTCGCTGGAGTTGCAGTTGGAGTTGTTGGATTTGCTGAAGCTGCTCTTTTTGCTGTGCATATGTCTCCTGCTGGGCCACCATGTGGGCATGGTGCTCTTCCTCCTGCTGTAAGAGAAGCTGCTGTTTCAGAGCTTGAAGCTCTTCAAGTTCCCTTTGGACCATAAATTGCTCCTGTTCACGGTAACGCTGGATCTCCTGCCTCTCCCACTCAAGCTCCTCAGCTAGACAGAGTTGCTTAAGCTTCTCTAGCTCTAGAAACTCCCTCTCCACTTGATATTGGGCCATCTTGGTGTTGTCTAAGCCAGGGAATATTGGGGAAGAAGCTAAGACATCCAGAGAGGCAGCAATTGCTTCCAGGGTGGTGTCTGAGTACATGTCCGGATAGCCTGTTATGATGTCAGCCAGAGCTCTGGGTAGAAGCTCCTTAGGTAGACCAGTGTCAAAAGGAATAATCTGTTCTGGGTCTGTAGGAGGAATGAAGCTATATGGATGCGAAAATGACTGGTTCTGGACTGTTGTTGATGTAGGTGTTAAAGCAGTGCTAAAGATGGAGCCTGGCTGAGTTGTAATTGCATACGTAGATGGAACTTGGGCAGAAACAGAGGAGTAAACTATCCCATCTGAGGTTCTCAGAACACTATTTACACCAAACCCAGCTGCAGGGACCTGGGAGTATGGAGCTGTAGTCATCCCAGGGTAGACTCCAGTAGCTTTGCTAGTGTAGTCTAGAGCTTTACCTGCCATAATAAGTTCAAAGAAATACATTTTACTTTATCAAATCAATTATAGTTTCAGAAACTAATGTGATATATATGAACTGGAGGTCATGCAAAAGACTCTGCACATGCAGTCATTTTGTCTAGCAAGACGGAAAACCAAAATACTGAGGGAGCACACGCAGGCATACACATGCATCTGTATAAAGACAAAAGAAAAAAGCAAAACAAAAAAAGCAGGTATTAATATTTAATGATGCATATTAAACAGCAAAACTACACAGATTATGAAAGCATACATAAAAACAATTAAAGGAAAATGCAAATACACTCAGTTGGCAGTTTATTAGATAGACCTAACGCTTTAGAGAGAGGTTTTACATCCATTTTAGAAGCTCAGTTTTTTTTTCCTCGTTGTTGAAGTGGTATTCTTAGTGGTGTTTACATACCTTGTGTGTGTTGTATGTCACAGTTGCAAAATTAATTGCCCTTTGGGGACAAATGAAGTGACTGATTGAATAATTGAGTCTGTGGTATTGTTGAATTGTGTTGTGCTATACTAACAGGCATTTCTATTATTTTGGTGAAGTTATTTATATCAATAACAGCTGGTTAAATAACAAACACAAATATCTGTATAACAGTTCAACAGTAGCACAAACTACACCCTCCAAAATTATAATAAAGTTGAATGAATATATTTCCTAAACAGTTTCATGAATATTTTTTTTTTATAGACTGTTGTATTAGACTGTATCTGTTTTAGCTAGGTGTTTGTCAAAAAAAAGTATTCTACTGTAACAATATAAGTTAAAGAATAAAGGAACATTGCAAATAAAACTTTCAAACCAAGCCCATAAAGCCAGCACAGAGCATGGTAATAAAAAATCAGCAAAGATGCTAAGCTACACTTATACTCACCAGCAGAAAGTCTGGCAGCAGTGAGGTCTATAGCTCCATCTGAAGATCCACTGAGATAGTCAAAGTCATTCTTGGGATCATATGAGAACAATCCTGCCTCTCTCAGGTTGGACTCAGACATTGATGTTTTTATGCCATTCATGCCTTTGATACCATAAATTCCAGCATTATCATATTGGTAGTGGTCATCTCTATAACCAAAACGGTTGTCAGGCTGGCTTGTAACTGGGGGCTGTGTTCTGCAGCTTCCTGTAAATGGCAGCTTGTAAATGACATCACAGCATACACTCCTTCTACCAGCCGTAAGGTCGACTGGAGCCCCATCATCCTCTACAATGGTGGTCACCACTCCTGGGCTTGTGCCAGACAAAGCTACCATAGCTCTCGCTGGTCTGTAGTTTGACAGATCCATGGCCCCTGTGGCCTCTAAAGAAAGGACAGGCCCTCCACTGCTGAGAGCTGCTGGGACTGAAGTCACTGGCTGTTTGACTCCTGGTGAAACCAAAGCTCCAAAGGAAAGATTAATGGGTATATCTTGAGCCATGGGTGATGTTACAGCCCTGACTATGGACTGAGACTTCACAGGTCTGTATACAATCTGTGCTAGTGGTTCAAATGGTTTGTATGTAGTGAGATGCAGAGGTAATGATGTAACCGGGCCCTGTATGTCAAGTGGTTTCTCTGCTGGAGTTTTATTATATGAAGCAATAGTGGCTGTGCATGTGACTATTGTGATGCTGTCAGTGACAACAGACAGTGTTGTTGCAGGGATAATTTCTGGACTAAGGTTTACTATCTCAGGCTGCACTGCTGTGATTTGATGTCCACTAGGCTCATTTGAAAAAGACTGCCTACATGATTCAGGTGGTGTCAGGTCCATGCCTTGTTTAGTCATCTTTATACCAACCCTCATAGTGCGTAAATCGACAATATCCTCAGGATATATCTTTCCATTCTGTTTTGGCAGAGGTTGGACTTTAGCTATGTCTGGTTGTATAGTGATTGCTACACTAGGTGGAGGGACATATGGATGTCTTTCATGGACAACTGAAACAGTGGTCCTCTGGACTTCAGTGGTGACCACCTGGGTGACCAGGCTAGGCAGGCTTTCAGGTGGCTGACCTGAAGTGGAAATGGAAGAAGAATACATGTGACTCATACTGGAGACCACATTTTCTGGCCCCTGAATCGCTTGACTCTCTATTGACTTTTTAGCGATAGTGACTGGAGCCACAGTTACACCCTGAACAATGTCCTGTGCAGTGGGCACTGATGTTCTCCTGGTATGCGCCTCAGTGGTTATTATCTCCAGAGGCTGATCATATTCTGATGAATAAGTTAATGTCAGTGGTTGTTGTTCTGTTGAAGGAATAGATCCTTTCTTGTAGGGAACCTGAACACCATATATGCCAGTGGGAAGATCTTTTTCAGCTGGCAAGTTAACTACCTGTGCCAATGGCAATGGTTGCTGCATGGCTATGGATCCTCTCCTGGTGGAAGCAAATTCCTCAGTTGTAACCACCTGTGTGGGAATTTCAGACTCTGTAGGATAGGCAAGTACCTCACTTATGGTATATGTTGGTTGTACTACAGATGATATAGATGTCCTCCTCCTACTGGTGGTTTCTTCAGTTGTAATAACTCCAGCTGGCATCCCAGCCCCTCCCTGAAGCTGCATCATAAGTGGTGAAGCATTTCTTACATCAACGTCCTTTGTCATAATCTCTATGGGTGTCTCATGTTCAGGCTGCAGTGCTATGACATCCAGTGGTGTTGTTGAATGTGACATGACTGAAGATGTAATTGGTCCATAGACTTGGGGTATATAAGTAACAGGGGGTACTTCTGACTGCACTGTCATTTGTTGGACTTGCATCACAACAGGTGATTTTGTTAATTCAATCAATGTGGAAGATATTATCTTATCATCTGTAGTTAGTGGCACAGACTTGGCTATTTGAGGTGTTGGGGTAAATTCAGCTGCTACAGGTAAAGAATAGGGTAATGGAGATACTGTTGCTACTCCTGGTATTTTAACAGCAGTGTCCGTAGTAATAACCTCTGTAGGTAATTCGGACTTTGTAGGGAGGATCACTACTTCAGATACATAATCTGGCTGCTCTCTCAATATAGGCAGACATTCTGAAGGCTGAACAGTTTGTGGTACTGATAGGGGTTCTGCAATGGTGTGAGTACTTGTAGGTAATTCTGCATTAACTGCAATAAGTTGCTCTTTAACAGGAATTTTCTGACTCACTCCTGGAATTGGTGATCTTATTCTAACTGCCTCGGTGATATTAACATCAGTAGGCAGAACCTTTTCTTTTTGTAACATTTCTCTTTGAGTTGCAACTTGTGGATAAATAACAGTTGAGGGGACTGTAGCTGATCTATCTCGGGAAACTAATTCATCTAAAGGTACCTCAGGCTGTCGTGGTACAGCAACAACTTCTGTGCATGGCTGTGGCCGCAGAGGTACAGTTGGTAATGGGGCCCGTGGAACAAGTGCTTCAACTGAAACATCCGGTGAAATGGTTATGACCTCTGTGTCTATGTTTGGATGCTGAACAAGAGATGGCATAGAATGTGGTCTTGCTGTGACTTGGACTGTTAGTGGTTGAATGACCACCTGTGGTTCTGGGGGAATTGTAATGACCTCAGACATTGTTTGGGATGGTGGAAGTGGTTGTATAATTGGCTGTTGTTGCTGCACATATGGTTTCTTAATTGGACGATGTACACTATGTACCTGAATGGATGTGTCATGACCTGACACTGTGCTGACATCAGCCACACATGGTGGTGGTTCCACTATAGAAGGCACAGAGTCTGTCCTGCTTTGCAGTTTAGCAGCCACTCCCTCAGAAGGTGTCATTTGCTCTACTGCTTCACTTGGAGGTATGGGTATTGGAGATGGATGCCTTATAGTGGGGACAGAGGCTCTTCTAACTGTAACCTGTGTTGAGAATGCCTCAGTGGGTGTTTTCTGCTCTGAAGGTGTGGTCCGTACCCCTGACACTTTTGTAGATGGGATGGACCCCCGTCTTACAGGTGCTTGGACTGTTACACTCTCTGTTGGTGAGCCAGGCTCAGATGGAAGGGTTATCACCACATATGTTTGCAAACATTTGGCATGTCTAGGAGACAAAGGTGACTTAGGAGATGCTGCACCTTGTTTAGATGCCACAGGTTGTGTCAGGCTAAGTGACAGAGCACTTGGAGGTGCTTTGGTCCTAGGTAGTGTTGCAGCTTTAGGGGCCACAGGAGGAGGTGGTGGCTTGACGCTCTCTCCTGGCTTGTGGCTGAAAACTAGCCCAGCTGGAATTGATATAGGCTTAGGTGGTATGGGTGGAGGAGGCTTGGAAATATGACTAGAGCCAGTTGTTGTAATAGAAATGTGTGCTACTGTTTCTGTAGCAGTAGTCACTTCAGTGGGAACCAGTGGCCTTGGATAAATAGCTGGCTTGGGTAATGTAGTAGGATGTGGCAGAGGTTTATCTGCTATGTGTTGACCTCCAGTAGCAGGAGATAGTTCTACTGTGTCCATAACTTTTGTCCCTGCCATGGGTTTAGGCGGAAGTGGTGGAGCTGAAGCTACTGGTACTACTGGCACCTCATTGGATAGTGAAACTTTACCTGTGTTCGGTATATCCAAAGCAGAGTGTGTGGCTATTTGACTGACTTGTGATAGAGAAGCAGTTATATCTTGTGGGGTTTGTCCAAGCAAAGATGGGCTTTCCATACTGGGCACTATGATGACTACATGCCCCTGTCTGGTTGGGGTCACTATTTGTGGTACAGCAACACTATCTGGTTGTATATCTTCCATTCTTGGTTGTATATCCACAACTACAGACTGCATTGGCTGGCCAGTCATTGTGGTTTTCATAGCTGTGGTAGTGGTCACAGTAGGGGTGACATGCTGAACAGTTCTTACAAGCTGCCGCTCTGTGTCAGGCTCAGGTAATGACACTGAGGTAGACCGAGGGGGAGGAGGGGGTGGGACTTTCTTTTTTACTATAGTAGTTGATGCTGGAGCTGGTATAGGCACCTGGGGTGCATGAGCCAAAGCTGGAACTACCACTGGGGTCATTGATGGGATGGCTGGTTGCACAGGGACTGAGTGTGCCACTTTGGCTTGGGCTTGAACCGGGATAGTTATGAGTGCTGAGACTGGTAGTGGGGTTTGTGTAGAGATTGGAGATGTAGTTGAAACCAGGTCAGGCATCTGGACTATGACTGGCCCAGGGCTTGAGGTCAAAGTGACAGAAGCAGAAATAACCTGAGCTGAAGCTGGAGTGAAAACTGCAGTAGGGGTAGCTCTAACTAGGGCTGTAGGTTGAGCTGAAACAACAACAGGTGCTGAACTTGGTGATGAGACCTGCATAACAGCTGAAGCTTCAATAGGCACCTGAGATGGAGATGAAACCAAGTCTGGCATTTGGACCACAACAGGTTCAGGAGTAGACATTTCCAGTGGAACTTTAGTTGGGGATTCTGCTGTAGATGTCTTAAATACTGCAGCTGTTTGAGCTTTGGATGGATCAGACACCACATCTGGTATTGTAACTATAACTGTGGTTGGAATGGGACAAGAGACTGAAGCCTCATTAAATGGTACTAATGAAACTGTAGTGGGTGATGGTATCAAGATCTCTGAAGGTGACTGGATTACAAATGAAGATGGAGGTGTTGGCGTAGACAGTGGAATTGAATCTGATGAAAGAGGTGTTTGAGCCTGGAATGAGGATGAAGATGTAGTATTAGAAGCCAAATTAGAATCTGGAGTAGCTGGTGAAGTTGGAGGTGACACTGGTGATATGGTGGAAGGTGTAGTTATTAGCTCCGGGGCTGATATTGGAGTTGGAATAGGTTTTGGCTCTGGAATTTCACAAACCACACAGATAGGTTCCATCTCAGTGGTTTCAGACAAAGGTGGGCTTATGGATAGATCTTCTTTAGTCTCAGAGTCATCACTAGGGGTAATGTCAGAAGAAATCCCAACACCATACTCGTCTGCAAGGCTGTCATCCTCTTCCTCCCCAGATGAGCACTGGGTAATCTTGAGGTCTGGTATGGGGAATAGTGCTTTTATGAGTGCAGGATCTTGAGGAATCATAGGCCTAACAAAACCTATAGATCCACTGGGAGTACTCAGAATAACAGTCACCTCAGGGTACTTAGGTGGCTCAGAAGGTCGCGGTGGAGCTGGTCGTTTCTTTTTCTTTGCTGGTAAGTCAGTGGACATTTCAATGCCTGTAAAAGGCATATCAGTTTGCCCAGTCAAGGATGTCTCTTCTGTGGGTATGGCCACCACACATGTCTCTGTAATAGAGGGAGACCCAGTGACTAAAGCTTCTGATGAGGAAGTCTCCATGGCAGTTTGGGCCTGTTGAAACTCTTGCTCTATCATCATCAGCTCTCTCTTTTTTTGCATCATTTCCTCATAAACCTCTTCTGGAGACCTCAGCTTTTTATATGATTCAGAGCTGATATCCTGTTTGGTTTCTTCATTTTGAGATTCACTCATCTTAATTTCAGGCTCCTCAACTAAAGATTCGTAAAGATAGTCCTCGATTGCCATTCCTCCATAGAGAGGCTCAATATCAGGAGGACTCTCCCCTGGAATAGCTTTTGCCTTCTGAATAATTTCCTCATATGCTTCTTCAGCACTCTTAAGTGATTTTTTCACTGTATCATTTTCTGTAAATGGATCTGAAGGAGTGTATGGAATCACTGTTGGTGAAGGCTTACGTCCTCTCTGTACAGCTCGCCTAGCCTCTAGTTCAGATTCTAAACTAGCAGAGTGCTCAAAGCCAGATACTCTATAGGTTTCATCCATTACAATGACCTGTCTCAGATCCTCTGTGGAAGAAGCATCATCACTTGGAGACAGTGTTTGACTGTGGGCCCTAAATTCATCTTTGTCTTTCCTAGATTTGTCATCATTTCTCATCTTATCTTCCTCAGAGGAGTCTTCAATGGTGGGCAAAGGCTGGGTCGACTGCCTGTGCTTACCTCTGCGATGCTGTTTGTCTCCACTGACTTTCCTGTGACTGGGGCTGCTATCACTATCCTCCTCCAGAGATGAGGCTGATGTAGGTGAAGTTTCTGGAGTAAAGCTAGATGCCTGAACACTAGATGATCCCTTTGACAGGGATTCTGTGATGCTCTCTACTTCTTCATCAGTGCTTTGTCTCTGTCTCATTACTGGAATAGCTTTCTTGAATGTCATGCCGGGCATTGTTTCAGGAACATCTTGTGTAGTTGCAGTGCTAGTTTTTGGGATGGCTTTTGTCCTGGCTAGACTGTCTTCATTATCTGTGCTACCTTCTCTCAGCAGTGATTTGGCTGCCATTGAGGCATTGTCAAGCTCAGCCTCCTTGATAGCTTCCTCGTTCACCAAATTCTTTTCTTTTTCATCTTCTGAAAAAGACATTTGTTCTTCATCACCCATGCCCATTATCTGCTTGCGGATAAAATCTTCATCTTCAACAGGGGAGTCAGCACTTTCAGTTTTAATATCCTCATTGCTGGATGAAAGATTTGTCACTTTCAACCTCCTCTTCTGGACTTTAGGTGAGGGTGAGGGTGTCAGCTCACTTTCACTGCTTTCATCCATTGCTTGGAAACTTAGGCGCCTTCTCTCAGTTTCCCTCCCCTCCTTCACTGGCATGGGTGATTCAATATTTATATCATTTTTATTTGTTCCACTAACCACTTGTGCATCCTTTAATTCTTGTGACATGGGTAAAATCTGGGGTTGCTCTTCATCCTGCTCTTCTGATTTAGGTATAAGATCTGTCCCTAGGAAAGATATCTTTTCCAATGTAACCTGGCCAGCAGGTAGGAAGGCCTTTCTTTCTTTCAAGGGCTCTCTTTTGGGTTCATCTTGCTCCTAAAAATGTGGAAACATGAAAACAGTAAATGTGTTTCATTGATAAAATAAAATAAAATAAAATAAAAAAAATTGCTCAAATCTTGTCAATATAAGAAAAGGCGTTGAGGTTAGCATATTGCATAAGACACATAGACAAGGTAAACTAAATGTAGACACCTACTGAAATAACATGAGCTGTATGCATTTTGTTAGTTTTGTAGCCAAATATTAATTTCAACACAATTATGAATTACATGCCTACATGCCATACCACCTTGTTGGCTGCCAGGCAACAGTGGTATTTAATCTTGAAGTAAATTTTAATTTGAATGTGATAACAGAATGGCTTTCCATAGCATCTAATTATTTCATTTAAATATATCTCTGACTTTTTTATGTTTAATTTAACATATATAATTGAAATTTAACACACACACACACACACACACACACGTATACATATATACGGTATATGAAATAAAGATGACCCATTCTTACATTTATCATGATGTGTGTAGATACTGGTTGTGTCTCTGGAGTTGAGGTGATCCCACTAATCTTTTCAGCCAACTTATCAGCCACTTCTATGGTATCAGCTTCCATCACAGTTTCTGCTTCCAAAATGGGCAGTGGTTCTTGTGATTTAGGTTGCACCTCAACTTGCTGTAAAGACTGTGATGGCTCTGTCAGTTTGACATGATCATCAAGGTGTACTTCCTTGATAATCCTCTCTGGAGAAGAAAAATCTATTTTTGTTTCAGTCTCAACACCAGGCATATCTTCTGCAGCAACAGGAGAGGTAGGTAGTGTAGCCTCTGCCTCTGGGAAGAAGACTGCAGATACATCTGTTTCAACTTTGACTTTTGGAAGGTCAGTTTTAAACTCTTCAGGTTTAGAAAATTCTGTTACACTTTCCATTTTCACTGCCTCTTCTTTAGTTTGCACTGTTAGACTCTTAGGAACATCTGTTTTTGGCACTTCAACCTTTGGTGTTGCTACTGTATGTTGCACAGGGGCCATAGTTGGTATGGTGGGTTCTACTGTGGTTACTGAAAAAGGCTGTGTTTCTTCAGTAGCAGGTGAAACCTTTGCTGCTGTGGGTAGGAGTGTGGCCTTAAGCTCAATTAGTGTGGAAGCTGCTGTAGATGTTGTTTCTATCTTGATAGATGTAGGTTCCATCTTTGCTTTTTGCGACAGAACTGTCGGTCCGGCTATGATTGGAGCAGGTGTGGACTGTGATTTTGTGGCTGTAGGAGTGGGCTCTGCTTTTGTGATTGCAGGTTTGGGTTCTGCCTTTTTGGTTGCAGGTGTGGACTGAATCTCTGGCTTGGCAGATACAGACAAAGGCTGAGGCATTTTTCCTGAGTCTCCCAGTTGTCCCAACAAAGCCCGTTGAGTTTGGCAGTTCAGACACAGCCATTCCTTCTATGATCACAGAAACACAACATATGATTAGGAGACACTCAAGACCAAGGTTGACATTAGAACACCTTACAGACCCAATTAGTTATTTTTGACTCGTGGTATATCACATATACAATATTGACAACTTTCAGTTATATATTCATTCATAAATAAAATAATTCAAAATACAAGCCTAGAGGGTATGTCACAAAGGAGGATAGGAAATGAAGGGTTTATCAGTCCCTCCAGGATTTTGCATTTTCTCAACAATTAACCAAAATTCAACCAACCCTTATGGTTTCAGAGTAACCACAAAATTTTTATCAAGTCACCTCAACTTTTGTGCAAATTTGACCAATCATTGTAATTTCCATGAGTGTTGCCAGTTATAGCTGTCTCCTGGTCAAAACGTTGAACCATATGTCTCACATTTACCAACAAGAATTAGTAGTGAAGAACAAGCAAGGCAATTACCTGTACCTAATGATCCGCACAAGAGCAAGTGTGTGTGTCTGTGTGTTAGTGGGGTGGGGGTTAACTGTTTTTGCACCATGGTGCGGAACACAAAGAAAGTCACCATATGACAAATATTTGTTTTTTGAAACATAAAACACACCTGGAGAATGGCTAAAATGCAGGGACAACAGACAAGACAAAGCCCCATGAGAGAGACTGTTGCATCCAGACCTATTGCAAGTGCTTAAAAAATCATGGTGGCCTACATTAAATAAGCATGGTCTGTGGTACGATAAGTGTAGTATAAATCACAGTCTGACAAACTCTGTGTGAGTGTGTGTAATAAAAACAGTAGTTTAGGAATAAAAAGCCTCACAACCTATAAAAAGTGTAAATAAAGTATGGAGTAAATAACCGAGAAATGGCACGAGATATGGGGAGTGTGTGTGTGTGAGAGACATCACTGAGTGAGGAGAGAGAGAAAATAGTTATTTGAAAATAAGTTACTTAAGATTACTTAGAGGATTCACAACAGTGAGGTTTCTTTAACTAGATTTTTAATTAATTATATATTAAAAATAAAATAAAATCTGCATTTTCACTTGCTTGCTCCCAGAAGGGCTGGCTTATTGTGGAATGCTTAAGTGACCCTAACATACTAGCTAATCAATTATTAAGCTATTCCACAAAGCCAACTAGGAGTTAATGTGATCAGACTAATTATAGCTTATATTGAAGCTATTTATTTGTTCAGCCTGAAGAATTGCTTTATTCCAGGTAGAGCACTGAAATCATGCTTATACTGGCTGATTAGCACCAACTACATCATTCGTGCTTTCAGTGGCTCCTTCATCAGTTACTTGGCTACAAACTAACATACAGTCATATTCATCTGTAACCTGTTACTTTTCACTAGACATGGCATATTAGTGCAGAGCTAGGCTATACATGCTAAATAGGCAAGAAAAGTAGCAAGGTAGCTAAACAATTTAGATTTAATCTTTTGTTGTACTTTGTATCTTATTCAGATCTTATTCAGAAGAGAGAGTGGAAAGGCTAGAACTGAACTTTAAAACAAAAGCACTGATAAAGCCTGGATTAAAGCTACTTTGTGGAGGAGAAAATGCTGAAAGCAACACATTTACTGGAGTGAGACTGCCTTAAACCCCTTACTTTGTATAAAACCTCTACGTTTCACTCCAGTTGGTACTATACATACACAAAAACATATAACAAATGCAGTGGTTTTATTTTTTTGTATCAGGAGTACATTTAAGTAGAGTGTAACTTTCATGTTGAAATTATATGGAAATGAAATATTAGTTTTAATAAAAGCATATTAGCTGCATATTTTCATATTTGCTTAGGCAATGCAGTATTACCATGTGTTGTGGTGGATAATAAGCTTTTCCATAATGATGTGTTCACATTTCCAAATATTATCATCTTTGACTTGGTATAGACAAGAACATGGTACGATACACAGTATCTTGTGCTGAGTAATACCACAGGACTCAGAGTAAATTAATCTACACAGTGCACTATCATTGCTGGACAACTCATAAAAAACAAAAATTGCCCAAATGACATTTTCAGTGGAAGCATGTGGACTCTAATATTAACTTGCTAGTTGCTATTACATTAGAAGTTACAACGCTTGTAAGAGAGCATTAAAAATGCTTACCTTGCCAAAGAGCTAATCACACTTTACAAGCAATGCTATTACTTTAAAAAATGTAATCCTCTGAAGACATTTCTTATCACATCCAAGGTCCATTAACGGACAGCTCAGGAGGAGAGGAAGGCTTAATCTGTCAATAAATAAAGCAGTGTGCCTGTAGCACACCAAATCACAGCAATGCGCCTACCTCTGCAGAGCCAGGGAGAACAATTCTGATGCACAGAACAGAGGAGGAGATTCCATCACACACACACATCTTGTTTCTGAAACACCATTAAGTTTTAATTGCTTTGTCCATTAGATAATATTAGGACCTATACATATTTGATGCATTTTTATGAAATCACAATGGCTACATGTGCTCTCTGATGTTCATGCACTTTATGAACAAGAGAGAGTGTTTCAGTGTGGAATATACACAATGCCTTCAAGATTAGCACTGATTCGGGATGAAGCGCAGTAAATGAATAACATACTGTAATTTATGGGCTCATGTGCTGAGCTGAACTTTAGCGAGTGTAAGTGATCTAATCTCTCCTATGTTGTTATTATTATTATTATCATTAATATTCCAACTGTCACATTTCTTTATAGAGATGAGATATTTCAAATATTTTAGCTCATATCCTACCCTGAAACTAGGGTCAGCAGCAACACTGCAAGGAAAGCATAAAGCATTATCTGACCAATGTAGTAGTGAAGAATTTAGAACAAATAGAAGTACAGCTAGTGAGAACATATTATATACAGAGCCTTTGATAAACAAAGTCATTACTATTGAAAAACACTGACTGACTTAGAAGGGAACTAAAGCTGATGCAGTTTGATTGATACTGAAATGCTTTTGTTCAGTGATGGTTCAGTCAGGAATATGATAATCATGTTTCAAACAGTCAGAAACATAGGCTCATCAGCATTTTGCATGATGCTGATAAAACATTTAACCTCAGTTTCATGTGCTCTGACACAAGCTTGGTCTCACTCCAAAAGGTATTATTATTATTATT
Source organism: Monopterus albus (assembly GCF_001952655.1). Taxonomy (NCBI): domain Eukaryota; kingdom Metazoa; phylum Chordata; class Actinopteri; order Synbranchiformes; family Synbranchidae; genus Monopterus; species Monopterus albus. The sequence goes on from NW_018127885.1 coordinate 1,600,540, forward strand.
ATTATTAATGTTTGTGAGGGGGTAAAATGTTGCCAGAGTTTATTATTGGGGTCAGTCTTTTTTAAATGTCCAAAGTCTCAATGTTGTACCCTAAACATCTGTCAATGATCCGTCTCCTTCTCTTCCTCTGTCACACTTGCAGGATGCAATCATAGCTAACAAGAACGTGCTCCTGGCTCATACATATGCTAATCAAAAAATCATGTCACCACTGATGCCATTCAGATGATAAATTACTAATCACAAACTCCAGCTCTTCCTAATTTTCTCCTCACCATATTGAATAAGCACAGCTGACATAGAAGCGGCATCTTATAAGCACCGATGTTATCCTTTTCTGTAGAGAATTGCCATTTTAGAGAAAAATATATTTAAAATCATTATCATGTCATTATCATAATTTGTGATTATTTAAAAAAAATATGAAAAAGCAAAAAATGAATAACATAATTCTGTTTGTGTTGTTCCAAATACAAATCAGATCAGCGCTGTGATTATCGTGATGTGGAAATAAACATAAGTACAACAGACATTCACATTAATAACGTCCGTCCATTGTCATACCAGTAATTAGTTGCATCGTAAAACCTAAATTAATTTTCAGTCACTGAAAATAACTGCACACACATTAGCAATACACTGGTTGTTAAGAAGCAACAGCATTGTCAAAAATAGATAAATAAATAACTGCCGTTGTGGCATATTTTCTATTCCACTTCTGCTCCCATCTAACACCAGTCTTGTAAATGATAACAAATTTAACCTGTTAATTCCAAATCAAATTGCACCCTATTTAGAATATCTAGCTTTCTTTTTCTTCTAAAGCCACAAAAACAGTTTAGATGGAAATAATTTTATTAGGAATAATTTAGTGATCCCAAATAGGCTATGTGCTATTCAACCTGAGTTCAAAAGACATTATAAATACATCCATCGACCAGTGCAAGAGTCAGGTGTACCTCACCCACAAAGCTGTGCTTGCTTTGCTGGTTGTCCACTAAATAGCAGTAGCCTAGGATTGCTTTTAGGCAGTGTGTGAAATACATGGGGTGTTGGAGTCTCAGACCCCCTGAAAATCTCAAAGCAAAATATTATTTCCTGTTTACCTACACAGTATAATTCATTTGCATTCGGCTTTATAAATGTTTGTTTTTAAAATTATACAATAAAAAATATAGACTATTGTAATCATATTTATGGTGTTGTACCAAAAGTAATCATCCGCCTGAAACAGATTGTGGTCTGTGGGAGTGCGCAGGCAGACACATTGCCCAATGTATCTACCCTTACAGCTGCTTTGGGATCTGACTATCATACAAAACAAAAATAGATCCAATGTATATTTCTGTGGAAGTAGCAAAGGTATAAACAGCAGCGCACAGTGAGGTTGAACTGACCCGCTATCAATAATGCCTGTAACATGACTGGTCTGGACATATGTTAATAGCTCATAGGTTAATAGCTCACCATGGCTCTTGAGCTGCTCTCCTGTGTAATTTTATGTGCCAATGCTTAAACACTGTATCACTGTATGTGATTTGGTTGATTTGGTGCTGGCTGGAGTGCACATCCTCAACACAGTGTTACAGTGGAGTGTGTCTTATGCTGTATCTTCATGCAAGAATGGAGAGAAAATGTTCTCATTTAACATTTCTTTTTTTTCACATGGTGTTACTTAACATTTTGCTTTATTTTTTTCCACGGGCTCTTATTTAACATTTTAACATTTAAGTAGGCCTAGGTGTTAGTTCACACTGATACAGGTACTAAAACTGATAAAAATAACGATGGTATTTAGGCCTATATTTTTTTCTTGAAAGTCTGGCCCCCACACTGCCTGCTTAGAAAAATGTTGGCCTGCTCTACGGGATAAGTGGTGTATATAATGGATGGATTTTTTTTTTCTTCATTGTTTTTACTTGAGTGTCCACAGCTTCTGCAGCTGCAGCACATCCCCCAGTGAGGAGCAAATGTAGCACAAGAAAAGATGAGTGAGGATAGGATTGATGAATGCTGCAGAGCTGTTTCTGTCAGTGTCAGGATGTCTGGTAATATGACCAATTGAGTTATTAACATGTTAGAAAAGGCTAGATTCTTGCATATTATATCTTCTGTTAGACAAAAGTTTAAATTTGATTTCTTACTGTCCTAAGGGCTTGTTTTAAGCTAACAATCTTCTTAATCAAATTTGCTAAGAAATTTGAAAGGATTTAGATCCAATAAGTGGGTTCTGAACTGGCTTCAGATTTGATAAAATGTTATTGACCCCTATTCCGGCAGTCTTCAAAAGGACCTCATTTCATCACATTACCTTCCAGGACCAGTAACTGCCTCGCAGCCTCACAGTCTGAGAGCCATGCATCAGCCACAGGGTTTGGAAAGTTGCCATCATCTTTTTGTCTAATTAAATCTGTTTTATGAGTAAACAGCAGCAGCTCCAAGCAGAGAGCCATCAGAGAGGTTATGCCACATGATCAGCCTGTGAGCTGGATTACCAGACCTTCACAATGACAGCAGTCAGTGAAATCTCTTGCTCTTGATGTGCAGGTGTGCTGCATTAGGTCAGATCTGCTGAGCTTTATAAAGAATTTCCCTGCTTTTTATGCAGCACCTTAGCAAAGAACCCATTCACACTGGGCAAAGATTAGCTTCAAACTGACTTTTTAAGATACCTTTACATTTTATACTTTTGTTCAAATTGCACAGATGGGTTTATTGGTATTCATATTCCACACAGACATTTTGTAAACTCCACTGTGGAATATGTCTTGCTCACTGTGAGCATGGGGTATGGCAGATGTGTGGTTTTGCAAAGACACTGTAAATCAAACATAAAGTTCAGATGCCCAAACATACTGTATATCAAACTGCTCTTAATAAAAAAGGCCCATCTCTCTTGCATTTTCACAGTGAATAACTGAGACTGCCCTCCAGCAAAAATGTGTCATTTGTGCCAACAACTTATTATGAATGCCAACTATGTTTTATTGTTTGGCTAGTGGTCATAGTGATTGGGACACAAGTAAAGGAGGAAACTGATGTAGTGTACAGTATATAGTTCCAAAGTCAGTTTAAGAAGCAGCTTGAGGTAGATGGATCAGTCAGAAAACATAGCATGTTCCCCCAGGAGACTACTGTTTGATTCTTATGTGAAACATTGCAATTTTTATTCATGACTGTTCCACAACATTATGTATGTGTTTACTATAAAATTGTAACTATGATGATGAGTGTCCTGTAACCCTAAGGAAGCAGGTATTTTAACCTAAACCATGATTGTTTCCTAAACCTAACCAAGTAGGTTTTGTGCCTAAACCTAACCAAACTGTGACTGTTCTGTAAATGTAACCATGAGTTAATGGTGGTTTCCATGTTGACAGTGGTCCATGAGATTGGATTATTTACACAACTTCTCAAAAGATACCAGTCACTGGGGAAGCCAGTGATCCTGAAATTAACATTTCATGATAGCTAGACTGAAGAGATGGCCTTTTTGACTGTGGACAACATAGCTATTTCTCAGCAGTGCTCTCCAGCTGTTAATGCTGGAGCTGGTAAGTTTATTATTGATTTTCTGGCAGATGCCACAAGCTGTAGCTGACTAATGTGCTTGGCTTTCAGTAGACCCCACAAAGCAGAACTCGTCATAAATCAAGTCATCTGATAATGGAGAACGTTGACCTTCTAATTTGTAATAAGCAGAGTGCATCATTGTCAAGGCAAGAAAATGCACCCCTTGCTTTTTCTAATCTGACAAATGGTGCGTCAGCAAACGTCCCTTTAATACTAGGGTGCAATGGGGCGAAGACTGGCGTAGAAGAGGGAGTGAGACTATGTGACATAAACAGAGCAAAGACACTAGGAAATGCGAATCACTAACAACTGACAGCCAAAAGTTTTTGGTGATTAAATATCAAATATTTTGAAAAAGAGTTGTGCGACATGCTTTGAGGTTAATGTATTAAATACCAACGTGGATCTTTGTCTCTTATTCAGGAAAATAATTGCAGCTTGAGGGGTTAGTCTCACAGCTTTCAAAATGTCATGACACATCAAACATTTTTATCTTGTCAAGTACAATAATAGGATAACCTGCAGTGAAAAGAGCTGTGTTTAGTGGCAATACATATATTAATGATTTCATTGTTAATACTGATATTATTATTTGTTTTATGTCTATAGTTGTTTGATCTACAGCAGAAAACACCTTGCAGCTGAACTTGGTGCGAACTTTGAACTATGAACTTTGGGGCTGATTTCAACACTTCATAAGGATTACAGTGCAGATTTAGATGATAACATAAAGCCTCATGGTAACATTTTAAATAACTGCTGTAGGCCTATCATTCATACTATCTTCTTTGTACACAAGGTTTTAGCTGGCAAAGCATGTCACGCGTGTCCTACTTATCAGATAACAGTCACTCCCAGGCCTTTGATGGCATCAGCTGAAGCAGAACAGGCAAAAGAAATAAAGGATCAAATTACTGCTGGGCTTCACTTTGCCGAATGTTGCGTCCTATTCTTTTGAACCTTACAAGTCCTTTTCATATTAAAATTAAATTGAGGCATTTTTTCTGTTCTACTGAAAAGTCACACACATTCAACAGCCTCTGTGGGATAAAGCAGGTCATAAAACAGCAACAAATGCTGCGGCTCCTCCTATCCAGCTGTGTTAAGTCCAAGCTACTTTCGGTCTGTGTTGTACACACAGCAGTAATCGTCCATGTCCCTTCCCCTGTCTAACCTCTATCCTTAGGCTCTTCCCCCTGTCTGATCTCCATGAAAAACATGACAAGTGTCTATTACATAAGAGGCACTTCTCTTTCAGTGTTATTTCTCCTTAATACTGCACCAGCTGGGCTGAGCCTGTGATAATTTGTCTCTGGGAAAGAGAAAACAATAATGTGTAGATTCACTCAGTCACTACAGAAATGAGTTATGCTGTTTACTAACAGTCACCAGAATGAAAGAGCATTGCTTCCATTCTCATACAAACTGTCAGCCAGAAATACTTTCAATACAGGACTCCAAAAAATGTAATAAAGGGCCAAATAATTTTTGATAAATGAATCTGTTAGATTTAATGAAGCCAAATATTTTGCCTGTTTAGTAGGATCTCACATTAATAAAACAAAACAAATTATTTCAGGTATGAACTGCTAATACCCTTGGCAAAAAGCCAAGCAGTATATGGCCTGTTTAGCCAAAACAAGTGATGTATAGAGGGAAATAGTATAACCATATCAGTGACGTGCGGTCAGGGGAGGCAGGTGAGGCAGAGCCTCCCCTGTCAATCTTGAAAAGAAAAAAAAGTTAACCATAAAATATAATAAATGTTAATATTTGTTGGCTGGTGTGTGTTGTAGGCCCTTTTGCCGTTCGAATCCGATGTTGAAGGAATTTTTT
>NW_018127885.1:1606201-1631885 GCF_001952655.1 Monopterus albus
TGAGAAAATTCGCAAATCTGGACTTTCAATCAAAACATTTTTGACAGTCTGGACATTTTTGTCCAGAAGGATCTTCTTTATTGAAAACATTTGTTTTAATATTGGATTCGAACGGTAAAAGGGTTTGTAATACATACCAGCTGACAAATGGATTTCGTGTACAAGTAAAGGTAAGACCATAAACTTTTATTATTTCTAGTTAGAAATAAGCTCAACTGGAATAAATTTTAACCTCAAATTAAATATGAGTCACGTTTGTGTGAAGAATGCTGATATGAGATCTAAAACATAACGCATTGTCTGTTAACAGACAATTTGTTAAAGGTTCATTTGTATTTGTAAATCTGACTGTAAAAGAGTCAGTGCCTCACCAGCTGTCAACCTCACCGCACGTCACTGAACCATATAACCATATTGTATTGGACAAAAAGGCAAAGGTACACAACCTTGAATTCAACAATGATCTCCATTTGTAGGTTAAGTCAGAAACCTGATGCACATGTGTACAACTAAAATAAATTAAATAATTGTTGATTTACATGGAGCCACTAATCTGTGACAGAACAGGAAATGTCTACTGCTCTAATGTACAACACTGTACAGTACAGCACAGACCTGATCTGTTTCACCTCTGTTTATTGGCATATCACAGTGCTTTGACATCTGAGATCTCTCATGGGGGCTCGAGATACCCTGGTCCCTGGCCTGCTATGGCAGCAGATCCCATCTCACTAATGCTGTTGCACAACCCTCAATCACTTTAATACATTTTCAGTGCTGCTGGCCAGCAGAAGACCCCTTCTCATGAGCTGTTATATAACAGCTCGGGCCATTCAAGCGGAGGGACAGCAACAACAGTCAGCTGTCTGCGTTTTAGTATATTTCTTTAATTTTGCTTGAGATCTCAACCAATAGCTAATAATGCAAAATGTATTATATTTATTAAATAAACATAGATCATGGTTCAAAGTCACTGCCTGAAAACCAACTCAAGCAAGCTCCCATTTCTTCTCTGCTCTGGCACCTTTCTTTTATTTCACTATGTGTGGAAATGTGTGCATATGTAATAAGGCATGCTTCATTTTGAAGCACTCCTAGTCCATACTACTGTGTTGCTTAGAAATGAACACCGAAGACTGGAGCCCTCATCAAAGATACTTATTAGACCAAACCTAAGAAAAAAAAAAAATCATTCCAACTAATGTAAAAATGATAAGTATTTATTGCTCTTACCACTGCTGTATGAGGCATGGGGTCGAATCCACAAAGACTGCAGACAATGTTCTTGCATTCTGTGCAGGTGTTGTAATTGGGTGGATCCTTGGAACCCACATTAAGTTCGACCTTGCAGAGTGGACAGGTGGACAGGCCTGCCTTAGAACCAACTTGGGCTGCTTCTAAAGGCTTTGCTGGAGCTTTCTCTTCTTTGGCCTGTCCTGCTGGAGCAGGCTTGGCCTGTTGAGGTAGCTCTGGTTTTAACTTTGCAGGAGGCATCTTGGGAGAAACTGGAGGTGTAGATTTGGGATTGACATGAGCTGCATCAGACATCTTACGTGGAGTAGGTGGTGTAGTTTTAGGTTCTTCCTGAACAGCTGAGGATATTAAAGTAGATGCAGAGCTGAAAATAGAGGAACCAAAACCAAACATCTTCCCAGTCACTGACTCAGCAGGCTTTGCAGCTTCAGTTTTAGAACCTCCAAATCCAAAGAAGCCTCCTGATTCCTGTTTAGCAGGTTGAGCTGGTGGTAGTGCAGATTTGGCAGGAGGGGTTACAGCTGTTGAGGGCTGATGTGGTGGTTTACCAGGCTCTTGCTTTGCCAGACCTGCCTTTTCTTCTGGCTTTGGAGTAGTCAAATCCTGAGCTTGCCTTTGTTCAATACATGAAAGGATTTGGGTCTCTGATTTTTGAAGTTCTTTTATGTGTGGAGGTGCTGGCGTGATCTCTTCTGCTGCAGGCACTGTAGACTTCTCCTTCTGGACTGATGTCAGTGTGTCCTTTTGTTCAGAAACAGGAGGTGTAATATTGCTTGGGGAGGGTTGTGGTGTCATTACATGAAGTCCAGTGTGCTCTGGTGCTTTAAGGGCTCTCTGCATCTGGCAATTTAGACAAAGCCATTCCTTTACCTGAAAAACAAGCAGCAACAGTGTTTTGATAGACAAACCAAGGAACAAACATTTTATGGGGTGAATTTGAATTGATTTCATCACAAAGTATATTCAACCATTTAAAGCATCATCATGTCACATGTATTTATTAACTTATTGTAAATTCCTATATATTATGGTCATATTGTAAAGACGGTAAAGATAAATTTTCTTGACTCTTTATTAATGTGGGTCTGTCATTTATAATTACAGAGAGGATGTACAGAATATTCTTGCTGTATAAACCATATGTTCACTAAAACGATGGATGTAAAGGGGTTGTTTTTCAGTCCCACAGACTTTATGTGGTATTAAAACTTTATGTTTTAGTTGTTAAAATGCACATTGCAACCTACTGGTCTTTAAATAAAATGACAGAAAGTCAAATTATAGCAAAGTGTGGACAGGAATTTACCTCTGCTACATTTGGCATTGGATTAAATCCACACTGGTTGCAGACAGTAGTCTTGCATTCAGTGCAAGTGTTGTAGTTGGGAGGGTCTTTGGAGTCCTTGTTGAGTTTGACCTTACAGAGTGGACAGAGAGGCTGCTCTGCTTTTGGAGCACCTTGGGTGTCTGTTGGTTCCTTGGGGGACACTGGTGGAACTTGATCCACTTTGGCTTGGACTGTTGAAGGAGTCTTTTCCTGCTGTGGTTTTTCTGGTTTCTTCTCCTCCACTTTCTGAGCAGCAGGGGGCTTGGTGTCCTTTGCAGGTAAAGTTTTGGGAGAAGCCGGTGGTGTGGTTTTAGGAGAAACATGACCTGTAATGGACATCTTTTGTAGAATTGGTGGTGTAGTTTTAGGAGAAACATGAGCTGTAATGGACATCTTTCGTGGAGTCGGTGGTGTAGTTTTAGGAGAAACATGACCTGTAATGCGTGGAGTCGGTGGTGTAGTTTTATGGACATCTTTCGTGGAGTCGGTGGTGTAGTTTTGGACTCATCCTGTACAGCTGAGGTTATCAAATTGGATGCAGAACTCAGGAAAGATGACCCAAAACCAAACATCTTTCCTGTCACTGACTCAGCAGGCTTTGTTACTGTAGGCTGTGTTTTAGGAGCACCAAAACCAAAGAAGCCCCCTGCATCCTGTTTTGCAGGCTGAGTTGTTGGTGGTGGTACAGATTTTGCAGGAGAGGTTTCACCTTTTGGAGGCTTTTGTGGAAGTGATTTTCCTGCTTCTTGATCTGATGGAGGAACAGATTTAGCAGTAGGTGTCACAGCTTTTGAAGGCTGTTGCTGGGGTGCACCAGGTTGTCCTTTGGATGGTTCTCCTGAAGGCTGTTGTGAAGCCAGAGAAACATCAGTCTTTGTTATAGTGGATGGAACGGTTCTGTCTGGTAACAAAGCAGCTGCAGGGGTAACTTTCTTTGTTGGTGCACAAATGGCTGGGGACTCCATTTCCTTGGTTATGGCAACATTTTCAAGCTCATTTTTGAGCGCCTCTGATTTAGGAATGTCTTCCTGAAAAGCTGGTATCGGGGTCTCTTTCTTTTGGGTGATGGCAGGGGCATCTTTGTTTTGTTATGGCAGGGGTTTTATCATGGGAAGACCAGGAGGCTCAGAAGCTCCAAGTGCTCTCTGCATCTGGCAGTTGAGACAAAGCCATTCCTTTACCTAAAAAACAAATAGAAAACATGCATTTGCATTTTGTTAGTACACACTCTCAAAACACTGTTTTGATCTAATGGTTTCAAATACATACTTTAAATGGAAGTGAAACAGTTTAGTAGAAAAAGAACAGCATGGCAATAAATTAAAAGGAAAATGATTTTGCAATAAATTTTAGTCCTTTCTATTTTGAAATTCCAACCAAAAATAAAAGATGCGATCCAATAAAATATTAATGTACTGTATTAAATTGTCTGCTGACAAAATACATTGAATGTGAACATTAAGTAAGTATTTTGTTCATGTAATTACCTCTGCTACACTTGGCATAGGATTAAATCCACATTTGTTGCAGACAGTGGCTTTGCATCCAGTGCAGGTATTATAGTTGGGTAGATCCTTGGAGCCCATGTTAAGCTCCACCTTACAGAGTGGACAAGTAGACTGACCCACATCGGGAGCCGCTTGGAGGGCTTCTGGTTTTGCAGGCTCTGATGGAACTTTGTTCACTTTGGTCTGTTCTGATTCAAGAGACCTGGCTTGTTGAAGTTGGTCTGGCGGCTTATCCAGATGTGGTTTGCGAGAAGCAGGAGTTGCCGAAGTCATCTTCTGAAAAACTGGGGGACTTGACTTTGGAGAAGGTGACATCTTGTCAGAGACTTGTGCTGGGGCAGACATTTTGCGTGAACTTGGTGGAGTTGTGTGGGATTCATCCTGAACTGCAGATGTTATCAAATTTGATGCTGAGCTGAAAATGGATGAACCAAATCCCAACATTTTCCCAGTCACTGCTTCAGTAGTTTTTGAGGCAGCTCGCTGAGATTTAGGACTACCAAAGCTGAAGAAACCTCCTGATTCTTGGTTTGTTGGTCGTGCTGCTGAAGGATCAGATGTGGCAAGTGATCTTTCAACAAGGTTTGACTCTTTGTCAGGGGCTTTGGGATCAAAGGGTTTGATTAGTTGATCAGCTGATTTCTTAACCATTTCAGCTTTCTCCTGTGTCCTCTCTGATACTTTTTTAGTCGCAGGAGAACCTGGTGGAATGAGATCCTTTTTCTTCTGGAAAGAAGTTTCAATATCTGTGCTGACAGGAGGAGCTTCAGTGGGCAGTGATTTATTTAAGTCTAAAACTACGGTTGTCATCACTTTGGTGGGAGGTACAGAGGGGGGTGGAACCTCCTTGGTAGGTGGTGAACCAGTTTTCTCCTCTTTTGTTGGGGCTGAAACAGTGCCTGTGGTTTCTTGTGTAGATGGGGCTTTAGTTTCTTCTTTCTGTTGTGGAGCACTTGGTATTTGACTGTCTTTCTGATTTTTGTCTGTCATTTCTGCTTTCTTTGTGGAAATACTATCTTTTTTTGGATTGGCAGTGGTGTCTTTCTGGGCAGCAGCAGATGCGGACACTTTGCTGGGTGATGCCTGGGGTTTCATTGGTAGCGGTTCTATTGATTCGGCTGCTGTGAGAGCTCTTTGCATCTGGCAAGTCAGACACAACCACTCCTTCATCTGTGGGGAAACCGTATTTTAAGTAAATGTGTTGGATAATAGTATAATCCAGTACCAACATGGCAGAATGTTCAGTATTTATCCCTATATTGTATTTAAAGGTACACTACATTGCCAATTTTTAGACTAAAACAATATCATTTGAATATAAAGTAAATAACATTTAAAATGTAGATATGTAAAATAGAAACCATTATATGCTGAGAGAATTTCACTTACTTCTGACACATTTGGCTTGGGGTTAAATCCACACTGGTTGCACACAGTGTTCTTGCATTCAGTGCAGGTACTGTAGTTGGGTGGATCCTTAGAGCCCATGTTGAGCTGAACCTTACAGAGTGGACAGGTGGTGGAGCGGCCTGGGTTGATAGTGTCTTGGGAGGCTGCAGCTTTTGGAGGCTCTTTGCGCACTTTGCCCTGTACTGATGGTGGAGTTTTGGTTTGCTGTGGTTGTTCTGGCTTCTTCTGTTCTACTTTCTTCTGGGAAGCAGGAGATTTGATTTCTTTTGCTGGGGACATCTTGGGAGAAACTGGTGGAGTGGTCTTGGGTTGGTCCTGAACAGCAGAAGTAATCAAAGTAGATGCAGAACTGAAGATAGAAGAACCAAAGCCAAACATTTTTCCAGTCACTGACTCTGATGGCTTCGCTGCATCAGCCTGACTTTTACCCCTGCCAAAGCCTTGCTGTGTTACTGCTGTGTCATCACTCTTCTTATGTTCAGTTTTCTTTGTCTGGTCTGGTGTTTTGATAAGATCTGATGATTTCTGGTGCTCCTGTGGCATTTTCTGTGAAGGAACCGGGCTGGCCTGTTTCTGATCCTCTGGCTTGGCAGCAGCCTGAGTTGGCTGTGCTGTTACAGTTGGTTTCATTTGAGGTGAGTGTGGCGCTGATGAGTCTTTGTTCTCACGTTCAGTTGGGCCAATGGTGTCTTTCTTTTGGGGATTTGCAGGTATCTGAGGCTTGACAGAAGCAACTCCTTGAGGCTGTGTTACTCCAAGAGCCCGCTGCATCTGGCAGGTGAGACACAACCACTCCTTTTTCTGAAAAATAAAACAAAATAAAATAATGAAAAAGGTTTTACTATGTACTGTTAGGTAATCTGTGTATAATTGCCTAATATTTTATATTAATGTAACAACACAGGGTTATTTTCTTTTTATTTATTTTATTTCCTGCATCTATTACACAGTAAACCCAGTAACAAAGAGTAAGAGAGAGTAATGGGAATTTCAATGTTTATATTTCCAGAAAATAATTAACGATGGTATGCATTGTGTTAACACAGTGAAAAGCCAGTAAGAGACACCTTCACTCTTTCAGTTCTTTCAGTAAGTGTGAGAAACCCTTTACTGTCAGAAGTCAAATAAAATAGTAAAAAAAAAAAGAAGCATTTTCTCTCAGCTTACCACTGTTTCACTGGGCATAGGGTTAAATCCACACTGGTTACAGACAATGTTTTTGCATTCAGTGCAGGTATTGTAGTTGGGTAGATCTTTGGAGCCCATGTTGAGTTTGACCTTACAGAGTGGACAGGTGGGCTGGCCTGGTTTGACAGCTACTGGTGCACCCTTTAGAAGCTCTGATGGGCCTTTATCCACTCTGGTCTGTGCTGATGGAGATGCCTTGGTCTGCTGGGATGGCTCTATTTTCTTTTGCTGCTCCAGCTTTTGGGAAGCAGGGGACTTGATCTCTTTTGCAGGAGACATCTTAGGAGAAACAGGTGGAGTGGTCTTGGGGTGGTCCTGAACAGATGATGTTATCAAAGTAGATGCAGAACTGAAGATGGAAGAACCAAAGCCAAACATCTTCCCAGTTACTGTCTCTCTAGGCTTTGCAGCATCAGGCTGAGATTTAGGACCACCAAAGCCAAAGAAGCCTCCTGACTCTTGCTGTGACGCCTGTGTTTTTTTATAATCAGGTGCTGGGCTGGCCTGTTTCAATGGTTCAGTGGCGACTTCAGGTTTGCCAGACTGCACTGATGGTGTGAATTGTTTCCTCTGTGGTGAGACTGGTTCTGAAGGCTCCCTCTTTTGTACAGCAGGATTTAGACTGCCCTTCTGAGCTGTAGTGGGTTTGGGAGACTCCTTTAACTGGACTGCAGTGGGTGAAGGAACTTTACTGAGTAATGTTTGGGACTTCACTGTGGGAGGCCCTGGATGTTCAGATGCTCCAACTGCTCTTCTCATTTGACAGTTAAGACATAACCATTCTTTTACCTAAAATGCAGTAAACATCAGGTTATGTGTTGCTTTCTAACTGTGGATGACAGTAATTCAAACCAACCCAACAATTTAGAGGAACGGACTCTTCAGCCATTTCATATAGGGCACATATCACAGAAAAAAATTACAACTATATTATTAAACATGCTGTCAGCAAATAGAGTGCAAATGTATACAGTGTATAATGAATTAATTTTTTTTGTCACAGAGGATGTTTCTGTGTTTGTTCACTTACCTCTTCTATAGTCATTGAGTTAAATCCACACTGATTACAGACAGTGGTTTTGCACTCGGTGCAGGTGTTGTAGTTCACAGGATCTTTGGAGCTGATGTTTAGCTCAGTCTTACACAGTGGACAGACTGTTGCTGCCTTTGGTAGATCTGATGGAGCTCTGTACTCTTTGCTCTGACTGGACTCCTGTGGTTTCTTTTCCTGCTCTGGCTTCTGAGCAAGACTTTTGGGCTCCCTTGCTGGTGACATTTTAGGAGAAACTGTTGGTGTAGTTTTTTGGGAAATCTTGGGCACAGCTGACATCTTGGGAGAGCCATGTGCTGGGGCAGACATCTTACGAGAGCCCGGTGGTGTAGTACGTGATTCTTCTTGAACAGTAGATGATATCAAATTGGACGCTGAGCTGAGAATAGAGGAACTAAAGCCAAACATCTTTCCAGTCATGGACTCTGTTGTTTTTGAGGCATCAGGCCCAGTTTTAGCACCACTCAAGCCAAATAGGTTTTCAGACTCCTGTTGTATATCTGGGGTGGCCTTACTTTGTTGTAGTACAGGTTTACTTGCCTGGTCAGTTGGTTTCTGAGAAACTGATACCCCCGAGGTATCCAGAGGAGTCTTCTGACCAGGAGTGGGGCTAGTCTGTGTGTCACTTTCTGTTCCTTTAGTAACTTTAGCCACCTGTGTTACTGCTATAGGCTGTACCTTCCGAGGAGAACCTGGTGTGGAACTCCCCTTCTTTTGAAGTGTATCAGGTACATGAGTCTCCATCTTTGAAGGCACATCAGATTTTGGTAATTCCTTCTTTATGGATTCCACTTGAATAGGAGCTGTTATCTTCTGATATTCAGCAGCTGGAGAAATTTTGCTGGCTGCACTGTCGGGTTTCATAGGAGGTCCAGCAGGTTCAGATGCACCAAGAGCTCTCTGCATCTGACAGTTTAGGCATAACCATTCTTTTACCTGCAAAAAGAAATATATAATTAAATTAAATTAAATATGAAACAATCACTTCTCTTGTTCAAAATGTGTGTATTCCAGACCATTGTGAACATTTATAGCTTAACTGTTTTTTTATTACAATTTCAAATCAGAGTAGGGAACCTGGTTTCTTACCTCTGACATGTTTGGCAATGGATTAAATCCACACTGATTACAGACAGTGCTCTTGCATTCAGTGCAGTTGTTGTAGTTGGGAGGTTCCTTGGAGCCAAAATTGAGTTCTACTTTACAGAGTGGACAAGTGGATTGTCCTGCCTTGAAAACACCTGTGGAAGCAGCTACATTCTTTGGAGGCTCTGATGGATCTTTTTCTACTTTGGGTTGTAGCATTGGAGAGGTCTTGCACTGTTGGACTTGCTCTAGTTTTTTCTCCTGCTCTTGTTTCGGAGCAAGAGGTAATTTAGTTGCCTTTGAGGCAGGCAATTTGGGAGAAACCGGTGGTGTTGTTTTGGATTCATCTTGGACTGTTGAGTTTATTAAAGTGGATGCAGAACTGAAGATGGAAGGACCAAAGCCAAACATCTTCCCACCCAGTGATTCAGCAGGCTTTGTAGCTTCAGGTTGAGGCTTAGGACTGCCAAATCCAAAGAACCCTCCAGATTCATCTTGTGTAGCTGAGGTAGTATTACTCTTCTTACTTCTGGCTGGACTTGTCTCGTCTGGTGGTTTCTGAATACCTGTCTTCGTGCCCTCCTGTGGAGCTTTCTGACCAGAAGCTAGGCTGACATGTTTCTGACTTTCTGGTCCTTTACTGACTTCAGCCTTTGTCGGCTGCTCTGCCGGTGCTGGTGGTTTCCTCTGTGGGGAGCCTGGTGCAGAAGTCTTTATTTTAGATTCAGGTAGAATATCTTTATTTTGAGGTTTATCCAGCAGGCGAGTTTCCTTCGTTTGTGCATTGGCAAGTGCAGGGGATTTACTTGGTGAGGCTTGTACTTTCATGATGGGAGTTCCTGGAGGCTCAGATGCTCCTAGTGCTCTCTGCATCTGGCAGTTGAGACATAACCACTCCTTCACCTATTTTAGAATAAACAGGTAATATATAGAATTCAGATTTGTGTTGCTGTACAGTGTAATGTATTTATTTCTATCAATTTTATTACATTATTAATAAAAAAATAATGTAACAATAATTTCTCTAGTATATTCTTTAATTTTGCAAGATTCTTCTTATCTTACCTCTTTAACATTTGGCACAGGGTTAAATCCACATTGGTTACAGACAATGCTTTTGCATCCTGTACAAGTGTTGTAGTTAGGAGGATCTTTAGACCCTACATTGAGTTCCAGTTTACAGAGAGGACAGGTAGAATGGCCTGCTTTGGAAATGACTGAGGAAGACGATGCTTGCTTTGGCGAATGTGATGGAGGTTTATCTGCTTTCGGCTGTACTGGTGGAGAATCCTTTTCCTGCTGGGCTTGGTCTACTTTCTTCTCCTGTTCTGGTTTCTTGGCAGTGGGGGATTTGGAATCTTTTGGAGCAGGCATTTTGGGAGAAACTGGTGGTGTAGTTTTGGGCTCGTCTTGAACAGCTGAGGAGATCAAAGTGGATGCAGAACTGAAGATGGAGGAACCAAAACCAAACATCTTCCCAGTTACCAAGTCTGTAGGTTTTGCGGCATCAGCCTGAGTTTTTGGACCACCAAAACCAAAGAAGCCTCCTGAATCTTGCTGTTTAGTTGCAGTCGCACTTCCCTGCTTTTGTGAAGCTTGACTTATCTGGTCTGGTAGTTTCTGAGGAACAGTCTTTCGGCTCTCCTGAGGTGTTTTCTGCTCAACAAATGAGCTGGCTTGTTTATGACTTTCTTGTCCTTTAACAGCTTCAGTCTTAGGTGGCTGTGCTGCTGGTGTAGACACATTCCTCTGCGGAGATCGTGGTGCAGAAGTCTTTTGTAGTGCAGGTTGTGCTGGAGTAGTCTTTTTTGATGATGTTTCTTTCTGATGTTCAGTTTCTTCAGCAGCCCGTTTCACCTGGCAGTTCAGACAAAGCCATTCCTTACCCTTAAAAAGAAAGCACATAAGATTATGCATGCACACTTTTATTAATAACAAATCATGATGAAAGCTCTAAAGTAAAAATCCAAAAACAGATTGGCTAGAAGTGTCCTATTCTGAACAACGGACCTACAATAGAAAGAATCAAGTGGTAGCAGCGCCTCATGCATATGAAAGATGGGGAGCAGACTCTAGAGGGCTACAGCAATTAAGAGGAAGGTAGGACTGGGTTGCTCAATATATTGAGCCTGATGAGGCATATGAAACTTTGATAAACTGTATGATGTACGAAAGACACCACTCAGCTTAGTCCTGAATTGTGCTTTTGGCACTGTCCACTTCTACAGCAACACAGTTTTTCAGAAAACTGCATTGCACATGTTTATATGTAACAAATATGTTAAAGATTTACTTTATTAATGAACTACTACTATTATCACAATACTGTGAAACTGGATATATAAAAAAATAAACATGGTGGTATAGACTTACAACATCCACTTTTACATACTGCTTGCAAAATGTACAGAATGATTTCTCCATCCTGATCTTGGTTCACCATAATTTTAGCCATTTGTTTAAGCAGTATCACAAGATCAAGTAGCCTTGGAATGTCCTTGGCAAGGTAGCATACTAACTGTGCATTGAATTTCAGAGTCAAGTGTCAAGTCCTTTGTGCTTCAGATAGCCTGGAAGATGCTATGGCCTTTTAAACACACCATGAGGTGTGTGCATGTGTGGACTATACATGGTGTGTTTTTGCATACAGTTTTTAAAGTAAGTCAACTAAATTCCAGCAACACTGAATCAATTATCTTTATATTTCACATGCATGAAGTCAACAGAAATATGAGTTATTATCTTAATACCTTTTATTTGACTTTTAAGAGTTTTAAGACTAAAGAGAAAGACAGTCACACCGGAGGCGTGTGGGGCTGCTATTTTATATGAGCATACTGTAGCCCTCATCTACCAGGTTTTGGAAAATGAGTGGACATGTGGCTTTCTCATTGTTTAAAAACTAGAAGCACTGTGGGTAGGATAGGGAATGAAAAGGGCTTTGGCATATTGCAACTTTAGTCTAAGGACTGCTCACTGTAACATTTTCTGCAGTCATAATCTGGACTTTAACTCTGTATTATGAAAATGACTGTTGACATGTCATCTATTCATTTAATTTTGGAAAAGAACTCCAAACAATGAAACTTAAAGAACCATGCTGAATATCAAAAGGGAACTTCAGATTCAGAGACTTTAATTCATAAGCGTCATGAGCATGCTATAGTACTGTATCTAAGTAGCATAAACTTTGGAGACACTGTGGCTGTAATATTTATCTGACAGGCTCTGTGGGACTAATCTGATCACTCAGGGAAAAAAAGTAATTTGCTCAGTAATGTTCTTTTTTTTTAAGGACAGTCTTCAAAATTTCCTTCATCACTCTCTTCAGTCCTTCATTACTTTATTTGATAAATATCATACAGACATTTTCTGGAATCTACATGATTCTTATTATCTTACCTCTTTAACATTTGGCATAGGGTTAAATCCACATTGGTTACAAACTGTGCTTTTGCATTCAGTGCAGGTATTGTAGTTGGGAGACTCCTTTGAGCCCATGTTGAGCACAGCCTTACAGAGTGGACAAGTGGATTGCCCTGCTTTAGGAACACTGTGGAAGGCTGCTGCTGACTTTGGGGTTTCTGATGGAGTTTTGTCCACTTTGCCCTGTCCTACTGGATGAGCCTTTGCCTGCTGGGGTTGCTGTTGTGTCTTGTCTTGCTCTGACATTTGAGCAGAAGGTGGTTTGGTCTGTTTTGTAGACTGCATTTTGGGAGAAGATGGTGGTGTGGTCTTAGGCTCATCATGAACAGCTGAGGTGATCAAAGTAGATGCAGAGCTGAAAATGGAGGAACCAAAACCAAACATCTTCCCAGTCACTGACTCTTCAGGCTTTGTACCTTCAGTTTTAGCACCAAAGCCAAATAAACTGCCCGACTCCTTCTGGGGAGCTGGGGTGGGAATGCTTTGCTTGTGTCCAGTTTCACTAGTCTGGTCTGGTTTTTGAGACCTTAGTGTTCTCTGGGTCTCTGGTGTCATTTTCTGAACAGATGCTGGACTGGCCTGTTTTTGACTTTCTGTTTCCTTAGCAGCTTCCCCCTTGGCTGGAGCTTTTGATGATGTAGACTGCATTTTCTGAGGCGAACCTGAGGCTGACATCTCTTTTTTGACAGGTGCAGCAGGAGATGGTATCTGGTTCTGATCAGCAGAAGCTTTGCTGGGTGCGGGCTTGTTCGTAGGAGGTCCTAGTGGATCAGAAGTTCCTTGTGCTCTCTGTATCTGGCAGGTAAGACAAAGCCACTCACTCCCCTGTTCAAAAAATAAAAAGATAAATACATTTTGACAATGCTGAAATATTAATGCAAAAATGTAAATAGAAATAGCTGGGAGGCATCACAGATGACTGACAACATGCATAACATTGTTCATTTTATGTTAATTAAAGAACATGACAAGGCTGTTGGAAATTTTGTATAATAATTACTATTATAGAATACTGTACCCCGTGACCCCCGTAAGGGACTTAACGGTAGAAAATGAATGAATGAATGAATACTGTAGGCAGTTATGGTTCCATGTGTAATAGTAAATCTAAATCATATGGCATAAACAATAAACCTTTAATTTGACTGAACTTTTATCAGTAAAGACTGCACTACTATGAATGCAATGAATAACAAAATAATTTTGAGTTGTCAGTCAAAGAGAACACATTAGGACCAAATGGTATACACTGTACCATACACTTTACTTTGCAATGTAGCACCTGTCTATCCATCTAGCAAATCTCCGCTCTCTAGCCAACAAAATGGATGAATGTCCTCATCAACATGGACTAACTGTGACGTCTCATGCTCTGCTGCTCTATGCTTCATAGAGACTTGGCTCAGCAACTCCATCTTGGACAGCGCAATACAAATACTGGGATCCCAGGTATACAAAGCAGATCGCGTAACAAAATTATTTGGGGAAACGAGAGGAGGCAGAATCTGCTTCTACATAATGAGGATTGGGTGTAAAGATGTCAGTCTTAGAAAGAAATTGCAACACAAACCTAGAGACTCCCTTCATCAACTGCAAACCATTTTATTCTCCCAGAGAATAGGCAACAATGCCCTGACATCTGTAGTTATGAAGTCCGTTGAAAGACTGGTGTTGGCCCCTCTGAAGGACATCATAGACCCCCTGCTGGACCCCATGCTGTTTGCCTATCAGGCAAACAGGCCAGTGGATGACGCAATCAACATGGAACTGCATTACATCCTGCAAAACACCTCAACTCCCTAGGGACCTACACATGGGTCCTCTTTGCGGACTTCAGCTCAGCATTCAACACCATCATCCTGGACATTCTCCACTCTAAACTGACCCAGCTCACTGTGACTGCCCACATCTGTCAGTGGACCACCACCATTTTATGGAAAATCACATCCAGCACCCAGACTATCAGCACAGCACCCCCTACAGGGATGTGTGCTCTCCCCACTGATGTTTTCTACACAAATGACTGCAGCTCAGGGGACCCCTTCACAGATGACAGAATGGTCGGTCTCATCTGAGACAGTGATGAGTCAGCCTACAGGTGGGAGGTTGAACAGCTGGCCCTATGGTGTGGTCACAACAGCATGGAGCTGAACATGCTCAGAACAGCAGAGATAACAATGGACTTCAGGAGCGTCCCCCATCTTATCTCTTCTCACTATATTCAGCAGCAATGTATCAGTAGTAAAGTCCTTCAACTTCCTGAGCTCCACTGTCTCCTAGGACCTGAAGTGTACATCCACCATCAGCACTATTACCAAGAAAGCACAGCAGAGGATGTATCAGCTCAGGAAGTTCAACTTGCCTCAGGAGCTGTTGATTCAATTCTATAAAGGAATCATGGAGTCTGTTCTCTGCACTTCCATCACTGTCTGGTTTGACTTGGCAACCAAACAGGACAGGAACAGACTTGACCATACATACAGTCAGGACTGCAGAAACAATCATCGATGCCAGCCTGAACCTCATGGATCAAAAGGAGGGCAGAGAAGATTTCTGCAGACCCCTCACACCCTGGACACAAAGTTTTTGAACTGCTCGGCACTACAGGTCATTGTACGCCAAAACAAACACCTTGTAAATATACTGTACCTTGTAAATATACTGTTTGTACATTATTTTACTTTTCTTGTTCTCTAAGTCTTATCTTGCTTACTCATTGTCTTATGGAAGGACATTGTACATGCACATTGATGGTCAGTGTACCAGAATCAAATTCCTCATGTGTCCAACACATCTGGCCAATAAAGCTGATTCTAATCTGATTCTAAAATATATAAACAGATGTAGTTTGAACAAAGCATAGTGATGAGAACATATAAAAGAAATGATAAAAAATCTAAATACTAAGTTTCTACTTACATCAGAGTCTGGAGGGCTGAAACCACACAAGCTGCACACTTCAGTTTTACACTGTGTACATGTTTTATGGTTTGGTGGTTCCTTGGTATGCATATTAAGTTCTGTTGTGTTGCATACGGGGCAAAGGGACTTAGCTACAGCTTTGGACTGAGATCTGGCTTTGGTTCCTCCTGGTAATGATGACCCAACCAGGCCAGGACTACTCAGTCCTTTAGAGCCTTGTTGCTGAGGCCCAGATTTATCAGAGGACTGCTGCTGGGGGGTAGTCCTGGGGCCTTGCTGCTGTTGTCCAAATTTAGGTGAGCCCTGTTTTTGCTGTCCAGTTTTTGGTGACCTTTGCGGAGAGCCAATTTTTTGTTGCTCAGCCTTTGTGGACCCTTGCACCCCAGTCTTTGCAGGTTCTTGGTGTGCACCAGTTTTATCAGGTCCTTGTTGCATCCCTGTCTTAGGTGGCAGCTGCTTTGGAGATTCTGGTTGTGGACTACTCTTAGACAGATTGGGTTGTTGAGTTCCAGGCTGCTGTGTGCCCTTAGGTTGACTCTTTTGTGGCTGTCCTTTAAGCTGGTCTTCATGATGTGTCTCTGTCTTTGGACCAATTTGTTGTCCAACAGGCTTGTTTGGGGGTCCAGCTTGTCTATTCCCATGCAGCTGTGGTGATCCCTGTTTAGGAGGAGGCTGGCTCTTTTGCATAGTGGGGCCCTCACCAAACCTTTGGGGTCCCTGCTGCTGTTGAGGGCCTTTGCCTGGACCTGCTCCTTGCTGCTGTTCTCCAGATGGCTTAACTGCCTGCTGAGAAGGTGCTTTCTGAATTTTATCTCCCTCCCCATCATCCCCAAATAAACCAAACCTATTCACTGCAGAGGACACAGCACTGAGGGGGTTTGCCCCGCTAAGAAATTTGGAAGAGAACATAGTGGGGTCTTCTTCCTCGTCCTCCTCGTCCTCCTCACAGGAGCTGGAATCTACAGGGCTCTCTGAGTCAGAGCAGGAGTTGTCTCCTCTCTGTCCTGGTTCTCCCACAGAGGCCTGGTGGGGGGCTGGGGTTGGAGCTGTAGAGAGGGCATCTACAGCCCCACTGCTGCTGCTACTACTGCTGCTGCTGCTGCTCCCTGGGCTCTCCTCTGGCTCAGCATCTACTTCAGACTTCCTAAATGCATAAGAAACACAGAGAGAGAGGAAGTGTGAGATGACAGGAACCAAGGCAAGAGGGAGGGATAATGAAAGAGAGTGCAGCAATTTGTGAAACACATTTACAAGACCATCTGAGCCAAAGTGCTGGTAAACAAAATAAAAGCAATGTACTAAAATAAAAGGATGTAAAGGAAATATACATCTGTCATTCACTGATAAACAGTGGCGAGTAAGTTCTAGATCCTAGACATACTAAGACAGGCCTAATTAAACTATCTCTAATATCTCAAGTTGGGAGAGTATCACTGTGTTACATAATATTGTATGGTTAAATCTTCCTTTACAGCTGAAAACATTGTAAATGTGGGGGAACTGAGAGCGTTACACACCACAGTGCATGATAAATAGCCTATATTGTATCAATCACCACAGCTGAAACGGTTATGATTTCTAAAGCAGACCTCTACACAGCTAGATACATTAATGGCCCAGCCACACTATGATCTACTCTGCTTCGACTGTTGCTTTCAGCACCATGGACAGAGGTTAGAGCCGCTCGGTTCCGACAGGACGCTGACACCGCTCTCAATAGACCCGGCTACTACAAACCTAAATGAAATGATCGTTTAAGACGGACTAGCAGGTCCAGAAGGCTAATTTTCTTTCAACTTTAAATTATTCGACTTTCGCTTATAATCGCATCCTCTGGTTTTTATCACTCAAGGGGAACGGGGGATCACGGAGTGGAAAATCGCATGCAGGACATGTTTTACAGCAGCAAGACGAGCAAACACAGGAAATCTGGCGCTCTGTTTGGAAAAACCGCAGGCACATCCGGGTAGGGACCCATCAAATAATGCAATGAAAGTGCTACTTATACTCATACACCAAGGGCAGTGCAGGTCTGTAATCAGCAGTTATCGTTCTGTATATGACATCTGAATTTTGCGTTTACTACGCACAACCCACGAGCAGCACTGGTTCGAATGAGTGAATGTAGCCACAGGGTTTTATCGCAATGAAAAAGCAGCATGCGTAACGCTCCACTACTCTATGGGCTACCCGACAACATGTTAGTCCGCAGAGGGTATGGGGTGATGACAGCTCGAGCGCACGGAGATGAAAAATAAAGAAATTTATTAAAAAATATACCTACCTGTGTGCCCTTGACCAAGAGTTTGTTCAGATTATATATTTTACTATCCTGGATTATTTCAAACCTGCCTCAATCAGCGAGGGAACCCCAGCAAAAGCCCTGTCATCGGTGGCAGCTTATGAAATACCATCTGTTTTCCGTTCCGTGTCCCCCAGCTCATCTCCTCCCATCCTGCAGCTGAGCATCCTTCACCCTCCACGGTCACAATGTCAAACACTGAAGCGCGGCATTCCAGTGAAACCGATGGCTATTGTACCTTCATGAGCGGCAGATCTGTCTCCCCATCCTCGCCCAAACCTCTTCGGATATCCCCTGTTCGTATGTGCCTGATCGCTGAGGGATGGAGGGCACAAGGTAGTAGATAGAGAGCGATCAGCATCCACTCCGCCTCCCACTCTAGTGCGCAGGCGCCGTATCTGACAGGTGATCACAATATATATCACGCACGGAAATTGAAATTAAAGGGGACAAGTCCAATTATTTCTCCGGAGTCACATGTAATCAGAACTTGAGATTTATGCATGTGTTACACATTTTCTCAGCGACTTGACATATTTGAAATGCCATTGTGGTGATGATGAGCAGCAGAGATACTGTGAATTTAGCTCCTAGTGTGCTGAGCCATGAGACCTATATCAAAAACAAGTGAAAGTCATAGCAGATTGAATGTTTTGAAAGTGTTATTTGGATATTTCAGTTTCAGAACAGTTTCAAAACATCCAGTCTGCTATGACTTTCACTTGTTTCTTCTGTTTTAGAACATTCATTGGATCTACCTGGCACACCAAGCACTAGTAAGCGCTTCATCTGTAGATTGCTTGCAGGATACTCATGTCTTATACAGTATTTTTATATAGGTATCACACACACAGATGTGAACACATGCAGTTGCATATCAGGTCATCACTCAAAATGAGCAGACCATGTTTCTGCCCCCTTTGTCTTTATGAAGACATTTGTCTACACCTGATAAGATGAAAACTGAAATACTGTCATCAGTACATTGACAGATCATCTATGCCAGTTTACACATCATCCATCCTTCAGCCCTGTCTAAGTATGCGAGTTCACAGAATTACAGCAATCAATACATTTTGAATTATTATTAAAATGGCCTTTTCATAAGTCTTTCTTTATGTCGTTTTAGTAAACCTATTTGCTTGACATATAGACTTGCCTCTGCACAATATGCTGGATATAATCCACACAGCGTCTAGTTATGACCATCAGTCAATAAGCTGAGTTAGATGCCTTTCTTTAGTATGCAGCAGTTCTTTCACTGTGCAAAGAGCACCAGGACATTTCCACATGGGCTTGAATTAATGGCTGTTGCAATTGGTTGTATTTTAGTTCATCGAATATTTAATGGAGATGTATGTAATTGGTAGTGAACACCCACAATCTCAAAGCACCTTTTGTTGGTCTGTGTAACCTTTATCTTCTTCCTTCACTAGTTTTTTTTGACAAAACAAATATGATGCAAAGAGAAAATCTGAGCATTTTCATGCTGTGCCACTCTCAGATTGATCAAAAACCACTGGCCTTTTTTCTTATTTTCTTCCAGCTCAAGCCAAATTAATAAAAATGCTGACTTCTGTCCAACAATGAACTGACCGTGGTTCTTGAAAAGTGTTAGTTTCTTTATACAACTCTTTGTTGTTTTACAGAATATAATTTAAGGGTTTAGCAACTTGATTATAGAGTGAGAGGAGAATGAACCACACAACATAATAAATAAATAAAATGAAATAAAAAGAAATGCGCCTGATCACGCTTCTGCCATAAGGACGGTAACCCACCAGCTGTGATTTTTTTTTTTATACTCAGGGGTAAGGACTTATCTAGGGTTTTTTTCAAGAGACACATGCCGCTCGAAGTGACATGGAAATTCACTCACGACACACAGTTGATAAATTCTTATGCAGTATGTGGAAAGCGTGAGGAAGATGTGTGGGAAGGATGGAGAGCAAGTGGTGTGTGGGTGTGTGGAAGGGTTACATCATGCGTGATGTGTGAGCGGTAGAATCGCTATAGTCTTTCTTTGGAAAGTGCCAGATTTGGCTTGATTGCACACACATGCACCCACATATACACAGAGGAAACATTCATCAGCACAGTCTTAGTCTGTGGGTCATAGGCTGCAGCCTTGCAGTGGGCTTGTGCATGAGCAGGAAATAATTAAAATAATTTTGGAATGCTTTTACTTCAAGGCAAAATATAAAATGTTGTCTTCCCTTTTATATGTTTTTTGTCATTGTGTTTCTGCACTACCTAGTTTTTATTTATATTAATTGATACTGTCTTTTTATTTTATTATTACTTTTATTAATCTTTTTAACGTCATGTGCAGTAGTCTCATTGGTTTTAAAAAGTTCTTTAGTGTTTCCATCTGTTCTGGTTTATTATCAGCTTGACGGTCATCTGTAAAGCCGTTTCAATTACATTAAAATAAAAATTTGGTTAAAGGGTTCAATGTCCATATATGTCTGTATTAATTATCTAGTGAGAGCCTTTGGATTGGCTAAGCCATGGACCATTATACGTGTGAAGACAGTGCAGTTATTTAAATAAACAAACATCTGTCTAAAAATCTGAATTTATCACTCATGTTTTTAATGTTGCTCAACTGTTCTGATCTTGCTGCACAAGTGTTTGTCAGTCAGCAGCATTATGTAAGACTCTAAGACAGCAGGCAATCACCAGATGCGATACCATCATGTTCTTTTCTTTCGATCGCTCCCTGCTTGTCACTTTAAATGTGATGACTACAATCTCCATTGTCACCATCTTTTTTTTCCCTCGTGCACTCTCTGATAACGATTAAGTTCTCTGATAAAGTTCTGCACTCACACAGCTGCAGCATCATAGGCTTCAACAGCATTGCTCATTCTTAGAGACAGACCCCCTAAATGAATCGTATGCTCTCATGTGTATCGAGGAGTGAAACTAATTCAGGCTACTCATGGGGAAAGGTTTGAAAAGCTTGAATATTAAAACATGATTCACCCTCAGGTTCTTTTGTCTGGCTTCCTCACATGTGTGTAAAAGTGTGTGAATTCACACACAGGACTGTGATAAAATTCCTTTTAGTAGTTTGAACCTGCTTGCTAAGAGGCAAACTATCAAGCCAACACCCTGCCTTAGGAAAAACCCAGAGTCCATTAATGCTAAAAATATATGTACGTATGCCTGATTTCCATTTTCCAAATATTTATATAGACATGAGGCTATGCCCATCTGACAGCTGATCAGACACCTCTGTGGTTCTCTTTTCTGCAGCACTGCCTTTCTACTCACTCAGGCATACACCATTAGAAAAACAACACAATTATACACCATTTGTATTCTTCTCAGCGCAGTTTTATCCCAGCACCCACACACCCATCTTTCACTCTCTTTCTCTCTTTCTGTTCTGTCTGACTCTCTCATACACAAACACACTCAAACAAACAGAGCTCAGAAGCTGTACTTATCTCGCCCTCATTTTAATTAAGCCAACACACTGGAGCATAATGCCATCCAGCAGTTTCTAACTCCCTCAGCTGTAATTCTCATGGATGAGACTGTAACTTTTGTATTAACAACAGCCAAGCAGTCACTTCCCATCACCTTTTGTCAAAGCAGTAAAAAAAAACAACAAAAAAAAACAATTTTTCAAAAATACACACCTCTGGCGTTGACCCTTGAGGAAGGCAAAGCAGTTTTTCCCCGGCATGGTTTTCTTTGGAGCAGTGTGGAGCAGTAACCTGCATGGAGGTTTATTGCTATCCTCTCTGTGCTCGTGCTTGTTTGGCAGGATCACCATGTAATCTATACAGTAACCTGATCACACACACTTTGACAGTATCATTAAATTTACATATCTGCCCTGTGGAGGGGAAAATATGGACTCACGACACTATTCTCCAGATGGAACCAAAAGACCGGTGAAATGCACCAAAATCACAAACAGAAAATGAAAGCTGTCAATTGAAATTAAGAGGAGGTATAACTGTTGTCAGGTAAACTGCCACATTGCTTGAATAATATTAATTTAGACAATATAGTGGCTCATTGCCTAAGGGGAGTACAGTAGCTGCAAGGAAAAATTCACCTCATTCACCTGGTTATCCACAGACACATTCAAGCTAGAATGCATTATAAACATTGATTGATTGATAACTTTATTGTGTTAGAATGTGCATTGTATGCAGTTGGAGTTCTGAAGCCCTGGGAGTCTACTGTATGTCACTAGTGTGTTTTCTCCCTTCCTTATTCAGCATCGTGGTAGATCACTGCACAAGCCTCTAAAGCCACCCAGTTTTTTTTTTCCTGACCAGTGTCCACTGCTCTCTGCCTTACTAAAAATACTCTTAAAGAAACAGCATCCACAAATCTCCCTCATCAGTACTTCCTCTATTCTTATCTGGCTTTTACCACTAGCACCTCCCTCTGTTGCCATATCATGGGAGAATTCCTAGGATAACACAATTCATTCCCTCAAATCCTTCAAATCAGCTAGTGTAGCGGGAAATCGCTGCTGATCAGAGTCAGACGGGCAATGGAGAGAGGAATAGCAGAGAATGAAAATGAGAGTCGGTAGGATGACCAAAGCTTGATCATGGAAATGTGGAACCACAATTAATAATACCACAAAGATAGGAGAAATCAGAAAGGACAGGAACGGAATGGAAAGCAGACTCAATAATTCTCAAAATAGATAAAGAGGGTAAACATAGCTGATCCTCTTTAATGCCAGCATAAGCCTGTACTAGCAGAGGTTCACTGTCTTTCTTGCATCAGATGTACAGTACCTTGCTCCCATTAGTAATTTCTAATATGAAAAGGCAATGGAAAGTGTGTGTATTTCCAGCAACACCCTTTCCTTATAATCATAGAGTGGACAAGTGTCTAAAATATAGATTTCATCAACATGACTGAATATTACTGAAATGGGCATAATTTAAATTCAGTTCAATTCAAATGCTTTAAAAAAAAAACAAAAATACCAAAAAAAGAAAAATGTCATGCCACTTTACGTATTAAGGTTAAGATCTTACAGTATTATAGAGAAAACCCCAACAATTCCCCCCTGAGCAAGCACTTGGTGACAGTGGGAAGGAAAAATCCCCTTTAACTGAAGGAACCTCAGACAGAACCAGGCTCAGGGTGGGCAGCCATCTGGCTTGTTCCGGTTGGGGTGAGTAGAAAAGACGTAAACAAGAGCAAACAACAAACAAACAAACCCTGCACTGCTTAGTGGGACCGGAAACAGCTCATCAGAAACATACAGCTCTGGAGTCCAGGATCCCTGCAGAAAGGTACAGGGAGAGAGAGGAGAGAGGAGAAAGCACAAACTAGGAGAAAGAGAAGACACAAAGCTAATGGTGGCAATGTATGTGCATGGAGAGTCAGGAGAGGTGCTCAGTGCATCATGGGAGGATCCCCATCAGCCTAGGCCTATAGCATCATAACCAAGGGATGGTTCAGAGTCACCTGAGCTCGCCTTAACTATAATCTTTTGTTCCCCTGCCACTGAATAGACAAAACTACAATAGATTACAGGATGCAGTCCAAACGCTATTGCTGTTTGTTTAACACTGTTTGCTCATCTGCAGGTAGACAGATATTAAAATGTTTGTAGAAGATCTATAATAAGGTCTAGACAGCACTGTGTATATAATTGAAGAGGTATAAAAGAAGATGGGGTTTTAGACTATCCAATGACTCCTGCCTCACCAGTGTACAGTGTCAGAGGCAAACCCTGTTCAGTTAACACGTAGGTACTGTACCCATAGCACCTAGTTTTCTCTCAGTGAGATACAAATGAATTTGAAAATAGCATTGTTACCTGAGGTTCACTGCTGTATTGCAATTTTTAAATGTTCAATTCACATTTCTATTTTTGTGTCATGGATAATTTATGGATTTAGATTTCCCATCACATCTGAAAATGATCAAACCTCCCAAGTCAGTTTAGCATTTAGCATTTACAAATCAAATATAGCCCACTTTACATTGCTGCCCACCATTTGTAATATACTGTAAACTATAGTGGTTCAGATATTTGATTTGTGCTTATTTCTTTTGGGCTGGTTCCTATTCATTGTGTGGATGCTCTATTGCATAGTGCTATGCTCTATGCTCTATGCACTATGATCTTCCACCCTTTTTTTGGCACTTAATAAGTCCAGCATACTTTCAGCTATACAGGCCATTGAGGTCTTGATCTGTTCAACTCTTCAAGGACATCCCTGCTTGTACTCAACTTTTTTATAACATTTATACTTTTTAATCTATTCAGCTTTATATTTTGCAATACAAGTCAATGGGAGCTCAAAGTGCTGAGTCAGTGACACAGTCTTGGAGTGCCGTCTGGTGGTTCATAAAATGCAGCGCAATTGGGACATGCCCATACATAACTCCTCTCTCTGTCTCTCTCTGTCTCTCTCCTTCTCCCCTTCTCCCTCTTTGTCTCTCTCCCCTTCCCCTTCTCTATCGCCGCCCCGCCCCCACCCACACACATGTTCACACCTACTTGTTTTACCTAATTTGTGGGGTCCTGTTGGACTATTTTCACATCTTTAATAAGTTCAGCATACTTTCAGCTGGCAAAGCCATTCAGGTATCAAAATGTTCAGCTCTTCAGGGACAGTCATTTCTAAACTTCATACTTTTGAAATATTTGGCTTTATTTTGACAATCTTGCCCCATTCAAATGAATGGGAAATTTCTACTTCAGCATAATTTCAGTTATCAGAATGTTCAGCTCTTTAAGGACATTCATGCTTCTGTTAAGAAATTTTCTAAACTTCATACTTTTATAATATTTAGCTTTATTCTGAAAATCGTGCCCATTCAAACGCATGGGGAAATTCTACACTCAGCATACTTTCAGCTATTTCAGGTATCAAAATGTTCACCTTTTCAAGGACATTCATGCTTCTTTTCAGAATTTTTCTAAACTTCATACTTTAGAAATATTTATCTTTATTTTGAAACTTTTGCACCATTAAAATGAATGGGAAAATTCTACTTCAGCATACTTTCAGGTATCGAAATGTTCAGCTCTTCAAGGACATTCATGCTTCTCTTCAGAATTTTTCTAAACTTCATGCCATTGTAATATTTAGCTTTATTTTGAAAATGTTGCCCCATTCAAATGAATGAGGAAATTCTACACTCAGCATACTTTCAGCTATTTCGGGTATTAAAATGTTCAGCTCTCCAATTACATTCATGCTTCTATTAATTTTTTAAAACATCACACTTTTAAAATATTTAGCTTTATTCTGAAAAGTTTGCCCCTTTCAAATGAATGGGGAAATTTTACTTAAGCATACTTTCAGGTATTTCAGATATCATAATGTTCAAGTCTCCCAGGACATTCATGGTTCGACTCAGAATTTTTATACACTTCTCACTTCTGAAATATTGAACTTTATTTTGAAAATTTCCCCCCATTCAAATTAATGGAAAAATTGTACTTCAGCATGCTTTCAGGTAGATATGCCTTTCAGGAGTCAAAATGTTCAGCATTTTCAGGGCAATCCTTCAGCACATTGCATCCACATGCATTTTCCATAAGAAATGCATTTCTCTAGTTTTATTATCTGTTTATGCTGGTGTTTATTTTCTTGAGTGAGATTAAAAACAAACAGATGTGTGCCAACAGCCAGTTATCCCTCTTTTTGGGAGTAAATATATGGGGGAGGTACTTGTTACGTACTTGTTGGATGTTACGTCAATGGGGAGGGGGGATACTTGTTACGTACTTGTTGGATGTTACGTCAAGGGGGGGATACTTGTTACGTACTTGTTGGATGTTACGTCAACGGCTGAAAGATCAAAGGACTCAGCCAACATTAAAGTTTGGTTTGCAAGTTTATTTCACTCGACTATTTCATGGAACCGGAGACACATTAAAACCATTTTGCTTCCCGTACATCCACTGACGATCGTCTGAACGTGACCAGATGCATTCAACAGGACAGATGCGATTTTTTAATTATGCTAGGTATTCAGCAATATGCGAGGCTCGCGACTGTGATCGCTAAAAGAAATGTGAGTTATCAACGGATTACTTTGGATATCTCAAAAACTAAAACCCACAAGAACACCATCTCTCTTTACAGGTCAAAGTGTACAGTTTATAACTTTAATCCCACACCATAAATGTGAGACATAAAATGTGCCATCGAAATAATTTTCCACATTGTCTGTTTGTTAGCTAATCTCTGATTTACAAA
>NW_018127885.1:1633315-1651834 GCF_001952655.1 Monopterus albus
CACGTGCTTTGCATTATAAGAAACCAACACAACTTTGTGTCCCTCCAATAGAGTGTTCTCGTTTATCTTCATGGTGCCAAACCAGACACAAACACCATTAGGACGGATTATGACAATAAGCTAAATTCAACCCTTGTATGTTCCATTAATATATTATAACAGCTTGATACCGAATCGCATGATGGAGACCATTCTGCCCACAGATGTGTTAAGGGGAAACGGTAGATTTTTCAATGTCTGTATTATGAGAATGCCATAACGTTAATACATTCATTTATTCTATTTAGAATGGAAGTAAAAATCACATGCAATTACAAAGACACCTTTCATGTAGACATGCTTTTATTAGATGGAAATCGCCTCAAGGCATTTTACTAACGAACACATTTATGAGCACTTTTATTCTATTTCTGAATCTGTGTCTATGTACATGCACATGTGTGTTTGTGGATCTGTTCATGTTTGGTTGCTTAAATGTATCTGCCCAATCCGTGCCACAGCTTCACTGGCTCCTCTGGAGTGTTGACCATGTCCATCCAGAGATGGAGTTGAGGGCCTCTGGTGTACATAAAGGGCCCTAACACCAGCACTGCCAGTAGGACTGCAGGCTCTGGGAGAAAGATATATGAATGTCACTGTGTCAGTGTTTTGTATCTTATTTGCAGCAATATTAGGGCAATATTAGTGTCCTGCCCCCCCTTGAAGGTGAAGTTAATTTTATTTTCTATATAGCGGCAGATCACAACACAAAAAGGCATGATGAAGTCGTACCAAAGTCAGTGGCATTAACCACCAAGCTATGGATTTCAGCCATTTCAGCATTTTCAGGTCAATTCTTCAGCAATCAAATTGAAACTCTCATTAGTCAATCAAAATAAACAATGTTTGATTGATTTGTTGTCTGAGATGCATCACCCCCTCAATGCTTAAAGCTACAGTAAGTTTTTTTTTATATATATATATATATTTTTTGTGGAAACATGTATAGTATTCTCCAAATTTGTACAAGTACTGTCAAAAACTCCTGCGACCCAAGCTCATTGACCAGCCTTGAAGCAGTGCAGAGAATATATTCCCTTGTGAAGGTTTTGGAGCGAGTCTCATTTTTTCTAACCAATCAGACATTGCTATGGCTGACTCACAGCCTAGCAAGCTCCTGATGCCAACATTAACAGACACTGCAAACATAGAAAAGGTAGCAATGTAGTAGTAAGGATTTCTGCAGACTGGTAAAATTTGCAGCATTCTAATTTATTGTAATTTCTTCAGAACTAATATCTAAAGGGCTGGGCAGAGTGTAGTGGAGCAGAGAGAGGGAGCTGAGTGGTGCAAAGTAGATTGATTCAAGTTTCACATTAGCACTGGCTTGAGTCCCAAAGGTTACATATTGTAGCTTTAACTATCATTTGGAAAATGTATAATGCAGTACCACACAGCAGAAAATCTATTAAACCTCTAAAAAGGTTTATAGAAATGGGATAAAACTCACAAATACCAGATAAAATAATACCAGTATGGGAATGCTACAAATAGTGGTAAAGTTGCATATAAATGAATGTAGTGCTGCCCTTGTAACTGCTCAGTTTCTCAACTAGTATCTGACTCTGTGTTAATATTCCTCTCAGGCACTTGAAAGTTCCAAGTGAAAAAGAGAATATGACCTTGCCTGTGTGGCTGAGCCTGTGCCCCAAGGATCTCTAAGATGGAGAACGTGGAAAATAAGAGGCATCACTTTCTGATGTGCTTTTCATCAGCGGGTTTTGAAGTATCAGATCACTTTCACTGGCCCCTGCTTGATGTAAGGCTGTGGACCAGCAGAGAAACTGTACCACCTGGTGTATGTATCTGTGTGTGTTCGTGTGTGTGGCTACGTATGCAGACTTTACTCAGCCAGCACAGGGAAAGGATCCATTCTCTCATCAAATATTCACTAGCAGGCTCCCAACTGCCTGCTGCTGTAATATACACACACACACATACACACACGTTGCTGTTATTGGTTCCTGATGCATTCACTGAAAAAAGTGGCTCATAAAATGTTTGAACAGTTAATTTTGAGGATAATTTTCTCAGATTTATGCAGCTCAGCTTCAAGTGAAACTGCCATAAATGTACACCTGAATAAAGCATATCTCCCACTTCAATATTAACTGGTTGGGTTGCTA
The DNA here is from genome assembly GCF_001952655.1 of Monopterus albus. Taxonomy (NCBI): domain Eukaryota; kingdom Metazoa; phylum Chordata; class Actinopteri; order Synbranchiformes; family Synbranchidae; genus Monopterus; species Monopterus albus. The sequence goes on from NW_018127885.1 coordinate 1,635,481, forward strand.
AATAAGTTAAAAAGCAGTTCCTAGGTAAAGATCTATCCATAAACATGTGTCAAGCCCATGCTCTTCTACAGTATTTTTCAGATGTTTGCATAATACCCTGGCCTACTGCATAGGCCAAGTTTGTGCATCATCATTCATATATTCTTTATAAACATTTCATGCATTTTTAATGTTTTTTACTCTTTTACTAAAAGTAGCAATAACAATACCCAATGTTCAAACATGTTTCAGTCCAGTGATATGATCTACCTCCACTTAATGTATGTATTCATGAATAACAGTGTCGCTGAAATTAGAAAAATTATATGTGATTTGAATTTGATATGCAAATGTGCAATGCTGGAACCCAGGTAGCCATAACTGAATGGGGTAAAAAAAAGAACTGAAAAACAAACAAACAAAAAGCACAATATATTTGTCATAGACATTAAAATAAGCAATGATCCTCCCTACTGTAATATTTCACATAAATATGACAGATAACTAGCAGTTCTGCTGAAAGTCTGTTTATTTTCACTGTCACATCATTTTGAAATAGGCCAAAGACAAAGAAAAATACAATACCTGCTAACTTTGTAATACAAATCATTTCATTGAAGGAATTAACTTCATAACTAATGTGTTTTGTTTTCATGAAATGCTGCCAGCTCTGAATGATTGTGCAAATACAAACATTTTGGCTGAGGGACAGTGGGAGAATTTAATTCATTTAAATCTCCAACACGTAGTACTAAATACAAGTATAAGTTCTAGTGATCTTATTTATGAATATGGACATTTGAAGTCTTTTTATGTGCAGACCGTCCTAACTACTGTAGTGTTCCACGTAGCCTAAACTGCAGAGTCATATATGTAATGCTTAGAGTTAATCAGTGATGTATTACATATGAGAAATTACAAAGAATTAGCACTCTATAAGATGCTTTGAAGAAAGATGCTAAAAATGTCTTAAAGCGTGAGCAGTCTTCTTAATATTTTTAATCAGATAACTTCTATAAATCCTTACTATTTTCTGTGGAAGGAGTCTGTCTTTGCATTTGCAGCATATGTTGGTTTCTTACAGCCTCAAGCATGTTCTCTCAGTGCACCTCAGCTGTTGCCCATGGCCAATTCACAGTTGGGTAAAATGCTGTCTTATGCTTTGTGCTTGTGCCTACTCTCTACAGTGTGGGCAGCTATATATCACAGATGTCATCTGTTTTTTAGAGCGATTATATTAGGTTAGGTAGGCATTTTGATTAGACAAGTAGAACAACTCAGTCAACATTTAACACCGCCCAGTGCCGCAGGCATGGTTGCCTACAGCATGTGCTTACTTGATCAAACACAAGGCCTTGAATATTCAAGGTCCTTGGCTTTAAAATCTTTTGGGATCTCCAGCAAAATGGTAAAGGAAGTCCTGATAGTATACTACAGAGAGGAGAACTTCAGATTTCATGTCCTTATATTTATAGTCAAGCTTCTGGAAGTGATCCTTAAGTAAAACTGTGTCGTATTGTGATATAGCCTTTTGTATATAGTGCTACACTTTCTGATATTGGCTCATTCCTGTTATCCCCAGCATGTAGGGCCAATATACCTATGTGCTGCTTGACTGCCTGTGCTGTTTGCTGTTAAAAGCGTTGGCCAGCTGTTGGGGCTGCCACAGTGTAAATGCCAGAGTGATGTAGTGAGAAAGATGTAGGGATAAAGAGATGGGCTAGAGGGGAAAAAACAGCCCCCACGGGGACACAAAGGCTGTGACTACACCTAGATTTTATTTTAATGCATGCAAATATAAACATTTACACAAAGTTGCACAGATGGTTTTATTTTCAGACATGAAATGTGCAAATGTGTTTCCAAAATAAAAACACATGACATTGAACCTTTATTATTTATTTTGTGTAGTTGTGATTGCTCACTTACACCTGTCTGACATTGTTCACCATATTTTAGGGCATCTGTTTGCATCTCACAACTCTTTTTTTCCCCTCAACTTCTCCTTTTTACTCACTTCAGACTCAGTTTGGTTCTCTGCTTTCCCTTGGCTATCTGTAGAAGGAAAAAGCCAGATGATCTACACTTCCCATCTTTCTCTCAGATGTCCTCTCTAGACCTCTTCTCTGATATAAGATATGTGAGCTGTGAGAAACATTACAGAATAATGTGTGGTAGGCATCTTTTTACAGTACAAACTCCTCCATGGGATCAAGAAGAGGCACACAAACATTTAGTTGAGTGAGCGATGTTAAATGAAAGAACTGATTTTTTTATTAAGTTGCATAACTGCCGTACTGTATATGCTTTTGTCAGACATATTTGGGTTAAAAACAATGATTATGCACAAAAAATGAATAACACTAAACTATAAATAACACAAAATTACATTTTCTAGTGGTCAGTTCAGCCTCTCTTGCTGCTGGTTGTTATACTGAATTCTGTACTTCAGTGACAGCTGTACCAGCAAGATAACACATAATGCATGTTGACACACTGCTGTGTTTTGTTACCTGTATTATTTCAGGTTCCTTTATCTATTTTCTGTATGCATATTTAACTCTGTGTGTATGTTGTCATCATGTTTATCGGTGACAAATATACACCTCACTTTAAAATTGGAGTTCTTTTGTACCACCCTGTTATGTACGCAGCTACCTGTGCAGCCACTGATAATAGCCCCCGTTCACTTATCGGTTCACTTGTTGATATGAAAAGGACTGTGCCTGATGTTTAACCTTCACTCGCTGCATCTTTGTGCCAAGAACATTTAAACATAAAAGTGAAGGCTTGTTTGATCACACTATAAATGATGATAAAATTGTCATAGATTTGAGAAAGTCCAACAAGGTGATTTATATGGAAATATTAAAAGCAGCACCACTGAGTGCTATAAAGAGAACTTGAATGAAGGCTGAAAAAAATTAATCTAGAATACAATTTGTTTTTCAGAGGCTGTAATCTGCAGCTTGCATGTCAAGATAAAACTAGTTTATGAAGTGAATATGAAGTGAATAGTATGAAAGTGAGATGCATTTAAACACAAAATTATGGGGAAAAGAAAGCAAGAAGTCTGTTCATGATCCTCCTTTACACAGATATAACTATTAAAGCTAAGAAAATCAGAAATTTCACAAACATATACATGTACACATACACATACAGGATAACCTACTGTGCACACTGATAACATATGTACTGTTACTGTCTCTTAGAGGTTCATTTATTGTTTCACCTCTACCATTCATTTACTACTACCTCCTATTCCCTCGCTGACATTTCCACTTGTAAAAACACATTCTGGTGCATTGGCCAGTGATAGGAACAACACTGTGCAGACACTGAAAATGCAGAAAAAAATGAAATGTGGAAACAGAAGAAAAGAATTAGCTTTGCCATCTTCACACAGGGACAGAAGCATGTACAGCAGTATGTTTAGCATTTGACCTTTTTATCCCTTTGTAGATCAGCAAATGGATTCCTGGCATTTTATTTCATGAAATTGCCCTTTTGAACATTGAAATACTCCCTAAACCAGATTAAAGCTCTGTTTTTACATCTGTTTCCCAAAGCCGATCAGATGAGATCCATCTGTGGGATCAGAAGCTCCATCTAGCAGGCAAATGCCAGCCTCACTACCACAGAAGATGTTAACTGACTGGACCATACATACATACATTATAGTATGACATATGAGTGGCTACAGGAACCATTGGCTAGAGGGACCCAGGGGCCAGAGTAACAGTGGTAAAACCTGGCAGAGAGAGAAGAGCCAGCCTGTTGCTATGGTAGCCATGTGGAGTAAAGGTCTTTTCACATAAAGTAGTTTAGATAACATACTATAATGTAGATGTAAGCAGATGTACTGAAAATCTTTATAAATGTATATGTCAAATATAATTTTTCCAACAATTTTACTATAGTAAATGAATTTGTAACAATATAAAATACTTCTTCATTGATGTTATAATTGTTAACAGATATTGTGTAATAAATGCTTAAAATCGGCCTTTTAAAACTACATTACAGTGTGTTATAAACCATTATTCAAATGTGCACAATACATGGTGCTTCTAAATGCTAAATTCAGGAGTTAAGTTACCTGCATTTCACCATTATATGGCGCACACCATACCTTGAGGAAGCAAAGCAACTTTTAAAATTTTATATTTACTTGTCTGATGAAATATAAAATACATAATTATGAAACTAAATCTCAGTTTATTTATTCATGTTTTAATCTATGTACATAACTATAGCTTTCTGTCCACTTTATTGGCTCAGTTTCTCAATATGCAATATGAGTGTGTGTCTGCACATGCACAGCCATTACTTCTGGCTAAACTACAGAGGTAACACTGAGGAAGAACAGTCCCTTTTTTAATGGTAGGTATTTATAACATCTACAGCAGACACATTTTCAATTTGAGTCTTAGCTGAGGAATATGATGATGAGTGATGATGTAAGGCCAAGAAAGCAAGAAAGAAAGAAAACTACTAGGAATTTCACTGTTACACTCAATTATGTTTCTGTCATCTCAGAATAACTGAATATTCATGAGGCTGACTCATCATGCTTGGATGGTCACCCTAACATTTTCAGTATTTTGGCCTTTTCTTCTGTGGGAAACGTCATGTTCTTTATTGCTGTTTGTTTGGTACTGTAATTATAAACCCCATCTGCAACATTGTGGGGGGGTTAGGGAGATGAGGGGTAAGTAAAGTTTGCCAGAGGAAAGAGAGAGAGAGAGAGACAGGAAAACAGCCAGCAGAGATGGCTTTATGAATACACAGTTATAGTTACCAGATGTGCACACAAAGACCACCCTGAATTTCAGATAAATACAATATCAAATACATACAATACTGTTAGTACATTTGATCACAACTGTAGATTGTAGACTCCTACAATAATAATAGTATCCATCGACTGGACCACTTTTTATCAATTCTAACAGGTTTTACAAATGCTTAAATAGTTATTGTTTTCATTGAGCACATAGATATAATTAAATGTTGAATCTCACTGTAGTGGCCATAACCATGCACACCACAGCCATGACCACATTGTAATCAAATTAGCATCATCATAAAGCTCAAAAGATTTTTCACTGTACAAAAAAAACAACAGCACTATACTTTTCCAGTTTATGACATCTAAGAAACTACAGAACCTAAAGTAGAAATCAAGGAAATAAGTTATCATAGTACCAATAAAGAAAAGAAGGCCATCACTTTTAAAGTACAGTACATGTTTTCCTGCATAACACAGGTAGATAAGTACAGTAAGAGTCATATTTAGAATGAAAGGTGGAGCAGAGGTTTAGTGGAGCAGTGTGCCTTGGACTGATGGCTGGGTCAGCGCACAGAAGCTGTCATGTTCTGCCTCTTCAGATCAGAGGCAATGTCACTAAATAAGTCATCCATCTTGACCCAGAGCCTCCGCTTTGCTCTGCACTGACAGATATTTGGGGCATTTACCCTGGATCTGCACTATATAATCAGTGTACACAACACAAAAAGGCAAAATGCTGTTTTTTTTTTAAATAAAGAAAATCAACACAGTCAAACTATTTAGTGATAAATGTAGGTACAATAGCTTGACAGTCTGCTACTGTTGTTTTATTGTTACTGCTCTGGTTGAAAGCAAAGTGAAAACCTTTTACATCGTGCAAACACTGAATGAGTCTGACCTTTAGAATTTGTGTGTGTGCGCATATGTGTGTGTGTGCAGTCAGTCTCTGTTCTCCTCAGGTGACCAAGGTGTGCCTGGGCGCTCGGTGGGAGTTCTCCTCTCCCCTCCCTTTCCCTCTCTTCTCACCTCCCTGAGGAACATACTTCCTTTTGGCTTTTTTACGTTTTTTATCAGAGCACCACACTCTCTCACAGTACTCTTCTACTCTCTGGGCGTCACCGTAGCCAATCAGCTGGAGAAACTCCTTATACCACATCCTGGAGTGTGGACCTGGGACTGAAGATGGCGCTATGGATCTGGGGCTGATGCTGGGGCCTGGTGGGGGGCCCATGGAGGATGAGCATGGAGTTGCACTTTTTTCTTCCTCCCCATGATTAGCCTTGTAGATTGCTAACTCCACCCTCTCCCCTACGAGCACATGTAGCATGATACGTAATAATGTGTGCACGTATCCGTGTTCCACAGTCTGGCACATGTACACACCAGCATCTGAGCTTCTCACACGTAAGAACAGCAGCCCGTGGGAGGTCACGATAACCCGCTCATCACTTTGAAGCTACATGGAGAAAAAAAATCAATTTAAATGTTAGGTAGGAATTTAATTCCAATGCCAAACAACATCTCAAAAGAGATTTTGTGTATTTACTTAGGACAACCCACAAATGCCATCATAAAGCACCATACAGTAAATGAAATTCTGTTCATCTCAATTGCACTGAGGTGGCAAAGGAAATTTCACATGTAAGTCAAACCAAAGATATTTGAATGGATAAACAGTTCTCAGCATCAAACAGCATTTTAAGGCATGCATTTGTGCATCAGACTCACTTGATGTTTTTCTCCCCCTTCCTGTAAGAACCAAAGCACTTTGGCCTGAAGTGAACGAGGGACACATTCTAGTAAAGTGCTGTTGCTCTCGACACCGTACACCAGCTTCTCCTCAGCTCTGTGCCATTGTTCATCTGTGCACATGCATATCATAAAACACGGTGAAGCAAATCTGCTGCCACAGTAGAGGAGCACTAACCTCTCTAAGCTCCAAATGCAATGAGAGTTCTTTTTTTTTTTTTTTTTAGTCTTGTAATTTTGAAGAACTGCATCATTTCCTTACTTGTATACGGTATTTATCTGAAAAAAATTAGCAATGCCAGTAAATATACACAACATCCCCATGCACACACACATCACACAGTCATTTAATACACTAACCATCAATTTGAAGCCCATTGCACAGCTGGATGGCGTTGCCATGGCGAACATCCTGCCGCCTGAATCGTCTGCTGTAATGGAAAAGCGAAGAGAGAGTAATTTTGAACATGTGATGAAAATGTGAGACATGAATGAAGGGAAAGTGAGAGAGAAAGAAGATTCAGAAAGAGAGAAAAATAAAAAAGGAGGAGGGGAGGTGGTTGGTGCATACTGATAGGGATTACATAACACCTGGTTGTCATGTCTCCCAGGGCCTGTGCTAATGACTTGGCAAACCAACCTCCTCAGAGCACTGTGACATTCAGGGTAAGCTGCTATAATTGAACAGAAGTGTATTGGTAAAGGTGTGAACAACTGATATCACACACATACACCCACCCACACACACACACACACACATCTGCAGGGGAAAAAGATGTCTCAAAATGTGCATGTTGTTACCTCTTGGTGTAGACTCCAGCAGGGTAGAATCTGGAGCAGGTGAGACCATCCCAGGCACAGTAGGGGTCTCTGGCCAGACAACAATCAGCACATTCAGAGCCATAGAGGTCACACTGATGCAGCCTGACCTGGGCCACACCCACTTCTGACCCAACATACAGCTGTTGCTGTAGTGTCAACAACACGAATCATTAATATCAAGACACCATTTAATTGGAAACACATTTCATGCATATGTTTTCTGTCTATACCTCATCCAACTGTGTTACATAGTCCCAAGTACATTACAGTACTGTACATCTAAACCTTATCAATCACAAAGTAATGCAAAGTGTTGCAATGTTATCATCTTGTGGTTAAACAACAGAATTGCAGAAATAGGGATTGAGATGCTCCTCTTACTCGTTTAGGTGATATTATGATCTCTCTTATTGGGACTGGCACCTGCAAATATGAAAAGGTTTATTGTTATTTATAAATGAAACTGAGTCAGTTTTTCATCAAGCAGTATGAAAATATAGTTATCATATAGTGATTTATCTCTGGAGGCCTCCTGTCATGCTTCTATCCATCGCAAATCAGTTCTCAATTAAAATGGCAACAGCCACCGCTTGCAGATTAACTTTCAAATGTAACTGATTTAAGCAGAAATGATATATATGCAAATCATTTTGAAAATCGCTCATCAGGCTGGCTGCACAATCATACCTGTGCCCCTCTGATGATTGAAAGGACACAAGTTAGCATTCAGTGTTTTTGAAACATTGCTTCTTGTTGTGTAATAGCAGCAATAATGGACTATCAGACTGTAAATGCAGAATTTTTAAATTTCACAACTGGTAGTTTACACAGTCCACTTTGCTTTCACATTTTGTAGCTAAAAATGAGATACCTTGAATACTTGCAGCTCTTCCAGCAGCACCTCCTCCATAGTGTCTGTGTCTTTGTTATAGATTGTGATAACTTTTAACACCACTGAGTCATCTATTGAAAAAAGGCATTAATGTTATATGTTGTTGTCCGCACAGAAGATTAGGGGTAAAATTCTTTATTTTCACAACACGCACATTTGGCCAAGAATCATGCACGACTGGGTTAAGCACAATACAGTATGTGTTCTGTCTTGTTCCATTCAGTCAGTCATTCATTCCCTGCCTGTCTTTACTTGTGACCTCACTCTTCTCAGTCTCCTGTCATATCAGACCTTGCCACACCCACATGTGCTGCACCAATTATTGTGAACTATTTGAACTTTTACTCTGATGTTCTGTATCGTGCTGCAGACATCTGTTATTCTGAATCACAAAAGGAATCATTGTTCAGTGTGTATACCAGTGCCAATGTACAGAACATGGTAGTGTCCATCCTGGGCGTGGACTCTGTCCACAGCAAGCTGGGTCAGCCTCCTCCTGCCGGGCTCTGTCTGTAGCAAGACAGGTCTACGGTGCTGGGGAAGGACTGGATGATACATCACAGGATGAGAACGCACAAACCGCAAAACTTCATCTGGGAACTCCTTAGAACTCGAAAAGCCACCGCCATTCACTTTACTGGCACACTGTTAAAGAGATGGCATGACAGAAACAGAGAGAGAAAGGAGTAGAAATAGATACAAAAATTGTCCAGATTTGTTGAAGAAAAGCCAGTGTGTTTTAATCTGACTCCGACTGTCCCTGTGAGACCTGCTGAGGTAGCTATGACACCGTTGACATGAATCTAAGCTGTCCTACATGCCCTTTCAGAGGACATCTGTCATAGACACAGACAAACAAGAGTGATGTGAATTCTAAATGTTGGTGCCTCAGGGAATTACTTTTCATCAACATTGTTTTACTCAGGCTTTAAAACTCACAGATCCAGGTCGAGGGTATGGGACTCTGTCCTCATAAGGTGTCCAGTGATGGTTGGGTCTCTCTCGATAAGCAAATGGACCATTAAAGGCTGCTCTAATGTCATCCATATGATAGATACACACAGCATAGCCTTTAAACACCGCGCTGCAAGGGAAGGTTTTATTAGTGATTTCATGGATTACAAAATTGTGACTGTATAATGAAATGCTGATGTCATCCTCTGCTCACCTTGTAGTGCTGAAGAGGCCAAAGATTTCTGGGTTTTTCCCATCCCTGTTCTTCAGAATGAACACATCCTCTGAAATATGAAATGCAGAATTTACCCTATATACAGTAGACAGTAACTACTAAAGCATAAAAACTGAATGCTTAACAATAAATAATGTCAATAAATAATTGTAAAAGATAAAATATAGCCCTACCAAGATCATCAAAATGCGTGTCAATCCCATTTTGTCCAGCCACAGAGCAGATAAGACGGGCTTTCAGGAAAGAACTCCATCTATTCACCAGCATTCTTTGTCCTCCTTGGTCATTCTGAAAGATGAAGACAGATATAAATTGTGACTGCACAGGCAGGTGATCTGACTGGATTATGCCCAGAGATGTTGCTACAGCATTTGCATTCTCACCGCACAAACTCGCCCGATGCGGGTATAGACGGCCTTGTTCACTCCCTCTGCATCCGTTTCTCGCTCAGTAAAGAAGAAGTAAACTTTATCATCATCCCTGTCATCATTGTCAGGAATAACTGCTGACCCCACAAATTTAGGCTCTGTAGGAAAAATAATATGTAAGAAAAGGCCTGGAGTGAAATATTAAAGAAAAAAACTGTACCAAACTGTACCGATAAAGAAATGTTTTATGGGAGGAATATTTATTATTTGATTTTCAATCAAACAATATGTTTGGGTAGAAACATATGTGCACAACATTTATATTATGGATTGTTTATTGAACACTCTCAGGTTTGTTTCCAGATATATTGTATCTATTTGCATTCCTTTGCATTTAAAGTGAGATGAGATGTAATGTACACCAACCATTCAGCTGCTGCCTGTCATCTCTTTCGGTGCGTGTGTAGGTCTGGTTGTTAAGTCGACACAAAGCACCATCATTCTCCCAGTAGTCAGTGTACAGGCTAATGTACAGTTCTCCTCCTAATGTATGTGCACAAACAGCCAAAAATGCATAACGTATTAAAATGACAGCTCCTTATTTCACTGATTATAATACTGACATGAAAAAAAGACCACAAGGTGGCAGTATTGACTGGCTAGAGGTCACCAAAGTGAGCAAACCTCTTCAATGTGGAATTGCATTCTATATATTCATTCAACTGAAATGAAAACACATTGTAGTCTCACAGTTATTCTTTTAACTCAGTTAATGGTAAGATGAGGAGTGAGCAGTGTCTTACTAGAGAGTATAGATGCACAGGGACTGTTGGGGTCATAAGGACAGCGTCCTCTGCCGCTCATAATACTGTCTTCTTGAAGAGCAAACAGCTTGTCCTGAAGAAAACATCCAAAACAGACACATGCACAAAGTTATTCTCACATAAATATGCATGCATTTTAAATGCCAAATGCACATGCTCAAATGCTGTATCCAGGCAAAAAGTTGACATTCAGACAAACCCCAGGAGCTTATTTGAGGATAGATAGATACAAATTAGAGAGATGAGGGATCCAAAAATGATGGATGAGAAGGAGGAAGGAAGATAGCTGAGACAAGGAGTGATGGATGACCAAATGAGAGACTAGCATCTATAACCAACTATGCACAGCTCTAATATCAGAGTGAGTTCATTTTTAGTTTTCTGATTTTGAAGGCGCACAGCATACATTCATACTCTACGTACAAAGACCTCAGCTGCCTATACAAGCTCATATGTTATGGGTCACCACAGTGTTTATGAATGTCACTGGCAGATCAGAGTGGATGTCACATATTGATTTACGAGCAGCTATGGAACCCTATTGTGCTGTGACTACCACCCTGCATATGACTGCAACAAAAGTCAGGTTCAAGTTTAAACTCATCCATCATATAATGTGTCCTCTAGAAGAAAAAAAAAAGATAAAATAGGTTGGAACAATATTCTCTACATGCAGTACTCTGACATGTTGGCTGTTCTAATTTAAATATTTTGGCAGTATTTGATTTGTAAAGACACTGGGTGATTTAAATGATATTTTCTAGCCAGTCATAAACCAGTGTTGTTCACTCTATAAGCATTCCAATGATGCGAGTGATGGTTGAGCATGGTTCCTGTTTGGAAGATGTAACTGGCCTGGTTAACCTACTGGACTAGTGTTGAAATACATAGTGGAAGCCTTCTCCCAGCTTAGTTTTTTTTTTTTTTTAAATACACCTCATACAGACCTATAGTACCTAGGAATGTTTGACAATTAGGAGATTTGTTTCATACTGTAGAGAAAGATGCTCACACTGATGCATGAAAAAAGCTTACTATGACCTGGATGACTGAGAATCTGCACGGACACACATTGATGCATGTAGGTAATTTTGCATGCACACTGTTATTCACACAGCAGCTGAGATACATATTTTAACTGACCCCAGAGTAAGAAAACAGAAAATGAGTCCTTCCTGATTTAAAACTCCTTCCCACAAAAGCAGCATCTGCCTTTTCTCCCTGCTTGCCTGGACAGTGGTGTCATTTTCTTTCAAGTAAATGAGAACCTTATTGCCAAACAAACCTCTCCCTCTGAAGAAAACAAAAACTTCGCCCTCTCTTACTCACTTAGTATTTTGTTCCATCGCCACCTCACACCACTCTTTGTTGCTAGGAGGATATATGAAACTACAGTAGCATGTGCTAAGTACAGCTCAAGCTGTCATAACATTTCTAGGAGCTTCAGGATAAAACATTAGCAAAACAATGTGAAGAACAGTCCAGCTACAGCCATTTATAGAGATAGGGGTTTACTATAGAGGTGCACAATGTGAAATTTGGCTAATTGTATAACAAAGAAACCTGCAAGATTTTAATTGGGACAATATTCTGTTGTGTTGCTAGTCCTTTGTAGTGAAAAAGTGATGCATACAAAAGCCAACCACAATTTCAAAGCAGACAAAAAAGCAACAGTAAAACTAGAAATACAGAATAAGTTAACAGACCAAGAAATCATTACAGTGCTGTTTGACTTTGAAGTGATTTTTGGCAGAAGGAAGCCTTTGAAATACCACTGTAAACCAAACTCTAATTCAGTCCTTGGGTCTCACCTGTCCGGTATGTCCCACTCTGACCAGGGCACATATGGGATTAAATGCTCCTGTTCCACAGACCAGCAAATGTGTCTTGTTGTACTGCTGCAAAACCTTGATGTAGTTTGCACATTCTGGCTGTTGGAGGGGATACAAAGTTTAAGCAGAGATGGTGGGGTGAGTAAGTCAATCAGGCCTCATGAGGAAAGACTGAGGCCAAGTGGTTTCATGGAATGATGTCATTTCACTGCATCATCAATATCATCAGTTCTCCTTGTTAAGCGAAGGTTAATGAGCACAGTGACATCACTTCACACATAACGACTGCGTCTGTTTCTATGATGGATCTATCTATATGATAAATGAATTATAAAGTATAAATTACAGTGTCAACTTTAAATTACAAGTTTATACATATGGCCATCTGTTCATTTGTACTTTGGTCTTGAAAATCAATAATTACTTATCATCCTTACTGCCAGTTAGAGGGTGACCCTTACCTTTTCCCTCCCCTTCATCAAGCACTCCTCTATCTGAGATTCTGTACTGGCCCACTGGATCTGAAAGGAAACACATTTAAGCTCATATTGCATTTACAATGATGTCTCACTCTAAACTAAATCAAATAAATTGTGAAACCTTTGTACACACATAGTTAGGTTGACCAACCAATAATTTTCTCCACTGCAATATTCTTGAAAATATGATACATTGCTCCAGTGAGCTCACATGGTTATTATGCTGCTTCTTTAGTGTTAAAGTCAAACTAATCCATTACTCAGTTAAAGTACTGCTTTGTAATGAACACAGACCTACTGTTTGAAGACACATATCAGGCCTGGCTAACCTATAGCCCCGTAGGTATAAAAGTTCAGTATGTCTCACTTCCTCGACATGGCATGAAAAATGTGAAAGCAGAAGTACCTCTCTATAGTGTGTATTAACGTGGTCCAGGCTAAGGGAGAACAGAGCATTCTTGGCCCCAACATAAAGCCTTTCATGGCCTTCATCCAGCAGCATGGTTTGGGGCTGAAGAGCTGCCCCATTTCCCTGGAACACCCAGGTCCTATTCAGCTGCCAAAGCTCTGAAGAGACAACACATACATACAGAAAAAGACAAAAGAACTGTAGCAGCACAATAGCAACTTGCAATGTAGCTAGAAACTAGCTGACTAGTTAAATAGTCTGTTAGATAAATAAAGAGGTGCTTCAGTAACCTGTATCTGAGGCCCCACTGCTCCTATGACCAAGGGAAATGTGTTTCTGATTCATACTTTCCCCAAGAGATTTGAAGAGAGCAGCAGCAAGGTTATCTTTCCATCCCATCTCTCCCTCCCATGTGGAACCTACGTACTGTATGACTTCTCTCAGTTCATCTGTGCTTATACCTGTCACTGGGTCAGTCATTGAATTACAACTCATCTTGTTGTTATTATGAGTAAAAGTTCACATGGCATAAAAAAGCACACAAGCAGCTCAAAGCTGACTTCCCAGGTAACAGTATGTACCAATAAACTGCTTTAATGGCTACTTTTAACAGCTGAAATGAGAAACCAATTTGGCATCTGTAAAGGCACTTGGCTTTTGGATTAATGAAAATACTAGGATATGTGTTCTGAGAAAGATCTTGTGATTGATGGGAAGGGCATTTGATGCACACAGTCTGGCCTATGGTCCCATCTACTAGGAAGCAATTGTATCTCAAGGAAATGGAACCAGTCTCTTTATTAGCCATTAGTTTGGGGTGAGCTGCCATTCCCTGTCAGTCTTGCTTTTAGGTCATCTGAAATTCTGCTTTAAAAGGGAAGCATTGGACCATGGTAGCCATGCCACTAAATATAAGCACAAACTCATCAGAATAACCACAGATCTGTGAAAAAAAAACTTGCTCAAATTCACCAGTCAGCAGCTAGGCTACACACATACATGCGCAAACACACTCAGTTTTACCTGATTGAACCTGACAGACTGCTTCTCTATACCTTCTCTCTGTGAGCTTCAGGGGAGCGGGGTTAAGGGTGAAGGATTTAAATTAAGCACCACAAGCCCAGAGGTGTGCACTTCCTTCGGGTTGCAACAGCCTGAAAAACTTTTCATTAACACATGATCAGGTTGTGATGGACGAAAGGGCGGTCTGTAGTGTATTAGCAAAACTTTTGAAACCTCAGACAAGCCAGGGTTTGTGATAAAATCAATAGCACTCACTACACAGCATGTATTTTCTCCATTTCTTATGATTTCATGCTCACATTGGGCCATCCATGCCCCATTCTTCTCTTGAAATGAAGGGAGACAAAAATGGCCATACACGCATGCACTAATATGCCATCCTTAACTACCTCAGAGAGCCTAATGTAAACGTGGCTCTACATGCTGGAGTTACAGGAGGTAATTGTATGATTCGTTTTTCTAGCATTTGTGTATTTTTATAGGTACTTGATCTCCAAGATAGAAGGAGAGTGGTTTTATCCAATTTCTATAGATTACTCATAACAACATCATGCTCTCTGTGGAAGGTTTTATTTGTTTAAAATGGGATTTGGTATCCACAGAAGAGTGGGTGACTGTGTACATTTTGTTGCTATGAGTTCTATGTTGGAGACAAGTGACTGTTTGTTTGAGTAGAATTAGACTTCGGGTAGTTAGGTGGTAGAGACGGAGGGGATGTGGCAGTAGAGTTCTGCCAGGGCTCAAACATGTTTCCTGTAATTATCTAATCCACACACACACACACACACACACACACACACACAGTGCCTCTATCTCCTCCTAGTTCCCTGAGTAGAGTTGAAGTTGGATCAAAGACAGTCCCCTAAAACATTCCATGCCAACTTTTCTACAAGTGTTAGGCTGGCTCGCAAACAATCAGCTCCTTCTTTATGTGAAGTTAGATCTGCTACCACTTATTTAGATGACAGACTTAGAGGGCTATTTAAAGTGATGGAGTAAACAGACCATAAGCCAAAGTCGTTTTGCCATCTATGTGCTTTCCACTTGTCTTTCGTGATAATGACGAGTAGCAGCTGATTTATATGGACAGATGCAATCTGTCACTAATGCAAATACAGACACCTTATTCTGTAATTTTGTTTACGTGATATTCTAGATGTTTAGTGTTTGATTCTATACTGGAATGTCACCATGCAATGCCATTTGATTGAACAAAAAAAGACTGAAACCATAACCATCAATACCTACAGTAAAAGCAAGAAAGACAGAAAAATAAATGCAATTAGGTTTATCAAAGTCAAAGTGTTTATTTGTCATATGCACAGTACGGAAACATGTTTCCCTGTACAATGAAATTCTTACTTTGCCGTCCACATGAATGCCACACAATACAAATGAAATATAAAGTAGATGAATAAGTAACACAAAATCTAAGGCACTTTATGATCCTTAACAGAACACAAGGGTTAAGCAGCAAATGAAGAGATATAATAAAAATGTATAAGACTATAATAAAAGAATGTATGCTACATGGAAGCTGTATGTGCAGTAGTCAACAGTGAATGTGCAAACTGAGAATCTAAACAGTACAGGTCAACGGTACGTCATTACATGACGTATTTCCTGGTAATAAATTCCTGTCAGCTGTTTAGGAGTCTGATGGCAGAGGGAAAGAATGAGTTTTTCAGTCTAGTGGTCCTGCATTTCACACTTGTGAATCTCCGGCCAGAGGGTAGGAATGTGAACAGTCCGTGCTGGGGGTGGGTGGGGTCTTTGAGGATGGAGGCAGCTTTCCTACGCACCCTGCAGTGGTAAATGCTCTGCAGAGAGGGCAGTGGAGTCCTGGTGATCTTCTCCACAGTCTTTACCACTCTCTGGAGGCGCTTGTGGTCCATAGCAGTAGTGCTGCCGTACCAGACAGTGATGCAGCTGATCAAGATGCTCTCAATGATGCAGCTGTAGAAGTTTCAAAGGATCCTAGGCGACATGCCAA
>NW_018127885.1:1651942-1699434 GCF_001952655.1 Monopterus albus
CTGGCTACCTCGGTGAGTTAAGTGGTAGAGACGGAGGGGATGTGGCAGTGGAGTTTATATTAAATTATATTAAAAGAAGGTGTTGTTTAATCTATTCAATAACACATAATTACAGAGTCGCTATAAAACAATTGGTGAATCCCCTGATTACACTGATGCACTAAGAGATGCTTCAGAGTGCAGAGTGCTTTTTAAAAGGTTTCTCCTCTGTCATTATGTGCACCAGTTACAGACAGTTACAGACAGTTTCAGCCACTGCTCAGGCTAAAGAAGGAAAAGAGGGGATTTCTGCATTTTCTCCTTTATTCTCCCTCCCTCTGCTCTCTCTTCTTGCCATCTGTGGTTAGTGGTGGTTTCTTAGCCATCAGCAAAGGAGCGGAGAGGAGGTGGAATAGAAAGAGGGTGTTTCTCCATCAGCAACTCAGCCAGGAAGACACATGGCCCTACTGTGATCCCACTTCAAATAGAAAACACAGCGAAAAAGGACTCCCCTCCAGGCGGGCGCTTTCATCGGCTGTCTGAGGACTGCTGAAAGATGCCTAAGAAGATTTGGCGAAGTGAAATCTAAATAAAGTTGATCTCCTTGTTATTCTTGTATGAAAACACTGTTTTGTTATACTGGGGAATACAATATGTTGGTGTGTGTGTGTTCATGTGTGTGCAGCACAGTAGCAACTTATTTTGATTATACGGTAGGTCTTGTCAAAGCATTCCTCCGGAAACATAAAAACACAAATTAAATTTGCTATCTTAATTTAATCTATTGTCAGTACTAGATACATATTTTATGTCAAAAGTTAAACTTGTGGTAGGCAGACTCATAATTCCAGAAGAATAATATCGTGTTTGCTTACTGAGTAATGGGACTTGTGCTGGAACAGAAAAAAAAGTTTAACTAAGCTGGAGCTAAAGGGGGCAAGATTAAGGATGGAGTCTGTTCTCCTTGTGATGTGGAGGTCTGGGTAAGACTGAGGAGCCCCTAGGGGTAAAGTCAGGAGCTGGAGAACTCGGGTGTCACACCATTATCATTATATGGCCTTATATGCCCAAAACATTTTATGTGTGAGCAGAACGATGTCAGGATGGGAATGGGGTGGGTGGTGGTTGGCGGTGGTGTGTGTGGGTGTTGGGGAGTGCAGTTTGAACAAACTTAAAGTTGCATATATACATTTGTTGTTTTTTGTAATTTAAGCTGCAACTTGTGTAGCTATAGTTCAGATTAATAGTTGTCCTGCTGGCTTTTCTTTCCCCCACAAGTCAAAATAGTGAAATAAAGAAAAGCTCTGCTTTTAACCCGACAGTGTATAATAACCCACACACATTTGGTATTTTGTCTTTAAATGTTCACTCTCCTTGTCATTCTTCATCTTCTTTTTTGCTCTTTGTAATACTATTTGCACAAATTCTCTGAAACAATTTTTCCCAAAACTAGTTCATCTCGTCTCCCTGGTCTCTTCACTTTAGGAAAAGGTCAAAAGGGATATTAGAGTTTCACCAGCTGCCATTCCCTCTGGACAGCTCATTAATGAAGTGGAGAGCACACACATAACGCAGTAAAAGAGAAAAGGACACTGAGGTGTACACATACAAAATGAGAAAGAGAGAGTGAGAGAGAGGTGAGTGTGGCGGGAAGAGAAATGGTTGAGAAAATATCATTTTTCTTTTGCTGACCTAGAAGGTGTGATTTATCTAATCGTCACCATACCCTCAATTTTCCATTGGTGTGCTATAAGGTTTATGACTGCCCTATGGCCACAATTCAGTGTGGTAAATGTTAATTATAGGTGTCTGCGCATGTAGGCTGAAGAAAGCTAATGGGGCTCCTCAATCCCTCCCACCCCCATCATTTCATTACCAGCAGACACAACTTTAGGCCATACTGGTATTCCCCCATCTTACCCTCAAAAGAAAGTCACCTACAGCCAGATCACGTTAGAGTTGTAAAATATAAAGAGTTCTTTTTCTTTTCTGGAGAGGAAGTTCTACAATTTCAGCTTAAAGGAGGGTTTCATACAGCAGTAATTTCTATCAGAGTAATCCCTATGTTTACACATGCATGTAGCTCAGCTCCTTTTGCATAAATCACATGATTTTTACAATGGTGTGGAAGAAAAGAAATGCCTCAAGAATGTTTGGCATTTGTTGTCCAATGTGTTTGTACAAACCTCATGTGCTCACCTATATTCTCATTAGTTAAGATTGCACACACAGATGATTATGTAGCATGTGAGTGTTTTACGAGTCTTTTCTAGAGGTAAATGTTGGGATATAAAACACATGCTTGTGTTTATGCAGTAGAAGCCATCATAACCATTAATACCAGAAAACACAGACCTGCTAAAGAAAACTAAGCATGCATGTTACTAAATGATTAAGACATTGAAAAACACATTTTTGACTGGAGAGCATAAATTCAATTACTGTGAAAGGGTCAAGTTTTGTTCCATGTGTTTGCTGTAGCTGCTCTCACGAACACTTCTCAACTTGGATATGTTTTCAGGGCAGTCTTTTCAGCAAGGCAACATTTTTTTGTGTAAATACAGTATTAAAGCTGTTGTACTACACTTCCTGCAGCTCAAGCCAAGCATGATGACAGTACCTGCTGTGACTCTGACACATGCTAGATATGCAACAGCTTCATTAGCAGCAGAACTGATGGCTGTCCTAAAAGAAGAGCTCATTTTGCACCACAGGAGTGGTTCTGAAAGAAGCTGTTGCCAAGAGCCTGCAAACCTAATTCTCATGGGTCTATTGCCAAGGGTACAAAAAATAGCACAAAACAAACACTGTGTTCTAATTTGTGGTCTATAGTGATCATGTCTCACTTAAGGGGACTTCTACCCATAATAACCAGGATTTAAGGAGCTTGATTGGCCTAAAGTCCAAGCAATTGAAGTTTATTACGTATAGTCTGTGTTTAAGGTCTTTGGAATTTGTGCAGCCAAAGACTAGGGTCAGTGATCTCTAAAAGTATTGAGTCTGTGACTGTAAACTCAGCATTTCTTGTGATTTAGGTAATAGCCTTTTGGAACTGAAGTCAATTGGGGGTGTAAGCAAATGAAGAGATGAAAGTGAATCAAATGGCATTTATAAAAATCTTCACTGATCCAGAAGTCTAGACAAAAAGATGGGGAATAGATAAAAATGGAGTAAATAATGCACCATGCATAAAGGGAAACTGCACATCAAAGCACGCAGAGATCTATAGTGTGTGGTAGGAAGGTCGACCTTGGAACACATGATAGTGTCCCCAATAGAATTTATTCCCAGAAACCACGAGAAAGTTGATCTGGTGTTCTATTGATATTTCTACACTTGTTATCTGCCCATCTGACTAGAATTAGGCTAAACATATTTCAATGCTGATATTATTAACATTTCTTCCCCATTACCAATCCTTCAGTCTAAGAGGCGATTCAAGTTTTTCCACTCTGTTTTGATACCAGATGTTATAGAAATATTCTCTTAGTCCTGAGGCTGAATAGTTAAAACCACATCCCTCTCTGCCTGTGTATGTGTCTGTCTCTCTCTCTGGGCGTATGCATGAGTTTGAGTCAAGGGTGTGTACAAAACTCACTGGCAGAGCCCATGAGGCATATATTAAGGATAAGATGTTTTTCATTCCATAATGATAGGATCCAACTTCAGCCTTTTTGTAGAAGAGGTGAGATGTCAGTCACTGCAGCAGTTTTCCCCTCAGGCGGTTAATGAATTTGATGCTATATGAAAGTCATGATCACAACATATTGATGTGGCATTTATGACTAAGCCTATCAGCACTCACCTGATCCCTTTTGTTGACATATGGACTTTACATTTACTGAAGCCAATAGCCCCAGTCTCTTTTTCTAGTCTTTTTTTTTTAAGTTTATATTTCAGTTTTATTCAATTTCTACATTTTCCATTACATTTTAATGGACAGCTGTATTTTATTGTATTTTTAATTACTGAGGTTAACAAATTCCACTATGCAAAAAAAGGCAGAAATAAGGCATTCTGTGCATATCGTAATTCTCACAGATGTAACTTATGAACCAAACTTCTCAACTCTCAGCAGCATATTTATGAGTTATTGACCATCCAAATTCCACACCTACATTCAGCTGTGACTAACAGGCTTATGTGGAATCATCACCTTCTGTTGCTTTAGAGATCAAAAAGACTGTGGAAAAGGCCATGTTTTCTCAGAGTTTGATCTACATAAAACCCTCATTATTGTCCAAGAGATACACAACAATCAGTTCGCATACCAGTGCATGCACATTGGTATCACACACTCCCACACACATAAAGAGGCACACACAAACACCTTTTTCTCTCTAAGACACAGCTTCTTCCATTCCCATGCCCAAAAAAAAAAAAACCCTCCATCGCACCACCACTATGGCATGAGAGAAAGCCACATTGTAGATTCTCAGCCACCATGGCCAAGTGACCAAAACAAAGTACAAGGAGGCCTCTAAAACATCAACAGTGATGTATGTCACAAAGTCAGAGCAGATGTAACCCTTCTTGAATCCAATCTTTCATGGTTACTTTTTCTCTCAGCCTAAAACACAAATCTACAATGACCATTTCATTGCACTGTGATGATAACCAGCAGTGTCTTTACTCACAGAGGATGTTGCTTGTCTTACTCCACCATGTTTATAGTACATCTTTGGCATTGTTGCATTTTTTTGGCTATGCTAATTTCCCTGCATTTATGCTCATATTCATTTAGCTAACTGTAGTGGTATCAGTAAAAATGCTGCAATGAATACTGCAGATGATAGAAGTCTGTTTCACTGTCAAACAGTTTCTCTGTCACACCTGTCCTCTCAATCTGCTATAAATGCACTGAGCATAGAATGCAAATTTTGACTGAGGCTGTATCTGTTGCATCACCTAAAGACTATCTTTGCCTTATTATTGCTGTAAATCAATAGATTTTGTAGAAAATTTGTGCATCATAGCAATTTGTTGTCAAAGTAAGGTAATAAAAGAAACATGCGCACACAAACACACACTCTTTGTTTCTTACCATTGTGGGAGAGCCTTATCCTTGGGTACATGCTGTGGGCTATGTGTGCCATGCCCAGCAGAACAAGAGGCATAAGCATCTGTGTCAGATACACAGTCCTTATACAATCTACCATCCTCATTGAAATATACACTCTGCGTTTGTCTACACAGAAAACATGCTAGTCCGCTCAGCATGAGCAGCAAAGTCTATGAAAAGAGGAAAAAGTCCACTGGTTTTTGCTCTTTTAGTTCCTGCAAACAATGTCTAATAAGAGACAGTTGCAGGTAAAACAATCCAGCAAGAGTCCACTTGGAGGTAATGGTCCATTTTCTGATAATCACCACAATGTGGATCACCTAGATGTATCTCTGCAGCTTCTACACCGTCTCTGCTTTCCCCTATAGCAGCCTGCTCAAAGCTGCATCCACCCACTACCTCTATGGACAGGATAGTGCTCTGGCTATTATCCTAGTTTGGTCTTAGTAACCAGGGAAAAAAGAAGTCCAGTTGCTACATTCACACTGCAGTGCCCACTGCTCTCTGCCCATATGTCAGTCCGTCTGTCTGTATGCCCAAGCACTAATCCAATCTTTATGATGTGATGAAAGAAAAAATAAATAAATAAATAATCATCCAAGTCCATAAATCCCACAGAGGTACTAGTGAGCTGCTGGTTTGAAGAAAAAAAAAAAAACTCAATGTGCAGAGGTCTGTCCTAGGAGGCAGTTTTGGAGCTACTACGCTGTATCTTCAGGCTGCGTTCCTCCCTGCTGAGTCCACTGGAGCAGGTCACTCTCTGGACAGGAGCCCAGGGAAAGGCAGAGTGGAAGAGGGGAGGAGTGGAGAGTCTCGTGCCTGGCGTGCAGCCTCTCCGCACTGGGAAAGAAAGTGAAGCTCTACTTACTAACTCTGCTCCCACCAGAATAATCAGGGTGGATCCAAACCTCACCTCAAACCTCAGCCAGCCAATTTCTGCCACAGCAACTGATCTGGGCAGAGGCCACCTGCCCTTGTGTGGTGTGTGTGACGAAAGCCGTTGTGTGGGAGAGTGCTTGAAGGGCTGAAAATTACTAATGCTCCTTCCGTTAGACTCTCTTGAGATCTCTCTCTCCCTCACAGGCAGCTGGATTAAGTGTGCTGTGTCCCCACACGAGCTCTGTGAGGCTCTGCCTGGCTCTCTTCTAAGAAATAACACCTCTCATGTCACTCTACAGACCACCCCTCGCTTCTCTTCTCCTCTTGCCCTCCTCCTTCACCACCTTTTTTTTCCCTCCTATCTCCGTTGCATTAACCTGAACCTCAGCCAAGGTTTTCAGCCTCATAACTTTAGCACTTCTTTCATTTTCAGTCACTGCCCTCTTTGTGTTTGTGAATAGTCATTATTACTGTTACTATGGACTTTCATGTACAAGGTTTCTTTTATGGTGATTTACTTCTCTGAGCCCTTTTTTTTCCCTTTTCTTATCTGTCTACCCATCTTTCACATTCCTCAGTATAATTCCTGTAAAACCTGGTTATTTCTATGTTCTTATATTCAGGACTTTTTCCCTTGATGTCTCATACCATTCTAGGCTTATTCTCTTTTTGTTTTGTTTTTTCTCTTTTCTGCCAGTTAGTATCAGAGTTTTTGTATGTATACTTGTGCACACGTACATTTTTTAAGTATTTCTAGTGTTGTGTAAAATATTCATGATGAACTCAGTGGCATGCATTCTTGTGCTGTGTCTTTGCAGTCTTTTGTTTTGTCTCAAGGTCTACAGATTTCTGAATGTGATTAGCCAACATAAACACATAGTCAAGAAAAGAAAATGTCAAAAATGTGACAAAATTCATTATAGAATTTGCACATATCCCACAGAAAGGTCCCACAGGCATCCAGTTACTGGACCAAAGTGTCCTTTGTCTCCAGCAAAGCTTTCTGAAATGCATCTGTCTCTCTCTGTCTGTGGTTGTGTGGTAACACTAACATTAAGCCATGCTATTCCCCAACTTAGGAACATTCAACAGTCTCCAAAGAATGAAAAAGTTTCCTGTTTGTGTCTAAATTGTGATGGAATTTGCACAAAAGAGCTTTAATGAGAATATTTTCCAGTGGTAATCTTCATTCATAATTGAGATCAACAAACCAAAAACTGCACCAACAACACCAAATCTTACACAGACAAAGCAAACAAACACAGCTTAATAAATAGGGTGAATATGTAAAAAGAGAGACAGAAAAAATAAGAGAGAGATATGCACAGTGTGAATGAGAGTGGGAATGTATACAAATGGTCAGCCTCTAAATTAACACATACAGTAACATGGAATTCAAAATGAATGCATTAGGCTATAGCAGCTGCACCCCCGCCCCCCGCACCACCCTGGGAACTGATGAATCTAACTCCCACATTGCACCTGTTCCCTGACAGAACATAGGGACTTTGTGTGTGCGGAGGTCTTGTAATATACATTATCACTGTTATTCAATTGCCTGGTGCAATTTATAGACTCATCTGTTGTTGAGGGTGAGACAACTGTTCAATGTCAGCTTCCCTGGAGCTGACACTATCTGACTGACTGTGACACAGTTTCATCAGCTTGAACCTAAGCATTAATGTAAGAACATATTTTAGCTTCACATCCTGATAAAAAAAGGCTCCTGTGGAATATTTTTATTTTTAACCTTTTAAGATGCTACCTCAGATTGCCACTTAGGGAATCTAATGCACATACAGTGGGCACAGCATCCACATACTAACATCGCCCCCTCTGTGACCAAATGGGTCTGTACTTCCTTCAACCCAGCCTAATAGCAGTAATCAGTCAGAAATCTGCCTCATACGAGAAACAGCAACAACAACAGCTCAATCTTTCACTTCTTCAATCTTTTTTACCACCCTTTCCTCACACTGTCCTTGCTTCCTTCCTTTTTTCTTGATTTCAGCTCTTGATGCTTTCATTAGTATGATTCCAGTGGTGCATGTACCAAGGACTCTCCCATGCATTAGGAGTAACAGCAGCCATACAGCCACTCTTACCTACCTCTATTTAAGCTGAAATTCAACAAATTGTTCACTGCGGAGATTTTGGCTCTGCAGTATCTGACTGTGTCAAATTTAAAAGCTGGTAACATTCCCTGGGCACAAACCTTGACACACAGCCTGTCACATATCACTAAATGCCTACTTCCTTTCTAGCTACTCTTTTAGGAAACCTGGATGTGTTAAAAGACTGTTTGATTGAGTGCTTATGTCTAGCGTTTGTTTGAATAGGCCATGTTCAGACGTCTTGCAGCGTTCCTTTCATGGTCTCTGAACACAAAATATTTTCATTCATGTTAATGCTGTGTCAATATCCATCCTGTCCAACAGAAGCCTCTCTGACCTCTTGTTTGACCCGCAGAGACAGACATGCACACTGTTTATGTCCATGCAGTTTGCTGTGTGTATTCAACTGCAATGTGTTGCAATGTAAGAGAACAAGAGAGAAAAGGAAATAAGGAGATTAAACACAGGATAGACTTAACTGGAAGAGTATGTGTACATGAATTTATGCATGAATCTGTGTGCGTGTTAGTGCATGTCTATCGCTGACCAACTGCAGTGCCTCCCTTTGCTAAAGAAAAGCCAGGCCTCTGGTGTCTTGCGTAAAGCAGTATTCTGTGGATCCAGTGTTTCAGAGCCACAAGACACCCCAGCTGTTTACACAGGTGGCTATCATATGACCAGTGAAGATTGTCCCCATGGCACATACACTACAGAGACATCAGTCAGAATTTGAAGGCAGGGAGCAATATGTCTTTTCTTGCTTTACATCAGTTAGTGGCTTAGAAAGCAGCCCTCACCAAGAGACACAAATGTTTCTGGAGATTGCAGATTTAGCCAAACAGCTTGTATTGTATAGTATGTGATACCAATCGGGGAATCACTGCTAGTCACAAACAGTCAAACAGGGAGAGAGGTTAGCATCAGAGGAGATGTAAGGCTGTCTGCTCAGTGCTAACATTATAATATGGAACCTGCTGTACACTCCTTTATGCATATGACTAGTTCACTATAAGATATGTCTGTTACACTCCATTACTTCCTTAGATCTCTCCTACTGAGTGCTGCTAACCTCAGGTGAGGCTCTAAGCAGGTGGATATCTCCCATGAGAGTCCATGGCACCACAGCATAGTAAATGCATGTTCTCTTTGCCAAATACAATTCCAGAAACCACAATGTGTGATCCAAACTCAGCTGGTTAGAGAAATGCTATTCCAGAAGCTTTGTGGCCACCCTTTTGGCTTTCTTTACTTCCTGAGATTCATCTCCTTGGACATATTTCTTTGTTGTAGGGTTAGTAATGGGAAACCCAGCCCAGGCCAGCGCTCTGCAGTCACAGATGGTGAAGAGGAGGATTGGGTTATGCCTCTGGCGTGATATGTGGAAGTGACCATCTGGCCTCATGTGTATACTCATCCATCATCATGGTAACCACCACATAATCCACAGGTGTTTGGGTGTGAGTGTACCCACATGAATAGATGCATATTGTGTGTCTGTGTTTATTTGTTTATAGGTGAATTTTGACAAGTGTTTGCGCAGGGGCAGAAGACGAAAAAGCACACAAACATGTGGAACTGCCCACTTATCCTCCTGTGCATTGTCATCCATCATGCTTGTACAGTGACACGACTGTGTTTATATACAAAATTTTAAGAATGAAAAAATCAGGCAAAAATACTGTTTCATCTCAACCATTTATCTTAAACACGTTTAGCTATGATCACTGCTAGAAAACCGAATAGAGATAGATATATTAATAATGGTGACAAGTAGACTAAACATCTGCCATCAACATATACTTATGGCTAATTTTTTTTCTACCTCACTGATCTGTGATTTATACCCACACAAAAAGGTCAGACACATTTCATTGAACCAAAACTAAAACACAAGGGTGGATATGTGGAAAAGCAATCACTGTGGGATGAATGCAGAGTTTAAGGTTGAATCAATTCAGACAACAGTCAACATTTTAGGTTTTGCTCAGGAAAAAACTTCACATAAAATGAACCATACTGGGAAGACATGTATCCAGTGCCCCTTGGTGTGTGTGTGTGTGTGTGTATGTGTGTGTGAGTACATATATACACTCATACAGTAAGCTTACACATGCATATGTTTACACCCATGCCTCTGGGTTCATGAAATATAAACAGGGTCATGTAAATTGAATCACCACACACTGCTGTAACACTTTTTATCTGCCTACATTTTGAGACATTTTACTTTGAAGTGGTTGATTGCTGTAAGAGTTCCTCATAATCCTATAGAGACAGATTGCCTGTGACCAATAAAGCCAGCTCTTGTGTTTAAAACCTGACATTAATTACTCAACCAGCCAGACAAATAAACATCCAACCATAAGAAACCATGTTTAATGTAAAATGACATAAAGACAAAATAAACCTAACTTAGACCAAATACTTGAAGTGTAGCATAAATCCACATCTGTGAATTAAGAGTATGAGTCATACTGTGGGTGTAGCTATGAGCTTATGTGTCTCTCTTAGTAAATTATGAGTTTGTGTGTCTTGTTTCCTAGATTTTTGCCTCTTACAAATGCTAGACACTTTTCATGCATTTATTATTTTATGTGTCTTTTATTAAGACTGACCTGGCCAAGAGGGCAGCAAAGGCATTCTTACAATAGTAGACACAAACAATATTCAATCCACTGTTAAACATGAGCAAAAATGTGAGGGGGGTAGGTGAAATGGGCAGAAAGTATAAAGGCTAATACTCTTTCCAGGTGTGTTCCCCATGGCAGACATATGCTTTAACTTGTTAACCTACACTATATCACACAGACTGCTGTAAATAGTTTTATCGGTGACCCAAGTTTAACTAAACTCCTAATAATCCATCTACAGATGTCATTAAGTTTACATTTCTTGCTAACTCTGATTAATAGCCTCTGGTAGTGTTTGATCAAAGACATTTTCTGGAGATTTCTAAACACAAGCACATACATACTGTATAAACAAGAAAATGATAGGCAGTATCATATCCTTGGAATGACAAAGGTTTTGCATTTTCTCCCTGTTGGGCCACATGTATTATAATAATGATGTTTTTGGCAATAATTTGACATTTTGGAAAATATTAACTTTCTTTTTGAGTTAGAAGAGAAGATCTGTACTTCTTCCAAATCTGTAGAGTAAATATGAATCCAGATAGCAGATGACACTGGGTTACATTTAATTACTTACATCTTTAAACTTTAATTAAGTTCAATTTAATTAACTGAATAACTAGCTTTCTTATTCCCCTCGTTATTGTTATTATTGACATTCAAAGGCCCTTTGTAATCCTGGGCCCCTGGGCTTCAGCCAAGGAAAGCTTGTGCAGTAAATTGCCTGTGCTGACATGTAACTACAACAACAGTTTAATCTACAACATTGCATCATATCCTAAAAGATGAATAAATCACTTGTGTAACATTTTACTTTGTAACATTTTAATATTTTTAAGCAGAGCTTAAGAAAATGTACTTACACTACAGTCACAACACATTAGTTTAACAGCATTTTAAAATACTAGCTGGCTGCTAACAATAGCTTCTTGTGATCTAACTCTCTCCAAGAGTGTCAGTAAAAGTATTTCACATAATGTTGTCAATGTCTGACTGTTTCATGCTTCTGTAACCTCCACCATCTTCGTTTGTTACTTCATTTGTTTATAACTACTGGACTTACAATTCCACAAAACCATAGCAAGACCTGCTTTGACTCTATGAGGTGAACTGGAGGTGCACAATGGGGTTTTCAGCATCAGTAAACTCAACACTTTGTGGCAACTGACAATCCCTTTTCCTGGAACAAAACATTTTTGTTTTGGGTCACACACTGTACTTTGAGCCACCGGTGTTTACTCATCAGCACAGCCTCACACAACCACCATCAACAGTCCAAAGCAGATTGTGGGGTTGCTTACTATACTTTGGGACTTACTCATATCCTCTTTGTCTTGTTTTGGGTTTGAGATTGGCGTGATTTTAGTGTAAATTATCTATGTTACACTACATACTGCAACGGCCAACCTGCTGACAAAGATTTATTTTGATGTTAAGTTACCATGGCTCTAATTTATCATACATTATATCAACATATTTTTCACAAGCATGTATGCGAGCCATATTTGCAGCGAGGAGCTACACAAGGGAAGGCACAGAAATGGAAGGAAACATTTAGTTGTGTATATCTCCAAATTCTTGCCAAGTTAAAAATGTGGTTAAGTTTAAGGAAAGCTTTTCTAATGGTCATATTATCATGCAGAATCAAGTTTTTTTTTAAGTTTGGCTGCTTTCAAATGTCAATGCTGCTTTCAGTCCTTGATTTTTTTCATCCTGTTAATTTTCAGTAAACATGGTTAATCTAGAATGACACAGAGTTAAGCCTTTTACTGTGTGATGTGTTCCAGGAGCTGCAGCCAAACCTTGCTTATGCAGACCTCAATCAGTTACACCCATGAAATGTGGAAGGGATCAGCCAGGCAACAGTCAGACACACCACAGGCTACCTAAACACATTTCTCTGAATAAATTGACCTCTGATCTTTGGTGCACAGACCTTTGACCCATCTTAGGGTCTCCTAAGGTCAGGCCTGAGGCCTCCTTCATCCATTGTCTGATCCTATCTCATCAGCACCTTGCAGCAGCTTTCATGCTTTTGTTTTTATTGCCGTGGCTCATGCCTTTAGTGTTATATCTGCTTTTCCAGCAACCTTTCCCTTTAAAGCCTGGAAGGAAAGTAGCTATAATCCTTTCCTTAATTCTACTTTTTGTATTTTTCAGAGTCAAAAACATCATAAACTATATAAAAAGAATTAGAAACTGGGGATCTTTCTGTTCAATGTATTCAGTGTAAACTCTGTAATACCCTGCGCTGACAGTGTCCCCTATCAATCTGACCGTAATGTAGTGGATAAACACATATAGAGATTTACCCAGACTCAGATTCTCGCCTGTGCTAATGTTGGATTGTCTAGCCAATTGAATTACACACTACTGTACATTGCCACAGGATAAACAATTCAAGGATTGAGACCATTTATGGTGAAGTTTATTCCATTGTAATTGTATGTTTATAAAGGCACTCACTGAGTCGAGTGTGAAAGACGAGGAAGAAAAAAACTTCAGTTTTCTTTTGTTTACTTCTTTTGTAAGCTGTTCCAAAACCAGCCCAGGTCATCCAGCGTCTGGAGGGAAAAAGGTAAGAAATCATCTGATTAAAGACTTAGACACTTGTGAACTGTCAAAATTGTGAGGGAAGCACTTTAGATAACAGCCCACAGATTACAGTGTAATTTTGCTGTACTATAGGAAAAACATTTATCACATTTACAATTCCTGTGTATTGTATGTAACTTGGAATAATGAAATAGTTATTCATCATGTCTGGCCTACCCAAATTTATGCAGGGTGCAGTAGTGTGTTTGTGTATTTGTTTTTATAAATAATAAAAAAAAAAGAATTCCCATATAGTTTCCATTCATGTTAAATATATAAATATAACAAAACACAGTATAAGTTATGATATATTGGTATATGAGGTATCAAGTCAAATAAACTTTTTTTTTGCATAGCTCAGTGTCATAAATCACAAATTTGCCTCAAGGAGCTTTACAATCTGTACGATATATGACACCCTTTGTCCTCAGAATCTCAAATCAAATAAAGACACAATGAAAGAAGCCTCAGGAAAAGCAACATAGGAGGGATCCCTCTTCCAGGATTCATGCCTGCAATTGATGTTGTGTGTACAGAAAAAATAAACACAATGCAATAGATTTACAGTATAGACAATAAGAAAGGCAACATTTGTATATTGTAAACATATAGGAAGAACAGAGTATAAACAAATAAGAAAAACATGTTGCAGAAGGATGATCCAACTTTTAGGTGCCTTCAGCAAACCCAAGCAACACAACTTCCCTTCCAGACATGTAGACCTGGTACAAGGGCAGACAACACACAAACACACACAAGAGGGAAAACCCAAACACGTAATTCACATATATGAGGGAAGGAAACAAACACACATGTTAGAGAGAGAGAAAGGGACAAGGAAATGAACAGGATATTAACAAAATGAAGGGGAGAGGGACAAATAAAAGGCCAGGATTCCTGAAGGATGAAGATCTGGACAGGGATAAAAAAAATAAATAAAAAAAAAACAGAAAGGAGAGAGATCCCAGGATGGTCAGTGGTCCAGACCAGAAAAATTGTGTGACAGAGAGAACAAGCAGGAGAAAACACACACACATACACAGAAAGAGAGAGAGAGAGAGGCACACAGCTTTGACACTCAAGAGAACAAAGAGAGGGTTAGAGAGATGTAATGGTTTTCAAAAAGGTTTGCAGAAACCTCGTTGTCAGGACAACATACTGTACTGAACATACAGTAAATAGAATTAATAGCTACACCGAGACTGAAACCCATCTGTGGGAAAAATAGTGGGAAAAATCCAAGGCAAGAAATAATGAAGACTGTGCCACTAGTTGAAAGTTAGATGAATTTTAACTTTAGATTTAAATGCCTCTGCTGAATCAAACTGCCTGATGTCAGCTGGAAACCTACTCCAGAGGAAGGGGGCATGATAGGATGATAGGAGCGACAGGTCCTGAAAGCAGATTGAAAAGATTCAAAAGGACGTCTGATAATTATGTGGTCTGAAAGCTGCTGAAACACAACTCTTTCTAGCACTTTTGAAAATAATGGAAGCTTAGACACTGGTCAGTAATTATGGAGAGAATCTGGATGAAGATGTGGTTTCTTAAAGAAAGTGGGAACAGTGCCAGGTAACAAGACTGCTAAGTTAACAGTAGTTATTACGGGAAAATATTTGCAAAGACCAAAACATTATTACATCTATGTTCCAAGTACTATGGTCATAAAAATAACTTTTGAGCAGATCTTTTCCACATAAAAAATGAGCTAAAGGGCTTGTCATATTTCCAGTTTGAACTTCTTGGGCCATGCTGTCACTCATAGCTGAGAGGCACTGGAGGTTCCAGCCAACTGTACAGCTCACCACCAGCACTACTGCTGCCAAGCTGCCACAACTAAATCCACTGTCCTCTGTCTTACCCCAGGCAAAGGGATATGCCCCTGCATGTTAATACAACACTAACACGCCACCAAAGTTTGATGGAGAGCAGTACGCACAGAAACAAAAAAACCTCAACGTGCTTCAAAGCATTACCCAGTGATGATTTTGTAACCCCCCACCCCCACTAAATTAGGTTTTCCAGAAAATAAGTCTAAAACCACCACCACCGCCCCAACACCACTTGTACACACACACACACACAAAACCCTATTCACACTCCAGGGACACTGTCAGACATCTACATACCTTTAATAAGTGACAGCTGTAGGGTAAAGAATAGATCAAGAATAAAACTGCTGTGATATACTGGACTCTGCTAGGCGGCATATGAACATTATTCCTGAGCTGGTTAATGGGTTGGATGCTGTCAGGGGCCATTCTTCAGCTGAGTGTAGATGAGTGGATCATATTTGGCTCCACTGGGGCTCTCAGACACATCTCCCAGCTGTTTGATAGGGTCTTCTGTTAGGTATATAGCTAAAATGCTTTGAATGATTTATCGTGTCTTGCAATATACTCCAAACAGTAACAAAGAAGTTGATGCTTGTAGTTAAACTTGGTGCTGATTCTTATGCTTGTGGAATTTTCCAGCACTCTCTCAGATAAACAAATGTGTTGTCTCTTCAGGTGACCCAGAACAGGCCAGCTGGAATGCACCAGTGATCTGTACATGCGTGTGCATGTCTCCAGCAGAACCCCACTGGGACTGGCGAAGCATCAACCCAGGCGTATTGTCACTACTGTAAGATAAATTACTCTTTCTCTGCCCCATTTCACTTTTTCCAAGCCTCCTGGTTGGAGGGAATAGGTTGATGCCTCTTCCCCACAGAGGCAGTAAAAGACTCAGCTGTAGTAAAATATGGAGTGTCTGAGGAGTCGAATGCTCTGTGTGTGTCTGCAAGCAAACATGTGCTCCTACATATCCACTCAGCTGTGTACCAGATGATTCAGAATCCACAGTTTTCTTGTTAAGTGTCTCTACTTGGACAAGATAAGTTTTGCATGATGAAAAAAACAATGTGAGTAATTACATTCAAAGTTCTTTGAAATTCTCTCCAGTGATTCCATTTACGCATTACATATTTTACCCTATTTTTTTGAGTCTTGTATGAACATAAAAGTATTATATTTTAGATGTTTTGTCATCTCCTCAAATGCAGCTGCTCCTGCAATAACATTACAGATCCCTGAATTGAATTGAATTGAATGGGCCTGAACTGAACTGAGGTGAATGTGTTTGTGATAAATGTAGCTCTTGCCAAAAGATTTTGAACCAAAACTGAAACCGCTTTACTGAATAATAATCTCTACAAACACGCAATGTCAGTGTACCAAAGCAGTTTCAGCGCAATAAAAACATCGACCTGTATTCCCGCTCCCTCTTGCTCTGTCACTCATGTCAGTTTTTCCACTAAGTGTTGTGGTCTGGTACATTTTTGTTAGCTCAGTCCTTGTCATTCAGCATGTCTGAGAGCAAAAGGGTAGGGGGTGGGGGAGCTAGAGGGTGTTAGGGAGATGGGATTGTTATCTTCCATCAGGCTGATTGGGATGTTGGAACTGAAGAGCATTGGAAACAATCCCCTCAGCCACTGGAGGGTGCTCATCCTCTGCATAGAGTACAGTATGCCTTCAATGCCAAAGAACAATCCAATAAAGGTGCTTTGTGCTGGAAAGCTATTAAAGTGAGCCTCACTTCACTGAGACCCTGTGAAGACTTAATCATACTGTGTCTTGTATGATGTTAAATTTTCTTGCAGGGATATAGAAATGCACTAATTTGGAGGTGAATCCCATATTTTATCATTCCTCTGTCCTCAATCCTCGCTTGACCTGAAAGTTTTTCCAGCCTACCATGATGAAAGATGCCTCAAAACTCCTGTTTCTGCTCTCAGGAGCAAGGACCGAGGAGGCTACAAGTACATCCTTCACAGACGCCTGTTACAGATTGACATGCCCCTTTATCAGAAATAAGTTTGTGATTGGACACGTTGCATGAAATACTACAGGAAAGGATATCTCAAGTCCTTCTCTCCTCACATGTTTTCCTTGCATCCTTAACTTGCATCGTACTTAGGCAGGACTGAGACTCCAGGGCAAGATGCAAGTGAGGGAAATGTGGATGCAATGAAGGGAATTGCGCCTCACCTTCTGTCTCTCTTTGTGGCCTAGAGGGCTAAATGTGCTGCCAAAATGTATGTTATAATAATCCTTTACCGTACTTGATATGCGTGATATGGAATGCTGAGTATGGTATGGTGTGAGTTACGGTCAAGAGCAGGGACACAACAAGGTCTTAACTTTGAGTCTCCATCAGTCTAACAGGTACATTTCTCTTCTTTCATCTCAGCCACACACATATCCACAAAGTCAGCTCATATACATAGGTGTATCTTTAAAACAACAGTGATTCATTACACATGTTGTCAGGAGAGCACCTAAAACTGAATAGTATTCATACTCATCTCTCTGTGTTAATATATATATATACTGTATCACTTCTTTGACACAAACTGTGATGTGTGCCTTTGTGCATGGTTGTATTAAAAATATCCATCAGACAAAAGTGCCTGTTCTGTCAGCTGACATTATCAACACTAGAACTTCTAAATAATGTTCCCTTTGAGGCATCTCAAACAGTTTAGACTAAAGCCCATGAGCTCCCACAGCAGCAGCTGAATTGGCTACAGAGGTTAAGGTCAAAGCCCAAGTGAGACGCATGCTGACGGACCTCTGAACTTGGATCAAAGGTGACCAAAAGTGAAAACAAAGGCTTTTTTTTGTGTGAATTGATAGGTCTGGTCTATTTAGAACTGCAGCTTCATTGCTCTCGTGTCTATATAAGACATTGTGGTAATCAACAGATACTATTACAAACAGATGAAAAGTGTTAAATTTTTTTTACATTAATGGATGAATTTGTGCTTTTCTATTATTACCACCAGAGGGCAGTAGAGCAACATAGTTTATATTTTGTTGCAGGAATCAGTGGTGTTTAAAAATGATTAGTTATGTTAATTATTTCAGCTAATTAGATCATTAGGCCATTATTGATGCAAGTATACATTACTTGACTGGACAGGTAGGTGACAGTAACTCCACATTTAGCAGTTGTACCATTAAATGTGATCTGCACAGCAATGAATCTGTAGTTACAATACAAAAATATGACAAAAATGACATACATTAACATGAAATGTGCCATTCTACTTAAAAAGTATTTTACTTTTGATAGTTTTTATATATATATTGATGCTAATGCTTTTGTACTTTTACTTAAATAACATTTTTATGCAGCACTTTTACTAGTAACAGATTATTTTTACACTGTGGTAATACTATTTTTGCCTAAGTAAAGAATTTGACTACTTCTTCCACCACTGGAAGCAAGTCACAGTACATTACAATGGATTTAGCCAGCACTTTATGAAGAGACATTTATTAGTTCAGTAGAGTACATCATCATCATACCAGAAAGCAACAGCAGTACTTCATTTCTTCATTTTCACCATTTGTCCATGACAGATGACGTGAGGGTATATCCACCGAAAGCTCCACAACTCTGGTGCTCGCCTCATTAGTCTCAAATATCTTTCATGAGCTGTTCCTCATCTTTCTGTCATTGCTCCCCAAAGCTGATGAAACTTGCACTTGATGAAACAAGTTCGGCAAAACGGACTGATGTGTTGCAGTGCTCCACTGACATGGTTCATTTCTCTTAACTGGTCTGTGAGCGTTGTGATCCACAGTGAGATCCAGTTTGGGTCTTATTTATATCTTTTGTAAATACTTAACTCAGGATTTATCAGTTATACAGTTTAGAGTCCTAAAAGAAATAGTATGTACATCTTTGAAATAGTTACTATTATGTACTGCATTAGCAAACAACAGAGTAACATTGACAATATCCGACTAGTATACAATTGTTATAGCAAAATGGGAGCGCTTCAATAGTGTTCACATGCACTAGTACAGTGTCTTAGTTGTCAAACATAGACCATAACATTTATATTTACATATTGTTCACAGCTACATTCCAGGTTTGTGTTTGTGCATTGTTTAATAATGGATTGTTATCCCACCCCCCAACATTATTATTAATGTTACATGCACTGAAATAAAGTTGTTAAACTGCAAAGCCCATTAGAAATATAAATATGAGGCAACAAGTGTGGAAGGAAAATACAGTATTGATACTAGCTTATTGCTCAGCGCATCTGAGATGTAATGCATGAAATATTGACCAATATAATAAATATCTTCCAGTCTTTCTACAGTATTTTTGATAATACAGTCATTTTTAAAAATTGGTCCTGTAAATCTAAGCAATCAAACCAAAAAATAAATTGCAGGGGAAAAAAGTTGCACATCAAAAATATGTTCACATGTATTTTCACATAACTGTATATTAATAAATACACATGTAGTGGAAAATCTATACAAAGTGTAATTAAATCAACATGGAAGAACTCACTATGATATTTTGCGCACTCAGATGATGCAGTGGCAAACATCTCTACAAACAAACAAACAAAAAAAAGGTAAACACATCATATTGTAATAAAACAGGTCTTTGTTTGAGAAGCTTATCTAGGGCATCAACACAGACTAGTATAAAATCTCCTTGTTTACAACTGCTTTCAAAAGTCTTTTTCTTTAAATAAATGTCTATTTGGGGAAACAACATAAAGCAACACAGCAACTGCAAGCCATTCCCTTCAGTCAGAGATGTCATAGAATACAGTATTTACACATCTTAGCTACATAATTATATTTGCTGACCAACAACCTGTTGCTCCCAGTTTCTTGCAGTGCTTCAGCATTTTTCTCTTTCATGCTAACTGGTTTAATCACCCATAAGCCCCAAAAGTGACCAAATATCCCATACTGTGCTGTCCATGAGCTTTACTTATTTTGTGCTTGTAATTCCAGTGTTTTCAATACAGTCGCACCTCTTTTATTTCACAGTGGTGTAATTTTTACCGTAGGTATCTGCTTAGTTTCAGACTGACAAAGACGCCATCTAGTATACCATGAGACAAGGCCACTGACACGGCCATCTCAACATGGAGTCTATCATGTCTATAAGGTGGTATACAGTTTGTGTGCTGGTTAATGCTGCCCCTTGTAGTGCTCAGGCCACAGAAGCCAGCTGAGATAATATGCTTCAATGGTCTGGCTTGACACAATATCCTGTTTCCTGCAGTCTTCTGTACTGGTGTACTGTAAACATGGCTGCCCACGCACAGAACACACCTGCCAGCAGATCAGGGAAGTATTATCTTTTTTCCAGTTTAACCGTTTTTTATCCAGTATTTGTGGAAAAAATGTGTATATTGGCATGATATGCGAGTTAATCAGGGTTACAGAATGACAAATGGGTGTGGTTTTAGTTTTGATTGTTAAAACTCAAGATGTATGGGTCAGACACTGCGGGGAGCCCTCTCCAGTTCATGGGTCCTGCGGTTGCGTCCCTTCTGCCTCTCTTGCAGGTGTTTCCACTTGGCTGAAAGTTCTTGTGCATGCATGTGGGTGTGAGGATTTATCACAACCTTCTGCTGCTGCTGCTGCATTTGTGCTTGCTGCACCAGATGAGCTTTCTGCTTCCTGTGCTTCTTTTCTCTTTTCCAAACCTGCTCGCAAAATTCGTCCACACTGTTCAGAGTTGGATGATTGACCAAAGAGAGGAAGTCTCTGTACCACAGTTTGTGATTTGGAGTTTCTCGAGGTGAAGAAAGATCCAGGGCAGGGCCACTGGCAGCGACTTCTTCGTCATGATGTAGCAGATCCTCCAGGCGCTCTGTGTCAATGACTTCTAGGGTCACTTTCAGAAGTGTCTGCATGAAGCCGTGCTCCACCGCCTGGCAGAGATAGATCCCTGAATCCTTCTTCTCAAGTGTGCGAATCAGCAGGCCCTGGTCTGTTCGAATGTAACGTTCCTCTGATTTAATCTATAGTGAGAAAATTGGAAGCAAAAGAGACAGAGTGAAGGACACAGAGATAACAACAGAAAAGAAATGAGATTCAACATAAGCTATTATGATATAAGGTTTCCCAAAACTTTTTATCAGCTATCCCTCATGACTGTTTTAATAACAGAGAATTAATTCCAATTGGATCAAATGTGGCATTAAATACTAACAAAATATGATACTGGTTTATCTGAAATAATCTTTATTATAAAAAACCATCTATTGTTATTTTTCTGCTGTGGAGACACATTGTATTTGAGCATATTTGAACAAAATTGATTAAGTGTTTGATGAGGTGCCAACCTCTTGCTTGTGATCATCAGTGGAACGCTGATACTGCCAGTACGTCAGGGCTCTCAGAGACTTTGGACTGCACTCAAGGAAAGTGCTGCTGTTCTCCACACCATATACAGTTTTATCCAGGAGAGTTGTCTGCCCATTTAGCTCATCTGGAAATCGAAGAGTTTAGCCATACAGGTTTGTGAAAGTATATTATTTATAAATAGGAGACTCCCACCACAGAAGGAAATGGGCTGTGTACAATCTTGGTCAAAAGGTACAAGGTACAGTATTGTTGTCTGTAGTGTGTGATTATCAACATGTTACAATATTTTTTTTTGTCTCAGCACCTCCTTCTTTAATCATCACCTTTTGATAATAGTTATTTCGCTCTTTCCAGTTGGTATAAATGATATAAGTATAATTGAGGGAGAGTTCTTTTGGACTGAGCCCATTAACAGGGCAGTAGAGTGGAAGGCTTGGAGACACAAAAGAGGCTTGAAGGAATCCCGGCCATGTTAATTATAAGCTTCACATGGACCAACTCTAATCTTCACACCACCAGAAACACATAAAACACACAACACATACATTCAGCTGGCTTTTCTACCCTTTGATCACTTCA
Organism: Monopterus albus; assembly: GCF_001952655.1. Lineage (NCBI taxonomy): Eukaryota > Metazoa > Chordata > Actinopteri > Synbranchiformes > Synbranchidae > Monopterus > Monopterus albus. The sequence continues at coordinate 1,673,961 of NW_018127885.1, forward strand.
CCAATGCCAGCAGCTGCACTGGGACTTTTTCTATGTTCAGAGTAGAACTACAGTAAATCCTCAACACAAAAGCTCCCTTTGTTGTTCAGCTGAAAACCATCATGCTCTGACTATTATTTACTTATATTTCATTTTCAAATTTAAAAAGTATATATTGTCAGAAAGAGCCATAATGTATAAATTAAATAACAACAATTTATTACACATTGCCATTATTATTATTGTATATGTTTGTAAAATGCTTTTCAAAAATTCTCACAATATCATTTATTATGTACCATGATGTTGTAGATCAGAACACTGTGTGAGTGGGTCTCCATTCCTGATATCTTGTCTCCTTGTTCTCCTGCGAAAAACACAAATACTGTATAATCAGTCAGCAGAGACGCCGGTTTCTTTGTGTGTGTGTGTGTGTGTGTGTGTGTGAGGGAGAATATGTGTGTACTGGGAGCTTGTGTGTGTAGGTGTATATTTGAATGTGGTTTAGCAATAGTAGAGGCCTATACAAACAGATACTGCATTGGCCGCCCATATTATCATAGAAAGGCTTAATTACAGGGTGTGTACCAAAGAGGTATTCAGATCTAATCAATCACTCCAGCTTGTCATCTCTCTGGGTTGCAGATGCAAAACAAATGTTTCACTCATAGTATCAAACATAACACTGAGGATATTTTCTGTAAACAGTAATTGAAAAAAACAAACAAAAAACTAGAGACCAAAGCAGAAAACTGGCAACTTCCCCCCTTCTGTGCTTTCTATTGTTCTAACCCAGCATTGGTGTGTTGGTAACTGGAGGTAAGAGCTTGCCTGGCAACCTTATCTCTGAATGCAGCACTACTGCTAGCAACCAGGACAGGATACTGTACAGCTAGCATTAAAATCAATAAGCCCTATGAAGCTATGAGTGGGAGGCTGCACACAAAGCAGTCACCTACAAACATATATAGATCATTCCACTACCACCAAACCTCTAGCGCCTACATCTCCCTGGTTCACCAAGGCATCCTTCAGACATTACTGACACTGGTTCTCATTTACAGTTAAACACATGAGGCAGGGTATATTTCTGGCTTTCTGGTAGAAATTCAACCCTATTCAAACATTTTGTCAAATATACAAAACCTGCACAATGGCCCTAGCCCCAGCCCGGAATTGCAGCCTGACTCCATATGCCCTCAATCTGTAAGTAAAAAGCCTTCTTCACATGTTTGACAAATTAAAATAAGAGTCAACATAAAGTGTCTTAGTAAGGCATTTGGCCACTATGTGCCATCAGAAGAGCTTCAGTGCACCTTGGCATTGATTCTCTGGATCTCTGCTAAAGGGATGAACCCCATTCTTCCAAGACATATCCCCTCTTGTGTTTTCATGATGTCATGATTCCTGCCAACTTTCTGATTTGGGCATTATTTTGAAGCCATCACGTCTTGTATCATTCACTGTTGACTCAGCTTTACCATGCCCCAATTATACTCAGCTGTTTCATATTTGCTCATCAGCCTACACTGTTTAAAAGCCTGTCCTTAGTATTGCCATCAAGTATAAAAGGTCCCTTTGTTGTTTAGCTGAAAACTGTCAGGCTCTGATTGTTATTTACTTACATTTCATTTTCTATTTTGACTAGGTGGATTACATTTAATTCATCTCTGTTCCAGTTTCTCCCAGATTCTTCTATGTTTGTTATAGATTTTACTTTCTAGGTTGTGCTTCTGTAATTTGTTTAGCCTAGTTCAGTTTAGTCTTGTATGTAGTGCCGGTTTCATGCCTTTTTGGTGTTTATATTTTACCCTGTTTCAGTGTTCTACCTTATGCCCTCAGCCTCATGTTTTTTTTTTCTGATTTGCCTCCAAATTTGTTTAATAAACTTGTCAACTTTTACCCTGATTTTCTACTTAGTGATTTAAATTTTCAATCCCTCTATTATCTGAACCTTGACATGTGGTGGTGGTGGAAAGTGATGTCTGACACGCCGGCCTAAAAGCTATAAGTGTTCAACTGAGATCTGGCGACTGCAAAGGCCATAGCATATGATTCACATCATTTTCATACTCATCAAAGCAGTGAACCCTTTCGTTCTATGGACGGGATACTGTGATCGTGGAAAAGAAGTCGGCGATCAGATCACTGATTCAACATTGCGCAGCATAAAAACAAAGTCACGTTTAGCATTGCTTCAGCTGGTGTTGATAGACCAAGTAAAACTGGAGATATGATAAAATAAACCTAAGGTATTGTGGCGACCCTGACCGGCCGCTGATGTTCATGTGTTCTGTTGTGTGCGAATGGGTTTGACAATGTTATTGAAGGCTGTTCATGTATTGGTTACCGCTGTTTTCTGCAAAATGCCGCGCTGTTCTGGCCAATGTGGGATGGGGGGAGGAACAGGTGCGGGAGGAGATAAGAGGGATGACAGGTGGGCGTGTTGTTTAGATTCTGTTGGCGCGGGACACGGGATGCCCCGAGGGAATGTTGTTACTGTTTTCAGTTTGCTATTTCATTTTCTCCTGTGAGCACACGGTGCCAGGTAAATCACAGTTATTTTGCATTCTCTATTCTGCTCAATAAAACCCAAGAAAAGACAAAGAAGGTGTTCTCCTCACTGTCAGCATAGGTTCCAGCGCATAGCTGGATAGTTAGTTGTCCCAGTAAAGGACAGGGTCGGGCAGCTCCACTCAACCGAGCTAGCGGTCGTCACAGTATAAATGATATTTGCACATGCATAAAATTATGCGTAAACATGCGCTAAACGAGACGGGGCCTGCTTTGCATTTATTGTAATATCTTCGTCTTTTTGTGGTATGTAGAAACGGAAGAAATGTGCGAATTTACCTGAGGTGGGCGCGGATCACCTGATTGGCGAAGCGCGCGAAGTACTGCGGAAGTTGAAGAGGTTGGTTAGACGGAAAAGCGCAGGCAGAGAGATATTTTTCTACGAGTTTTGGAGTATTTCGGAGGTGTTTGGAGGTGAAATTGCCCTCCCCTTCTCCCCTTTATTTATTTATTTTAAGAGAGAGAGAACATGAGGTGCGTGCTGAATGTTGAGCGAGCTCTGGATTTGTTTTATCAAATCCAAGACGAACCGATTTTCAGCTCGTCGTTGGAGCCGTCACAGGTGTGACACCAAATTCTATGACCCATCGATTTCTGTGACCACAGGAGGCGCTGTTGTCACTTTTCAGATTTTAACTCTACGAAACAGGCATTTCCGGTACGCAAACAGCGTAAGGGCAGCCAGGCGGCCGCCCGTGCACGTTGCAGTGAGCTACACGCTTGTATATGAGCAGTTTCTTCCTGTAATAACCCTGTTTTTCACCGCCGCAGCAGCACTCACATACGAGCGTGTAGCTCGCATTAATGTGTACAGGCGGCCGCCTGGGTGGCCCTGATGGGTCACAGAATTTGGTGTCACACTGGAGAGTGAGGTGAGTTCAAATTCTTCTCAATATCTATTGGTTTTGTTTTAGCCTGCTGTAAATTGTCTTTTATGTGTGTATAGGAATGCATAAACAAAGTTTCTTATGTGTATATTTGTGTGCGTGTATATACTGTACACCTAACCTACCTGAAGATACAGTAGGCCTACCCAGAGGGAATGTGGAAGGACTACTTAGACCAAATTTTTGGTGTAAAAATTTATATATTTTGTTTTTGTTTCCATTTAACCTTTAGATACTCACAACCTAGAAATGCAAGACCCATAATAAAACTATTTTACAAGGCCTATACTGTGTAACACTGTATGTATATGAAAAATGTAATTTTGTGTTAATTTGTGCCACTTGAAATGTACCTTTTATTTCCATGAAATGCATCTTATATCTGTGATACTTGCAGTGTGTTTCTATTGGAGAATGTGTTGATTTATTCAGAGCATGCTTCGAATTCAGTGTCTATAACTGGCTAGATGTATTATCTGTTTTATGAAGACTCATAATGCATTGCAGGCAAACTTTAAATCCTGCTCACTGTGTTTGATTTGCTGCCTAGTTGCCATGCACAGAATATTTAACAGCTTGTAAAACACAATGGCTACATGATAAGTATTAATGTGGAGTATGCATTCTGTACCTCTTAGCCATGGGAAAGTATCTGGAGCACTCGGTGCCATCCCATGCACAGTAAGGGTCCCTTGCCAGGCAGCATTCAGCACAAGCCTTGCCGTAAACCTCGCATCGATGCAAAGACATTTGCGACACACCAATGTCTGAGCCCAGGTACAGCTGTTGCTGTGTATATAGAGAAAAATATTTAGTGTTTAAAGCCAAATAATTCCCATCTTAGGAGCCACAATCTTGGCTGAGAGTCTGGATGGGTGGTGTACTTTGAGTAATTTACCTACAGTATGTGTGGTGCAGCTTACCTTTGTCAGTGAAGCAAAAAAAATTAAGTCTGGAATGTGGACAGACCATCTTACTATGGGTGATGAGCATCCTCCTCCTACCTGTCAGTTAGCTGTCTCATTTAGTATCTCCCTGTCATTTTAATTGATGAGCTAACTATTATTGAAAAGCCAACAATTGAGATCTTTGTGATAACAGTTCAGTTCATCCCAGCATGTTTCAAATGTGCAGAGAAGGCTGTCTTTGTTTTGTTTCAGCCCTGCAGCAATATGTGTCACCTGGAAAATCTCCCACTCAGATACAGATGTTTCACACAAATGCATGTAAAAACAGTGATCACTTAGCACATTTTTCATTTGTTTGTCCTCACTGAAACCTAGAAGGGCTATCTACTGCCTCCACGGCACACATGTACTGCACTTATGTTCTTTCTCAAAATTGTCTTGATATAAGCTTGAGGTCTTTGACTATAGTGCTTTGTTCTGCTATGTGTTGATATAGTTTCATATTACTTTATGAAATAAGAAGTGCAATCAGTACCTGTTTTGTTGAAAGTTCCATGGCAGTAATGGCTGTTGGCTCCTGTAAAAATAAAAATAGCAAAAATCTATAATGAGACACCTAAGGGCTTTTTCAGACTCCACGCTGTGCAAAGAGGGTTTGGCGCATAGTGCAAGTATTATTTTACACATTTCCAGTAGTGGCTCTAATGCTGCATTTATGTACATCCAGATGAGAAAAAAAATAACATACTCTGAATACAGTCATTTCTTCCAGTAGGACTTCCTCCAGGTCATGCCAGGAGCCTCTGGGGATGGATACCACTTTCAGAATTGTCCCCATGTCTGGCACACAGTGGAACCAACGGTCTTGAATTAATATCAAACCTGTACTATATTCTCATTTCTATATTTCAATCATTGAATCGCTATTACAGTTTTTCAGTTTATTGTATACTGTATGGGTAAATGTCTTATAGTCTATATAACTGTATACCTGTGCCTATGAACATGACATCATACTGGCCATCTTCTGCTTCTACTTTATCGACCACTATCTGAGTGAACTGGTAGTCCACATCTGTTTTGACTATGATTGGTCGATTGTTAATAGGGTAAATGGGGTTGAACATAGCTGGGTGGCTTCTGGCAAAGGTCACCACCTCATCAGGAAGATCCTTGGTCGTATCAAATCCTCCAAATGTTTTGCTTGGGCACTGTAGCAAAAAGAAAGACACTGGCTGTGACAGTTGTACTGTAAGGCACAAATTACAATGAGATCTTCTTGAAAATCCCAGTTCATCACACACTAATAATCCAGCCATACTATACTCACTGTGCCAGGTCGTGGGTAGGGAACGCGTCCCTGGAACGGGACCCACTGGTAGTTGGGCCCATCTCTGTGAGCATAAGGACCCAGAAACACTCTCCTGATGTCAGTCATGCTGTACATACACACAGCTGAACCTTTGAAGATGTTACTAATGGGCAGAGAAAATGAGTCGCATAAGGAAAAGGCAGGTTCTTACAGAAAGCACAAGTTATGCAATCAGTGATAATGACCAAAACCCTTATTTTCAGAAACAGTACCTGGAAGTGGTGAATACTCCATAGATGATTGGACTCTTGGGATCCTTTGAGCTCATGAGAAAAACATCCTCTGAAGACAACCAAAAACATGAGGTACTATATATTACAGACAGATCCTTCCCAGAGAATGTCATCTTTATGAAACATATTTTAAGTTGAGGAAGCAATCACTCACGTAATTCATCAAAGTGAGTATCTATTCCATTACTGCCGGGCACAGAGCAAACAAGTCGAGCCTTCAGGAAGGTGGTCCACTTATTTACCAGACTCCTGTGGCCTCCCAAGTCATTCTGTTAGACAGACCACAGTCAGAGCTTCAGTAGGAAAGTTTATTTATTTGAAAATTAAAGGAATATTGCTCTATGTTGTGTAAAATAAAATATTAGCTGCATAACGTTAATGAAGCACTTGCATTGCTTAATTTTATATGTGAATGAACTGTGAATACTCTCTATTCTTCACTATCCTGTGGTTGAATGTGGCGAGATGATGTTTTGCTGGTTGGATGTAGAACATGACAACTGCTTATCCCCTGCCACTGATGCTGTTATTTACCCCCCACACACCGTCATTTTAATGGTGATATGAAATTGCCCATGGTAAACGACTGGTTACAGACGTAGCAATAGTAATTTGTGTTTCTAGAGGCAGACGTACAGTAGCAATAGTAATTTGTGTTTCTAGAGTACTGTATGTTGCAGTACATGTAACGTGTACTTCACATTATGGTGTTTGTGCTGATTCATAAAAACCTATCCCAAAGAGTGTTGATTTATAACGGCAAATTACACTGTGTCAAAATATGCATAGGCCCAAATTAATTAATATTGCATCTTGCATAAAGGATGACCTGTCTTGTTTTGAAGATAGCACAGTGTCAAAATATCCATAGGCCCAAATTAATTAAAATTGCATCTTGCATAAAGAATGACCTGTCTTGTTTTGAAGATAGCACATTCCTGGCATTCTGTTATGAGGGAGACACAAAATGCAGTTAAACCTGAGGTTGAGGCTGGACACCACTCACTGATCAGCAGTTTGCTTGGCAAATTACTGCTTAATAAATAAGAGTAGGGTTATGGAAAGTGAAAGTTGGTACAAGGCCAGGGATTTAACAAATCCATTCTCTGGAGCTGGAGCTTGTAGGGGGCCCAGTCAGTGCCGAAGCCTGGCATAACAGTGCTACCGCTGACAACATCTTAGCCTCTGGTGACATTTAAGAATTCTTTCAGGTTTCTGTCTTCAGGGGAAGTGGTACCACTGACAACAAAGCCTGCTCTTCTCTAAGCTAAAAATAATCATGGATAACGGCTTCTTAAAGCTGCCATTATGAAGGCCCTGTCAAGTGTTTTCCCAGGTACAGACGCTATTTCACATAATGTCGTCGTGAGAGTGAGTGTGTCATTGCCTTTTACATTTTGCCTGTGTTTTGTAGCAGCCCAAATATGTATTAATGTGTGTACGCCTACTTTGCAGAGCTGTCCAATGCGAGCATGTGTGGCCTTCCCAGCATGCTCTCCATCCAGAGCATTCTCTCTGAAGAACAGGTAGATTTTATCATCTTCTGGGTTGTCACTCTCAGGAATTAGATGAACCCCGACAAATCTGGGATCTGCAACGCATACAGAAACATGCTTTTAAGATAAATTAATTAGCTTAGTAACAAGGCTAAGATTGTTTTATACACCTGCATGTGTAATGTGCTCTTTGTGCTTTGTTTTTAATAGAAATTAGGCTGCAAAATTTTGAACCACTTGTAAACAAGCTGAAACTCCTTGTGAAGACATAAGGCATGGATTCACTTCTCAACCCTTTCAAAAGATAAAATGTTTCTTTATATGAGCAGAAAATCGAGATAAGAGTAAAATCTAACACCTGGATGCTAATATAAACAGCTGCAGGGATGTTTGAGCACTTGCAAACAGAAAAGGCACAGCTGTCCAACAGTTTTGAACAAAAAACTCTTGCTGCTATAGGCTCTATTTTATTATAAAGCCTCTTCCGGCTCTTTCAAACCAGGAACTCACAAAGACGAAGTAAACCACTTGGATTTTATAAAAAATAACCGTGCTGGTTTATTCAGAGGATCACAGGTAAAATTAACATTACACGTCCAGATCTCTCCCACCACCAAACCTGCGTGCAGGCAGCATGGAGATGAAAGACCCTGAACCCAAAAACCTATACAATTTTAATCACTTGGTTGGGATAGCCCATTCTACCCAGGCACGTCAAACCGTGACGTCACCTGATATGCCAGCTTGCAGCTGACCAATCATCCCTGCCTGCAGCCTTTGTCTGATTTAATTAACCTTGGCCTAGATGCAGTCTGCAAGCACATCAGAATAACTAAGCATTTAACAGCCTGAGCTAGACATCCTGTCTCCACTAAACATTTCTAGACAACAAATCTTTAAATATCTATCTGACTAAGAAATTACCTACCCTGCTTTGAGGGGTGTGTGTGTTAAACAGTGTTTAGCACTACAGTGCCTAGTGAGGACCCATGGTCAAGTGTATTCATGTTGAGGTCAGATTTCAGCATAAATACACCTAAAATTTGAGTCAGCTTGCAAAAACAAAGGCTTCTGGAGCCAATTTGCAAGTACTATATTTTTGGAATTATTCATGAGTAAAAGTTGGTAAATGATTTCCTTTTTCTCCTCACCATTTAGCCACCTGGAGTCATGTTGCTCCGTCCTGATTGGGTGGTGCTTGCCAAGAGTACGAAAAATGGCAAAATCTCGCCCCATGAAGTCGGCTGAGGTTCCAGCATAAAGTTCTCCATCTGAGAGTACAAGGAATACATTGTGTTGGGATAGTAACACTGGTTAACAGTCTGCAGTGGTGTTTCCCAGGTCATGTTGGTATATTTACCATACAGGTAGACTTGGAGCCCTGAGAGAACATCAGGGGTGTGAAATTGGCATTAACACAGTAGGCAGGGCTGAGAACATGAGGAGGGACAGATGAGGAGGGACAGGACAGAGGTGTGAGACAGGGGGAGTACATAATAATGCTGGTGTGAGGGGAAAGAGAAAGGGGAGAGGAGATGAGGAGTGATGGGCTGGAAAATGGCCATCTGCTATGTTAAACTGCATGATATAACACAATGTGACTGGCAATAATTGGGGGTAGAGAGGAAAGACGTACTCACACAGACACATTTTAGTTGGTAGAAATGTGGCATTTGGTGCAAAGAAAACTCCAATAAAGTGTCATCTGCCAAGCACGCCCAGCAATTAAAAGGGGTATATTCAGATTTAAATAGAGTTTATGGCCCTGCCAATGAGGGGTTCTCTGTGTGTAAATACAAACTATAGAGCAGATCTACTTGTAATGAATGACAGCAGTGCCCACTTCTGCTATTCACATTTACTTTGCACCCTATATATCTACTGAAATGAAAGAGCAAGGCAGAGGGTGTTTTCAGGACTCCTGTGTTTACATATATGACCTCTAACGCATAGAAGAGCAGCACTGTACATCTGGTCTTTAACTCACCAATTAGCATGGAGGCAGTGAGCAACCTGGGATCGTATGGGCTCTTCCCTCGGCCGTTTTCAGTGTGAGGCTCCAGTCTGAACACACTGTCCTAAACACAGATAGACAGAAAGCTGCAGGAGTTGTAGTGTACTCGCAGACACAGTGCTTCACATTATTCTCTTGCTTGGAAGATGAAATTATTACGAGGAAATAGTTACTTCAGTATGAGTACATTTTTTGGGAAACCCATTTTGATGTCAGCACTTCTTAAAATCTAGGCTGTGATGAAGCCATTCTATTTTATGAAAAATAGCATTATGACCCATAAAATTGTTTGTAAAATTTTATTCCAAATCAAATGCCACATGTTTCATAATGAACCACAGACACATGATGCAAATTTCTTTTAAAAAGCAGATTATGAAAATAATGATTTTGTTAAACTAAAAATATAGTATGTTTAAAAACGTTAAGCAGACATCTGAGAGAATTCATGAGACTGGTGCAGTCTAGCACATTCCTGCCAGCACTTATTACAGGAAAGCACTCAGAAAAAAAATCTAATGGTTTTATGACTTGGTGGCCACAACACCAAATCCCATCAGGTGAATTACATTTCAGGGTTATGATCTATATAAAGCAAATAGCTTTTTGCATATAAATTAATTCCCTCTAATTGCCTGTAAATAGCCATCTAATGAATAGGAAACACATTTATATGTCTGACTCAGTGACATTTGGAGGTGAAGAGAGCAATTTCTTTCTCGCATACTCAAATGAACACACACATACAGCAGTTCCATAGAGTGATGAATTGGAAATACTGCAGACTATGAACATACTGTGTCTAATTTTCCACCTCATTTTGCTGAATGAACCAATCTTTTTGTTTTTTTTTACTTAGCAAATCATTTATTAGAAAGCAAATGTGCTCAAACAGGTCATTTACGACTTTGATTTCTCAAACTTTAATATAGTAAACTCAGTATAATATTTATATCTCAGTGCAAACATACTGTTCATTATTGTGTTTGAGCGCAAGTGGAGGCAGTAATGGAAATGCCACTGTACCTCTGGCTTCTTGCCCACTTCCAGGTAAGAACATACAGGATGAAAGGCTCCTGTCCCACACACATAGAGATGGGTCTGGTTGAATGGCTGCAACACCTTGATGAAATTTGAGCACTCCCTCTGATGTAGCAGAAACAGAGCAGACGATTCATGATGAGCAATCAAACCTGGATGTAAAGACATTTCAAATCCACAATTTTGCCTTTTCTGACAGTAGCCATTAGTGCCAAGCTTGTTGTAATAGCACCCACATTTTGGTCTGTATAAAAGTGGCAGAACAGCTGGATGGCTAAACAGGTCAGACATCACTGGGGGCACAGGTTACAAAGTAAAAATGCAGAGCAAGGTTTACTGTAATGTACTATATCTTTACAGAGAATGCGAATGCCTGACCGCAAATAAAACCAAAGGTGTCATTACATGTTCACAACAGAAATACAGAAAGAATTGTACCACCAGATATGCGTGACCAAGTTCACTAGGTTTTAGTAGGTCATCAGCATCTGTTTATGACAAGTGTTGTTATTTGCGCAGCTCCCTGTTCCTCCCTGAAGTTACTGTATATGGCCTGTGTGGGTACCAGTAGGTTCATCTGAGTAATGGACATCATTGCTACAAGCAATTCTTTGCATTGTGGTATCTGTTATACCTTTTGAATATTCAGCGTGACGAGTCAAAGATGAGACGAGATGAGTCCACCATGTCAGTACCTTCCAGCATTATAAGTAGGATGCAGATTTATTTAAAATAACAATCACACTTACAATTCAGTAAACAAATGCTATTCACATGGCTTGTTACAAAAACATTGCAGTCGCTATGCAATAGCTACAGCATTCTTTGTTCTCCTGTGGATAGACCATCACACATTTCACACTCAGCTATTTCCTTATTTCCAGAAGTGTTTGCTTACACTATACCTGGGAGCTCTCCTTTTATCTCTCCCCCCACCTCCCTTTAATTCTCACTCTCCTCTGACTCTATAACAGAAAGACCACCCCTCAGGGAACCTTATTCATCTATGTCACAGTGTTTACAGAAATAACAGAAGGGGCTTCATGGAGCTTCAAATTAGCCACACAGAAAGGTAGAAGGGCAGGAGAGTTTTTCCTGTTCTGTGCCCTGTTCAAAACCCAGGCAAGCACAGCACTGCCATGATTTTACTTCCCAGCCTATTGCCTTAGGTTGAGTTGAAGATAGAATTCATAACACAACTTCCAGGGAGCAGCAGTGTGTTTTCACTGAGTTTCACCACAGCTCACAAGCTGCTGTAAAACTGCACTTAGCCAGATACAGGGAGATGTGATGCTTGGTTTGTCATGCAAGGGTTGAGTGAGGCAAGGAGTCTGAAAAAGCCTCCTTACAGTAACACCTTTGTTTCACATCCAGCTGTAACTTGAGCTCACAAAGTTAGACTAGATTCGATTCAACTTTATTGTCATTACCCATGTACAAGTACAAGGCAATGGAATGCAGTTTAGCATCTAACCAGAAGTGTGCAGTATCTACAGTCTGTACAGTCAGAACTAATTTACCGATAGATATGTACAATTGATATTTACAGTAAGATACTGTATGTAGGGTAATGTACAATGTACAACAGTCTATGGATTCAGAATACAACTAATGGACAGGGTACATTAAGCTTATGGAACACAAGTGCAATGGGATGAGATGGAATGAAACAGTGCAGAATAAGAAGATAAGTTACATGAGTGAACAGTTCAACGGAGGTAAATAATGCTGAGGTAAAGATAAATATACAATATCAGCATATGAACAGTGTGCAAATAAATACAGAGCAGTATTCTGTGAGTAGAGTATGTGCAAATGAACAGATCACTTCAGTGTTACAGGTAACAGAAATGTATTGCAATAGTCCCGGGAGGAGTCTAGTATTGTGAAGATGATGGAGTTTGAGACATAAGTCCTAATAGTCAGACCAGCACCAATAATGCAATAAGACAAATCAATCTTTATATACTGCAAAATAGAAATATGTCTTTTATTTTGATCAGTTTTAATTAGCTCCTTGAGTTTAGTCTTAAAATATGTGAAAAGAAGGGAGATTTACATGAAAAAAATAACAGGAGCAAGAATGTCTATCATTCCCGAAAATGCGACTGCTGTTATTGTTCATGCAACACTGTTTTACCAGTAGGTCTAGCAGAAAGCACGGTGACTTCCCAGGCTTCACTCTATTAAATGGCGTGCCCTGAGGCTTGATAAGTGATCCAGGTCAAAAGATGGTCACAGTCTATGGTGAACTATGTGGTGTATTGTCCATATAACAGATGGGCTATGTCTGCACACTGGTATAAACAAGCTGAAAGATTACAAATCCCATGTAAACTCGGTGCAGCTACATGTGCAAAATGTGGGGTTTATTTTCAGACCTGCAGAGCAGCTGTATAGTACAAGAGAGCATATACATTTGGGGGAGTGGAGGGGCAAAATCCTGACACCCACTCGCAAGATGGATGGTTTTAGTTCTTACCGAGAGATCTTTTCCTGCCCACTTGCATTCATCTCTTCTGGTGAGAGAAGCTGGCCAAGGGATCTGTAACACAAACACAGTTCTTGTGGTTGTTAGAAAACAGTCACCTCCTCTTTGAATCAGTTTCACAAAGCGAGTCAATAGAGTTACAGCTTGTGTATATACACGTATGAAGGTCAAAGGGGTCACAGTGCTATTTGTTATCCAGTTTGTTTCATTTGACTCCATTATTCAGCCAGGTGTGCCTAGAGCAGCTAACATGCCTGGTACAGCGTGTGATTGTGTGTGACAATCCTGGTCTGAAATATTCATGAAGCACTCTTCTGCAGAAACAAAAAGAGTCCCATGATACCTGATCTCCTGACTGGTGCGCTGAATGGAGATACACACTCAAAGTAGGTATTAAGTTAGTCAGAAATGCAAACAGACTTACAGTCATGAATGGATGAAACCAGACAGACTGACTGAAAATCACACATTTGTTTTACCTGTGCATAGTCTTTACTGATGTTGAGGAGGTTAAAGGAGAAGATGTGGTCCTTGGCTCCAACCACAAGTCTTCCTTTCTCCTCATCTAACAGGAAGGTGTGGTAAGCCGAACTGTTGGCCAGGCCTTCGAACGTCACAAGGTTTTTAGATTCCAACATGTCTGCAGAGAAAAATAGCAAAAAAGGAAACGCATAACAGTAAATCAGAGTAACAGTAAAAAGCATAAAAGGTGAAGAAAATAGAAGGCTCTTATTTATTCTATTTGTTTTGTTTGGGGTTGTTTGGAGGACAGAGCTTTTGAGAAAGCTTTCAATATTTCCAACCACCTAGAATGTCTGTGACCACAAGTTACCATCTGCATCTAATAGTCTCAGTTGTAATCCATTGATCTGTCCCTTATGGGCACATTGAATAAATTACAAAATGTTACACTGGGTTATCCTGCATATATCTTTGATTTTTATTTTTCCCTAAATGTTGTTGTCTGCCTATTACAATTTGTTCTCAGGACTGGAAATTGTACAGCTTGGCCAAGCAAGGCAACTGACAGATAGTGAAGACCCACTGCCAAGCAAAATTGGGCTGGGCAGGTAATGCCAGCACTGGGAGCCAATGTTCAAACTGTCTGCATGGGGAAATGACCTTGAAAAGAGCAGCCAAGCAGAATTTGGTACACTCACAGTGGAAAACTCAGAGGAATATATAATGTCATATTATTCTGTTAGTATTTCATAGTCCAAACTGCAGATTTATGCTAAACCACATCTGCTATTAGGACACATTACTGTGGGCTACAGCTCACGTTTTGCAGTGTAATGGAACGTTCTGCCAAGTCTAGCAAAACAGCGACATTTGCTTTCACAGTGGAAAGCTGAACTTGTCTCAAATAGCCACTGAAGATCTCATTACCACAACCTCTAAAAATGGCATTATATCCATGGCATTATAACACCTTTTGTGGAACATCCAAACACATACACACACAGTCATTCTCTGTCCTTCTCACACTTTGTTCTGACCCACAAAGTCTAACCACACTTTGACCCCCTCCTGTTGGCTATCGACACAAAAGATTGGACACATAGGATAACTGGTCTCTCTCTCTCTCTCTCTCTCTCTCTCTCTCTTTCTTTCTTGCTGTGCTTCTTGGGGAGTAAATAACAAACTCACTCATGAATGTTTTAGCAGGGAGAATGCCCCCTCTCTGAAGTGTGTCAGAGCCCAAGAGAGTGAGAAGATGCAACCCAAAGCACAGCTGGTTTAAAAAAAAAAAAAAAAAGAAGAGCAGACATCACACTAATTGCTTTTACTTATAAACTCTCTCATATTAATAAGAGTTATGTATCATGAAAGTTGATTATCTCAGCTCAGTGTTTAGAAATTCAGATGTGTTTTTATAAATGTGTTTTATTGATAGAGAGCCAGAGATGCTTTTGTCTCTTGTAAAAGTGTTACTCAAGAGAGCAGGTAAAAATCTTTTGAGAAATAGTAGAAGTGGCAAGAGTAGTAAAAGCTGTAGAAGCTAATTAAGAAAACAATGCGGCGGTGGACATTTTTCTATTCATCTGTCATAAAAACATCATCCTAACAGCATCATGGGTTAATAGTATAAAAGCATATTTGCAAGTATGATAGAAATACTAATGCTGTTTTATATTAAAATGATTTTGAAGGTTATGGGTATACATTTTATGACGCCAGCATGCTGGTAATAAAAATCATTAGCAGGAATTGAAAAAAATAGAAAGTGGTATGAGAAACACAAAAGACAAAACAAACAAACAAAAAACCCAAACAAAAAAGTTTCCTCTCACTATACTTAACAGCAATAATAAATAGAAGAAAAGAAAAACTCGATTACAGCTATCAAACCATGTCATAAGCCAGGATATTACAGTGCCTTAAACAGTCACCAATGGTGCCAATCTAATATGTAAAGTATGGAAATGCAATGTATGAGTCACAGTTCATGAAATGCTTCCAGATAGTTAAAGTATTAGCGTTTTCATGTATCTGATTTTTGATGTGATTAAACATATGGAAGGTTTTGCTTGAGTTGGGCTATAGTTGCTTAATTGCATTTTATTTGATAAATTAATTTGGAGTACAAGTAATTTTATTAAGGGATTATTGAGCTCCATATAATACACCACCACTGTCCTAAGAAGGGAAAGAAGCTCAAGGTCATAAAAAAAACTTGCTGTAAATAATTGTATTGCTCAGCCCAGTCCAGAGCAGTGTCCCAGATTTATGCTCCTCGGTGATCAATCATTAGTGGATCCACTATAAGCCCTTCAGTGACAGCACAATAACCCCCAGTTGCCTCCTCTGACCTTTTTTCACCTACAGCAACATTACATGTGTGTCTGTGGTTTCTTCCTGTTATCTGACATACAGTACCTACACACACACACACACAAATGCATACTGCTGAGTCACCTGGAAAGCAAAGAAAAAATTGGTCCTTAAAATAAAGCAGTGTGGGCAATTTGTGTGTAACCTGTATATCTAAAGGAAAGAAATAATCGCCTACAAAATCATACATTGTTTTATGAACAGCAAGGTGTCAAAATTGTACGGGTGGTGCCTCACTTCTTTTCAAACCACACCCCATGTTAGAGAATGGAGAACAACATCACCACCACATACTGGTACCATACATACACACACATCTCTGGTTTGTGAAACTCATCTATGGGAATAGTGTCCGTGGCAACAAACCATTCAACAGTGGCTACTACAAAGTTATTAAAAGCTAATCATCCAGAGACAGATACTCTGTGGGTATTGTGTGTGGATCTGTGTATGTACATGTGTTTACAGAGCAGGCTGTGTTATTGGAAAGAACCAAGATTTTTCCAAGCCACGCCAGAGGCAGTAGCCTATACATGTCTGAACTGGTGTCTCCTCTAGTCAATAACACTAATAATAATGTTTTAAAGTCTGCTGTGAACATGTTTTGTTAAATTCAGTGTCCAGAAGATATAGACACTTTCATGCAGACAGACAGGTGGATGGGAAAATGTGTGGCCTGTAACAGGTGTCCACAGCTGCCCTGCCATAATTTACTCATTTTCTCTCTTACCCTGCAATTGGTAGTCCTGTCAGGAATCCTGCAAAGGTGCAGAGTAAGATAGACATGGAAAATGAGAAAGAAGGCAAGAGCAGTAAGGAGGCAGATGGAATAGATACAAAGAAACAACAGCCCCATGTGAGAGTGATAAAAATAAACTCCTTTACCCTACATTCTGTGTCTTTCTCAATTGGAGGCCACAGAGAATGTTATCTAAGTGCTACCTAAGAAAAAGTAGCGACATGTGGCTGCACTGTATAAGGGCACACTGATGCTTGGCCCATCCCTCGGTAACTTCATTGACATTCATCCTTCAAATGGCTGAGTGTATGATTGCACGCTGACTAAAGACAACATATCACTGCATCACTGGTATGAGTCACCCAAGCCTGAGGGAAAACACCACAAAGCTTATTCAGTCACACAATTTGTTTGGCATCAAGCAAAAATGCAGGCAAATGCTTCCGCAAACTCTTTAGCATATTGTTTTGGAAGATGTTCTGCAAATTAGCCTGGTTGAGGTGATAGCTGTGATTTTACAGAAGATGAAAGGGTTAACACACAATTTATTTTTCAAGCAATAAAGTTGGTGTCAGCGACCCAGTAGCTAGGAGCGCTGGAGATTCTGTAAGCAGATTGTGATTTTCTTTCTTAGAGCATCTTACTTTGCATCAGGCTCAAATCAAATGACCAAAATCTGAGAGCTACTGGAGAAACAAGTCAAACAAAAAACTGAATGTTACCATACAAATCTTGAACATGCCTTCAGTTGCAAAAGAGCAGATGACTCAGAACCCAAAAAAGCTTCCAAACATCCAGTTTGCTGAACGTACAGGATGCCTTTGCATGGCTGTTCAAAGCTGTTCAGTTTACTGTATACTGTACACACCCCAAGAAACCCAACTCCAACCATGAAGATTGTTAAAATGCTTATGTGTTAATTATGAGAACTTCTTTATTCTCCAGCTCTGATTAAATTTCTGATTTCAGTTCTTGGCTCTTTATTCTTCTTGGTATTCAAGAGTAAGAATTTAGTTGTGCTGCTGTGAATGTATTGGCTTGTGTGTGTGGACGCTTGTGTGCAAGCTCTTGGCTCTGCTCAGAAAAGGGGCTGAAAGGTCAGAGAGAAGTACTTTTGGCAGTACACCCATAAATCTAAAGTACCCACTTTTTCCCTTCCCTGGACCACAAACAACATATGGTGTATTTCTTTTGGCCCATAAACTTGTAAACTGTAATGGTATCTGTTTACTCCCCAGAGGATCCTTTTACATCCAGACTATGAATCCATCTCATATCACTGTATGCCCAAGTATAATGTATGTGAAACAACTCCATTTATGGTCCTGCAGTGCACTGTAGATCCATAGCCTCCTACTACCTCATCATCACCCAGTCACTTAGTTGTTGATACAGTTGGACCTTAGCTCATGTTTAGGTAGCCATGGGGTACCACTGTTATTTTTCCCCCTACTCCAATGGCCTTCTGCCCCTCGACCCTCACTTTCAAAGATCTGCTAGAATCTCCTGGGGTTGAGCGGGGAGGTTGTGTGCCTCTGTGGGTATATATATATATATGTGTATGTGTGCTGTTTGGTGGTGGTGGTTGGTAAGGGAAGTTGGTATGTATTCTTCAGAGAGCCTGATTGTGTTCACTGAGGGACTCATACTGTGGAGGAGCAGGCTGCTGTTCAGGTTCATGCTTTCAAGATAAACACATCCCTGCTGTGTTCATATGAACTGAGTCTTCAAGAGAGTCAAAAACATATAGAAGTGTGCAGAGGCCTGTACCCGCACAGACACGTTAATTTGGTCACACACATACAGTATTTCGCCAGTATTCCTATGACCTGTAGGGGTCAGAGTTCCTTCACCTCAATGTCATGTGTCATTGATTAGATTTCCCTCCCTCAGGACTGGACAACTTCTCAGGCTGTGTAAGTAGTACTGCTCTGTATTTCACCACAGTGGATCAGCTTATTTCCTGCCCTCCATAAGTAAATCACAACAGTAACAAATAATTTATATGACGATATAAATTATTCAGAATGTGATAATCACTGCCATCGACGGTAGATAAGGCTTGTTGTTTGTATATGAATAATATGTATTTACGCCAAATTGTAAGCATGAAAATTATATGTGCTCGCTGTCTTCTAGCTAGAACCCCTCAGCGAGAGATGGTGCCAAATGTTGTCACCCTCCAGCCAAAATGCAAATGAGGTCTAATGGAAATATTGAATGTGGAGACAGCAGGCAAATAACCAGGATGGCCAGGCTGCTACCTGACATAAAGCTACATGGGAGTGTTTCACCAAACTGACAGCAAGTGCTTTTAAATGACTGATACAATCACAAGTAGCATTAGCTGTATGGCCATGTATATGAATGTGCGTGTGTGTATGTGACTATGTACATGCTTGTGTGTATAATTATGAAGCTCCCAGAGCTGAACGGGAAACATTTCTCTTTGGGAAAGCCATCTGCTAAAACAGACCAGCACCATTCATCCTGAGTATAATTACCATGCAGGAAAGAACGAAGCAGAAAAATGACATCCAGGGGGAAAAAAGGCAGAGAGGGATAAATGATGCTCAACTGCCAGGGAGTTTATGTCTGGCAGCACTTTTTATCGCAAAATCGACAACAGCAGTTGATCAAAATAGTGACAGAGACACAGGAAGAGAGTGTGCATCAGAGACAGAGGATAGAGAAGCAGTAGACAGGAACATTTTAGTTATTTTCCTAAATACAAATAAACTGCTCATTTTTAGTATAACAGTATAAATATTGAATTGCTCCCATTAATTCCTATTTTTTAATCCCAGCTAATAATTTTTAGTGAACCAATACAGTACCATATTTAATGTGGACACAAGATTTCCATTAAAACAACATATGGTTTGTAATTGTTTATAAAAACTATATGTGGAAAAGTTATCTGCATGACTGAATGAACATTAAATGGGAACATGCCTTAATGGTCTGCAGATGATTACCTGACTGAAATCATATCCAAATGATATGCATTACTCTGTCACACAACCAGCGCATACACCTGAAAAGTCATTAATCTTGACAAGCCATGTAAAAAATGAATTTATTTGTTTCACCTCAGTTTAGTTAGTTTGCATTTCTACAGGTAATCTCTTCATAAGGATATATAAGATCTGGCAGTTACAACAACTTTAGTAGACTTTTCTAGTAATTGCTTCATTAGCATAGCATGCTGTATGTGATTTAGGAATTTAAATGTACAGGATTAAGGTGTAAGGTTTTGGGGCATACCTCAGGCTCTACTTCAGACAAAGTAATGAAGAGTTGCATCATTTAGAGGTTTATGAAGTGCTTACCTTTATAGGAGAGTTTTAGTCGAGGGACATTGTTCTTGGTCTGTTGGACTCTGCTGCCCTCCGTGCTGAGTAGAACCACCCCACACAGCAGCATAATGCTGCCCCAGAGAGAGCCCATGGTCCTGGGGCAAGAAAAGCCAGTGAGGTGCTTTAAAAACACGACTCCAGGGCCGTCACTCTCAGACCTACAATGGTGCAAGAAATGCTGGTAAAAAAATAAATAAACAGTCCGATTGTCCAGTGATTATGAATAAATACAGTCCAGACTGGTTCTCACCCTTTGATAAATCAGAAACTCTTTTCTGCTCCAGGGGTCAAAAGTCAAAATTAGGGTTCAACTCCAGGGTCAATATTACTGTAAGTGAGCCTCCCACACTAGTACGTCCAAGGAAAACTGACCCAAACTAAGCACAAATAAGAGATCTTCACCATATTAAATGTTTTGAAAAGTGGTAAAGTCTGGGTATGACTGCCATATTTTTCAGTCCTGATACCTAACCAGCGTGCAGCTCTGCCTAAACAGCCGTCCACGTTATCGCTGAGTCTCTACCTTTAGCTAAAGACAGAAAAGACAGGTCCAATTTGTTACATCTGTTAATCCAGTCTGCTTGCACAATCTGCACTGTCTCTCTCTGTCCTCCGATTTTTTTCCTATCTGCCCCTCTCTCTCTTCTTAACACTGATGTGGACTACTTCAGCCACACTCAGCGCAGCTCTGCCCTGTCCCCACAGCACAAGACACACGGTGCAAGTGAGAACAGCTGAGGCAGACAGCACAGTCAGAGTGTGTGAGCGAGAGAGAACGTGAGAGAGTGGGAGAGAGAGAAGGACGGAGAAGAGAGTGCAGTGTAGGCGGGAGAAAGGGTGAAAGAGAGCATAGAAAGCATGAGAGAAAAGAAAACTGTGAAAGTAAAAGTAGTAGGAGAGGAAAGGTTAGGACAAGGCAAAAGGTTAAAAAGAGCGTGAAAACAGGAAAACAGTGGAACAAAAACGTGGAACATCTTGCGGAAACTCTTTCTGAGTTAGGATCCTAGGTTGCTTTAGGGGTCGTTTGTTTTGGAGATAAATTTTTTGGATAGAGTTACTTTTTTTTTTATTTGGTGTTATGACTTTTATCACTTCATTGTACAAAATGTCTTTCACACCTTTTAATGCAGTTTTACAGTTTTTATACATTATATAGGTGTGATTAATCACTTCAATCCCCTGTGTTATGGCCATCTTGTATTGTTTTGTTTCATTTTTGCCATAAATGTATTATATTCTTACATCAACTCAAAACGGTCAGTGTGTTATGTGGTTAAGATCTATCAGGAAATGAATGATTCTATTAGATATGCACTCTACCGAGTGAAGAAGCCAGAAGCTGCACAGAGACTATACAATTTGCAAGATTTTTAACGGGCTCCTTTATAGTGTAAAAATATCAGCAGCCTATCTCACATGAGGACTACCTGTCAGGTGGTGGCACCGTTTAATTTTTAGCAACCACGTGGGTAATGTTTTTAGAATGAAGCTGTTTTCAAGCTTGATTTTATTTTCCAGCTAAAGAGTCTGCCTTTTGCATTAAGGTGTGACAAATCTCAACATGTGGAAAAACAAATCCACATTTTTCATAAAAACAGTGATCCAAAAATGATTACAAGGCCAGATTAGCATCACTTTAGCATAAAGGCAAATTGACTGGGCATTTATTGGCTATTCCATTATAGTCTGAAGGGGAGTTCCATGTTTTTTCTCTTAAACCATTCCAAATGAACTGTCAGTCTCATTCTAAACAGCAGACTCTCAGTGAGCTTAGTCCTGCTCCTGGTGAATGATAATGACTTTAGTTGCAATGGTGTGGTTAAGACCTGAAAACAGCCTGTATCTATCTGGATAAATAGCCATCAGACAGTGGGAGGAGAGCTGAACTAATCCTGTAGTGAGTGGATGGGGCCCACGGTTATGCTAATGTAAACGAGTATTTAGGGGTTCCAGGGAGAACACTGGAGGAACAAATGTCACACAACAGTCTCCGCGTCCCAAACAGACTGGATTAGTGGCTGCAACAGACAGATCCTTTTCTTTTTTTATTTGGGACTGGTAGTGTTGATGTACCAGTTCATAATTTCAAGGATCATGTAGCACAATCTGCCATAACAAAGGCCAGATGGACAGGTGGTTTGAGGTGAATTAGGAATGGCCCATTTGAAAATATAACTCCACACTTTTCTATGAGTGTTGATGATAACTGCAAAGTTTTTTCATGCATTTGATGTCTACATTAAGTGTTATGTGGCTCACTGTATCTATAGCTTATTTTATAACATCAGTAATGCTGCTCTTAGTTTGAAGCACTGTCACTTCTGTGTCTGTTTGATTCCTATCAGAAATGCATAGGCATAGGCAGACTAGAAATTTGGCAAGTTTGTGACTTCTAATAAAAGAGGAACACATCCTTGACTATGTGTGACCTCCCTCACAAAGAAAAAAGGTTGGTGGTGAGAATGTTCTAGTTTGTGACACAGGAGAGGTATTGAAAGCTTCCAACTCAAGAGTTTTCCACTTTTGCACACAACCCCAATGAACACTGCTAATTCACATCTTATCCAAACCTATGCATTCTGTGCTCGCTCTTTAACATTTTAGCTTGATCACGTTCATTTCTCTATTTCAGCCTTGTTCTTTATTAATGCTCAAATTTTTCAAATGCCTGGAAACAAATGTTTTGTGTGTTACAGCACTTTGCAAACATAGTGTAGAGTTTCCTTGAGCTTTACAGTTCTATAAAATTGTTAAATCTAATCTTTTGCTTCTAACCTAATAGCCTAGCTATGGCTTAAAAATATACTGAATAACACTGGTCTAATAAAAGAGGAACACATCCTTGACTATGTGTGGCTTTTTACAGAGTTCAAAGGGAGTTGTGTGTTTCAAGGAGAATGCCCCTTTCTGAAGCATCAATTCAGCCTCATGGTCTAAACTCTTCTATTCACTAAGGCAGAGGGCCCAAAGTACTCTGGCTGTCTTAGAGTTCATCAACTCATATGTGAGAGTGCAGTTGGGGAAGGGGGACTTATTTAAATCGTAGAGCCAGGGCATGTCTGGAAGTGGGGCTGATGAGGGATGTGGCATAGGGACATGAGTGAAGGAGATCTGCCGATACTCACTGAAAGCTGGAGCCCCCATCAAGGTTCGCTCATACTTCCTTAAACAATACTGTCTGCACCTTGCCACCCCCCACACCCTCAACACACACACACACACACACACACAAATACACCCCCAAGCCTCAGATCTCGCCACACACAAGCTGTTTTCCTCTTCTGCCTCTCTCTAAGCATCACCTCCCCCTACTCCACAACAGTACAAACACAAACCCTCCAGCTGCACCTTCATCACTTTCTCCATTCCTCTGTTTCATCCTCTCTGACCTCCACCTACTCTCCACAAGCCAGGGAACATAATCTCCTAAATGAGAGGATTTGGATCAGTACAAAATGAACCTCAAGCCCAAGACAAGCAAATTAACCACACTTGCCAGCCACCTACACCTTACAATACCAGCCTGCATCGTTCACCCCTGAATCCACCATTCCAGCTGTAGTTAGGATTATCTTATGAGAGGCAGCAGTGAGTGATTAGAATAGCTAGCATGCAAGAAAAAGTAAGCTGTCTGCCAAAAGTGCATGGACAGAGCATGACATAACATTGTCAAGTATGGAATAGCATGTTGAGAATGGTTTTTAAAAGTGATTCGTCAAGGAATTTAAATTTCATCCACTTCAGTTCCTCTGAGCAGAGTAAATTACCAAAAGAGAATTAAAATACCATTGTATGACATTTCATTGTCATGCCTGACACAAGAAAAGATGTATAATACAGTGATGCATTTTGCCTCACTGCCATGGATATTGGGTTGCTGCCTATGACAGGACTGATGTATTGGCATTGTGGTTATTATGGACATAAAACACATGCACACACATGCAAATATGATGTGATGGAAGCCAGCTGTGTGAACCCAGCAGGTATGATGGAAAAAGAGAAAGGCTTTCTTCTCTCCTCTCCTTGGGAGCCACTTGGATCAGCTCAAGTCTTTAGCAACTTACCCAAGGGACATGGGAGCGACAATATACAAGAGAAACACAGCAGCTACAGTAATATGACTACTGCTAAACACTAGTAGTACTATATAGAGCCCCAGTTAGGACAGACAAAAATCATACAGTATTTGAGAGTATGTTCCATGAAACAAAGTGTGGCAAAACTCTCCTGTTCCGACTTTTCTACTGTATGTTAGCAGACTGGAGAGTATGGCATAAATAGAGTATACTATGCACAATGTATGATATTTGATTATGTCATGAAACCAGCCACACAGTGTTAGTGTAATGCAGTAACTTTTGTTTGCCTTCTTTTTAGGAGAATAGAGTGCAGGGTTAACTGAAGTAGAATGGTAGCGTTTCTGATTTTTGCTCAATATTTCAGCAGTGTGGACTCATTGCAGGATACGACTTTATATCTAAAGTTCCAGGTTCCTTAGTGAAGATGAGCAACACAACTTGGCAAACACATTTAATTTTCCCGACCGAGTTTTCTATGCTTGGCCTTCTAGAAATCTCTTTGTATGGGCTTCTGCAGTTCTGATAAATCAGCTTCTGTTCTAAACTGCATTTTTTCCCAAATGGGCATTTATGGTTGGGAGATACAAATCAGACTTAGGGTGAAGCTTATGTCATGCACCATGTTTGTCTTCATAACTGATTAATGTATTAACTGGAGAATGATATTAGTGCTAATTTCTTCCTTAGGAAGAAACCATCACACTTGCCCTATGCACCTGTAGGACCTTTTCAAATATCCTTTCATAAACTGAGTTAGGAAACTGTAAAATATTCTTCTTACTGAATGGCCTGCTGATGATTATCTGCACTGATGGCACACAAAAATATGTTTGTTCTAAAAAAAAAACACTTGCAGACACATTTTAGACATACACGTGACTTTGTAATTCTTTTCCAGAACAGTCAGAAATTCAACTTTATCACACCAAAGCAAGTCCCTTACTGTGCTATAAATAGGAAGTGTAGAGTAAATATTTTTTGTAGTCAGGATGTAACAAATGAGACCTACACAACCAAACCTGAAACACAGTCTGAATGTTCTGGAAACTCGCTTCATGCTGTTATGGCTTCATCATTAAATCCAAATTGTCTATTTTACAAGGTTTGTAAAACTGCTGCAGTTTTGAATATTTACAATAAAAAAAGTAATAAATCACCTGAGAATAGAACACACTTGCAAAGTTGATGTGTCAGACAGAATCTTGCTTTTCATTTTCCATTACCAAGGAAAAGCTTGGGTGGGGTAAAGATCAGGAGAATGAGTTAGTGTGCTTTGATTGCTTTGTTAGTGCATGTTCGTGTGTATCTATGGTGAAGGGTGGAGACAGATGAAGTGAAACTTATCACTGATGCTGTTTATTGATTCAGCTTAAAGTGGCAGCAGTCTAGTCTTTCTCTACTCTATAACAAACTGAACTGACACAATCATACACTTCACTTTCTGTCTCTCTCTCTGTTACACAC
>NW_018127885.1:1699464-1704502 GCF_001952655.1 Monopterus albus
GAAAGAGTGAGCGAGAGAAAGAACCAGAAATCAGTAAAGCATGTAACGGTATACCTTCTGGAAGTAGACATAGCAGTAAGATTTTCTAAGCAAACCTGTTTCCGCTGGTTGCGGGCAATGCCACTGGCAAAGTGGTTAGCAAGACACACAGGAGCTACTGTTTCTCCATTTTCAAAAAGTTCCAACCTGCTGGTATTTAGGACAGAGGCATCTTGCCCCACTTACTCAACAATTCATGCAGAGCCTAGAATTATAATAATATTATTTTCTAATGATTTTTTTTCATGAGAAAGAAAAATGTGACTGTTAAAGGAAAGACAGAAAGCCACTTCCACTCTCTCAGTGTAATTGTACACAACATGACAGCTAAATTCAGCAGCCACTGTCATTCTTTTTACTTCCCAAAGGCCATACATGTCGAATGTCCTTGTGATGTTCCTGTGTGCATTTTAATCAAATTCGTTTACTTCCCACAGCTGGCTGCAAAATGTGCACATCAGCAGTGTCAGTTGAGCCCATAAACATTGTATGTTCTGACATTTAATGATGGATTAAATGACCTTGTCAGCAGCAGGGGAGCCTGGGCAGAAGGACGGGCTTTAGCGATCGATCTGGGGCATCTCTTTTAATGAGGCTTCTGGTGTTAAGCTGAGGTCAGACAAAAGGGAGCCATGAGTCTCCATCCTTCCATCCAGATTTATACCTTCAATCGGAACCTTGAGTTAGACATATTCCCTATAATACTCATACAGCCTTGGACTGTTCTGTTCTTACTGAATACAGTCTACCTACTCTAAACCACTGAAAGCCACAGAAGATAAAGCGAGTGCGAAAAAAATTAGGCAAGTAATAGAATAATCCATGTCCACAGGTGAGCATTAGTCAACTCTGTGTTCACCCTTCCGTTGTCATTATGGGGCTGCTGCATGGTTTGAAGTCTCCATTACTGCTCTTAACATTACCTGAAGAAAGAAGCATCTTTGTCAGGTCATTTGGAGCTACTGCTTTGACCTGTTTTCAGCCCACATTACCCCACATTAAATCAACAGAGACACCCCTTGGCTGATGTCTTCAGTCCCTCCTTCCTTTTTTCTTCACACCTTTCTGCTCCCTCTCTTGTCTGTGTCTGCCTAAACTATTCCAGGCAACTTCCAGCGCACCATATTTCCAGATAAAAGCTCACTTCACTCAGGCCTAGGGGAGTCTGATAAAACAGCACCAATTCCACACTAATTAGTCAGGAGGAAATTGCACCTCATTTTAGCTTATTGCTGGACAAATAGCAAAAATGTGACACAACATGTCTTTCATCCTGCTCAGTCAGCCCAGGTGATGACTTTCAATTTACCATGGAGCCAGTCCCAGCTGACACTGGGCGAGAGGCGGGGTATACCCTGGACACTGGACAGGATGCCAGTCTATCACTAGGCTGACATTTAGAGACGGCATTATTATTTTAACAATATTTTTTAATATCCAGCTCCTAAATAGTATTTATAATGTGGCAAGAAGCATTTAATATTAATGTTCCATTTGTCCAACAGATCATCCCAGTCAGAGCCTTACAATGCTGCTGCCTTCCCAGAGCTCCTTTGGAAAAGACATTTAATAGCTCAACAGAACTTCCGCTGGTAAAATAAAAGGTAAAGCAATATTTTCACTGAAGTAAATAGACAAACATGTTTTAATGGGTCAAATTTCATGTCACATAAAAGGCATTTGTCAAAATGAGTGCCCTGGAGACAAAAAAAAAGTCATCATGAAAGGTCGGTGTGTTTTGTTTCGGTTCTAAGTAGAAAGCCTGCATTCCTGTAAGGTAATACAGGGCACTCACTGACTACTAAAAGTTTCTGTTCCAAATTATGTAGACAGAACCCTTACAACTTGTTGAAAGAGAACAGGGTGTTATCGTATGACCCCCTTAGCTAAAGTATCAATAACTTCTGGGTTTGTCACAGTTGAGAGAGAAGGCTGGTATCTGAAGGAAAGAGAGAAACAACACATATTCATCTCTCAGTATCTGATTACAGCACTGATAGTAAGCACTCTCGCTTTGCTGAAGTAATGTCAGTAATAGGCAAACAAACTGGGAGAAGAGTAAAGCATTCTTATTTGTGAAACCCTGTGAGGAAAAGTGTCCAGCCGTCCAGTTACACAAAAAGCTCCAACCCAGAAAGTCATGCCCATGAAAGAACCTTTGGCCTTGCTTCTAATAACCAGTATATCACACCACATTAGTCAGGCACGATGCACCAAGGCATCAGACACTACTCTCCAAATCATGTATACACCTTTCCTTTCTCTTTATGTGATCCTGATATAAGCATCATGTTCTGCTCTTCTGTTCTTCATGGTGCACACTGTGACCCACGTGTGAACTAAGATAAAGGCAACCGCTGTCACAGTGGACACATTCTGGTAATACTGCTGACTGCATACGAACACAAACAAAGGAACTCAGTAAACTGTCCTGGTATTCACAGACTCTGTTCATCCCCTTGACTTCTACACTCAGTAGTTCTGCTCTACTGGTAGTGATCACAGAGTGACAGCCTGCCATCACCGGTCATACTGCAGTGGTGGACATATGAATATGAGTGTTGTAACCACATGTTTAAATGTTGTTTCAGCTAAATGATGTTTTGGTACTGTAGCTGCTTTTTAAATGCATCTGCATGTAAATAACCTCTCCCCTAAAACATGGCACTCTTCAATTTTAGTCATTATTATTATTATTATTTGTTATTATTATTATTATGTTATGCACAAATAAGGTGTAATGAGGTTACTATTTTTTTTTCTTTTATCTTTCCTGACATTGGTTGTACCCTACTCTCTAATTTGAATAGAAACTGATGTATTATGGAGCTTTTGGAGGTATATGTGACCTTTTGACTGCTATCACTCACACCTGTACACTTATCACAACATGGCCCAACCCTTAACCCTGCGCTCCATGGGGAAGAATCTCAGCACTATAAGGGAAAGGAGCAAATGATGTGACAGTGCCCAAGGAGTCAACTCAAAACAAAGAAGACCTCACCTCAGGGTGTTATAGGGTCATTTCAGCACTCAGCTGTACGAAGTCTGTCACTTCCTCTCCCTAAACAAGATAGAGGAAAAAGAAACCCTTAGGCTCTGTTATTCTAACTGCAAAGATTAGTTAAGACATCGCTGCACTGTCACACAGGTTGATAAATATTATCATCTGACCATTTCAACTGCTGCTGTTTTTTTTTCAGGTACTACTGAAAAGATGAGATTAACTAGTGTAATTTGCTCCTCAGGTTTGGACACCTGGTGACAAAAGCAGGCATCCACTTCCTATTATCTACAACACAGTATTTTAGTTATGTTAGGGAGTTAAAGCAACAGAATTTACACCATTTTTCTGCAGGCCTATAAGACAATGTTACAGTATAAAATAATGATGACGATCTATAAAAGCACTGAGGTAAGCTAAAAAAACTAACTTCTCTCTAAGCCTTGATAATGTAAATCCTAATGATAAACCTGTTGGGTGACATTTTAATGTGTAATTTCCAGACAGCACTCTGCAGTTTAAGCAGATACGTGTGATAACGGAGAAGCAGTAGATTATGTGTTAATGGGTTTAACAGACATGTCAGTTCATCATGTCTTGATTAGTCTTACCTTCATTAACTTTATCTTAATAAAGCTCCACTAAAATTAATGACTCTTTTAGCTAATTAGGATATCTGTGTGTGGCTGAAGCAGACGGCGTTTCATAACTCTGTGCCTCAGAGCAACTTTAACAAATGCCAGATAATCATTTAATTCACTAAAGCTATGTCCTTCAATGACATAGGCTGACTTTTACTCAGAGCAGGAGTCTAACCACAAAAGGTTTCACTCACCCTGTTTTTCTTGAACATATATTTGTTGTGTGTGTGTCTGTTTGTAAGAGAGCACGTGCAGGCTTGTCTGCATGTGTCAGTGAAGGTGTACACCCAGGGGTTGGGTGGCAGTGTGATAGGTAGTATGGAGGAACATGCCCAGATCCCCTGTTTCTCCATGCTGCCTGCACTTAAAGAAAAGGCTAAATCTGATACTTTGTCACAGTTTGCAAACAGAAGGATCCGGTGGGGTGTTCATCTAATGGGTCAGTTAGCATGAACTAGCAGAGCATTCATCTGTGTCAGCACCAGGGCGGGGATGTTGGTATGTGGTTGAGATGAAAAGAGATGAGTGCTAGAACAACAGATGGGGAAATGAGGGGATTCAGAATTGTCCAGATTAAAACAAGGAGCAGATAAACTTAGAAAGAAAAGATGAAGTGGTTAGAAGAAGAAACAGATAGTTTAAAAAAAAACACAACGAGAGCTATGAACAAACTCCAGTTTAGTGGATACAGTAAAGAAATGCAAACATTTGCACAAATTTTAACTTGTTATTTCCGAGAAGAAAATAATTAAAAAAAGAAGTACTGTGTTGCTCACGGCTGATCCATTAGTTGATGAATGACTTGAAGAAAATCTGAGCCAGTGTGACAGGTTGACCTTTCGTAAGATAACCATGGCAATACTAACTGACTGTGGGTCGGAGATTTACATGCAATTATGATAAATTAACACAATGAGGTGAGCCTAAAGGAGGATCATATTTCAACAACAACAAATAAGGATAATCACCTTTATTGGCCAAGTATGTTACACACAAGGAATTTGTTTCCGATACAAAACCGAGGTAATCTATGAATGTCAGGAGAAAACACCTCTGCTATATTTCTATAAAAGAAATATTCTACAAAAAACAAGACACCAGAAGTGAAACAACAGATTCACTGGTAGCAATAGAGTGTGGTACAGCATCTTCTTTTAAATGTTTTTCTTCCACTTAATGAATCATCTAGTTGTTCCATAAATGACACAGTAACAAGAAGCATCAACTACTGTTTTTTGTTCTCACTAGTCATACAAAATAGCACCAAGTGTGATAGTTTCAGAACACCTGTAGGCCAAACATATCAGACTAAAGCTTATAAAGTCCATGTATTAACACTGTACTGTCACTATTT
>NW_018127885.1:1704517-1705423 GCF_001952655.1 Monopterus albus
GGAATGCCCATTTCAAAATAAAACCAGAACGACCACTTAGGATTTGCTGTTCATGCCAGTGACAGAGTGTGGTGGGAGTAAACTAGTAGCACATTTTGTTTGAGTCATCTTAAGGCTCAATTACCCCTCTGCTCACTGACCCCAGCAGTGTGAAGAGGGTGTAATGAGAGGAAATAGCACAAGTAGCCCCATGCATTCAACATATGTGATGGCAAAAGACACGGGGGGAGCCCATATTGGTTTCAACTGAGGTGTTGTTAGCAGCTGGAGCTGGTGATGATATTATTCTAAAATCAAAGTCATTCTGGGGTGCCTTTTACATTTCTGACAGCCAGGTCACAGTTCAAAGCACAAAATAAATAAATAATAAATTATCAACTAATCTCCTAGGTTGTTTTGTTGAACTAAATTTGTGTTTTTGCATATTTTAGATTCAGCTTTTCACTTTTTCATAGAAGCCATTTTACAAGATCTGACTGAGCAAAATACTAATGTTAACTCATGTTAATGCCCCTCCATGAAAGGTATTCTGTTGAAAGAGAACACGCCTGGTTTTCACTTTGCACCAGCGGACAATGCAAGGGGAAAACTTAGACAATGCATTTTCAGTTAAATCTGGCCCAAATATAATCGCCCAACACATTGAGCACTTTGTGTTTTCCAGAAAGTAGGCTGCAACTTTGCAGGAGCTGGGGCACTGCTAATAAGATTTTTTTTTCTTTTGTTAGATAAAGTAACTGTGTGATTTTGATTTAATAATGTAACCACAAGTATAAAAATCACTCACTCCCTATTTTATTTTATTTTTTCTAGCTGCTAGTTTTGTAATTATGTGGAAGGTAGGGAGTGGTCTTGTTGAGGAGACAGTAGTCTATCCCCCCTGTTTCTCTTGAGACAGGACAGCTG
>NW_018127885.1:1705435-1706959 GCF_001952655.1 Monopterus albus
AACAGTGTGTGCATCTGTGTGTGTGTTTGTTACAGTATTTGGACTAGCATGAGCCACTGTCAGCACCTTTAACTAGTCCCCACAGTGTAAGATGGCAGTAAATAAGCCTTTCAGCCACTCAACTTAACATAACACATCCCTGAACATAGTTTTTAATTACAAACTTAAAGGAACACTGTACAGTACACACATACAGACAGGATGAATTACAGCACCTAATGTACTGCAACATTAATGCTAAGTTATTTGTAGCTATCTCTGGTACATTTAATTTTTCTAACCTTGACAGCGTATCACAGTGCACCATAATGGCTTATGAGATTTCTCATTGCAGATGTTGCATTTGATGTTCCACTGATGAAAATATTTAGGAGTTTGGATAACCAGCTCTCTGAGGGCACATGGACAAGTAAAGATAAACTGCACCAAGTCACTGTTCAGCTGTGCTTTTAATGCATCAGGTTACAGAAGCAAAGACCACTAGCCACTAAAGCTATGCAGTAGGTGTGGAGCCTACCTGCAGGTTTCTGTGTGTGTGTGTGTGTGTGTGTGTGTGTGTAGGTCTGTGGGGGATGTGCATGCTCATCAACTTGCTCAACAGATATACAGTAGTTTGAATAGCAGTCATGACCGTGCCTTCTATCATGTAATATCAAAAAGAATTATTTCTTTGCGTGCTAAAATAAAAGAAGTATGTCTACCTAGAAACCAGCTAATCAAATATGTGAAAAGCAAAACAAGTGTCATACTGAGGAGATTTCCTCAAACTCCTAAGTGAAATACAAGAGCTATGTGCGTTTTCCTCTACATAAAAAACAGTGTACTAATTATGAGACTCCATAAAAGCTTCAAGTTTATTACTGGAACACTGAACGCTTCATAATTCCATAAAATGGGCTGCTGCGTGCTAAAATAAAAGAAGTATGTCTACCTAGAAACCAGCTAATCAAATATGTGAAAAGCAAAACAAGTGTCATACTGAGGAGATTTCCTCAAACTCCTAAGTGAAATACAAGAGCTATGTGCGTTTTCCTCTACATAAAAAACAGTGTACTAATTATGAGACTCCATAAAAGCTTCAAGTTTATTACTGGAACACTGAACGCTTCATAATCCCATAAAATGGCCTGCCATTAAAAATCATATAAGCAGACACACAGTTGCTTTCCTGGTTACTACGCTAATGCAGTGTACACACACCAGGTTGCTTTATGACATTACATGGCATGATTGCTTCCTTCAGAATACATTTTCAGATTCAGTCTGACAACAACACCAACAAACTAAATGAAACTCATTTTACTGCCATGACAAGAAATGCAATCATTGAACTTTGCACCCTGACAGCATCAGCAATGACAAGACAATACTCTTCTTTATGGATCACTAACAGCAACAGTTCCTTCGCTTACCTAACATAGACATATCAAATCTCCTGTAATAATACATAGGAGTGTTGTTGAAACAATCAAAAGGGTGTACACTTACAATTATTAATCCAGATCGATCTTTGTATAGAGTCCC
>NW_018127885.1:1707005-1709338 GCF_001952655.1 Monopterus albus
GTGTGCATTGAGTCCAGTCTGGTAGTAGTGTTGGGGTTGGAGTAAGTTAAAATGGGCAGTAATATCAGTCCTCACTACACTGCTGTGCCATCTGCCATCTACCGATCATTAGCATCTCTCTTTATCTCTCTTTCTGCCTGTCTGCAAACATGAACACACTGGTGTGTTTGTGTGTGCACCTACATACACTGTTCCCTCCTTAGTTACTGGTCGGATGTGAAAAAACCATATTTGTGTGTGAGAGTGTTGATGTGTCACACAGAGTCACCTGGGAGAAGAGCGATGATGTCAGTCGCTCTCAGAGGAGGACGGGGCTGGCACTGGGCATGCCCACCGTCTGCCTGGCTCTGTGGGGAACCTGGGAGTGTACAGTATTTGGCAAAGAGTCAGAGCAAGATAGAGAGAGATGGGTAGGCTACACAGAGTGAATGAAGAGTGTAGAAGAGAAATTGCAAATGCTAATGTCTCCCAAAGGACAAAAAATGTACTGGGATACAAACATCACACCACAGAGATTCAGCTAACAAGGAAAGACTTATCTGTGACTCATTCATGGAGACTGTGTGACTGACTGTATGTTCCAGCCAGACACATAAAGGACAGCAAAACCTTTCCTTACAGCAGTCCAACACATGACTTCATATGATCTGATTTGTCCTCATCAGAAATCACAAACAAATACAGACAGTGAGCATTAATTTAGAGGTGCGTGTCATCACATCAGATTAATCCAGTTCACTGTACTCTTTTAATCTAATGTTCACTGAACCTAGACCACAATCTACATAGCCTGGGCTTCCATAAAAACACAGACAGACAGGAGCACACAGAGAAATGGAACCAAATACAGTCATGCCTTTGCATGTGGTTTTCATCAGCACACATTGTCCCCACCATGTGGCAATGGAACAACCATATATGCAGCACCTACAGAACAAGCTATTTCAAAATTACATACATGTCTCCACAAGGCCAACTCTGAAGCAACATTTACCCTAACATTTATTTTCACGTCTATAAACAGAACCACACTGTATGTAACATATCTGTCAACCTATATCCAGCATTTGTGTAAAATTATGTGCCTCAATCTGCATTTGTGTGTACATGTCTGTAAGTACAGCTATACCAGCCTGAGAGTCATTAAACAGCTGTGCAGACTGCAGTAATTGCTATAACGAAAATTGTAAACTGTATGACAAATGTACAGGTGGTTCCATTGGATCAAGATAAGTTGCAGCATAGGCTCATGTTCCTTTCGATTTTGAAGACATTCAAGTGAAAAACAGCACTTTGTTAAAACAAACGAAAGGTGCAGGTGTTGCTACAGGCTGAAAGCTCAGTTTAAATAAAACCTCTATTATTCTGAAGATGCCAAAATTCTGCACAGTGGTTTAAAATGCTATGAAACAGGATTTTGTAAAACTGTCATCCTTAGTACATTCAATGTACTAAGTCAGACATCTGACAGCAAGTCAATATTGTCAAGTCAGAACCGGGTTTAGCCAATCAGCAGTGAAAACATCAAGCTTCCACTACCCAACAGATTGTAACTGTGTATCTATGGCAATCTGATACATGCGATTCTTTTTTAACCATAAATGTCTTCCTTTCACCACTTTTGAAAAATGGAAGCAATTAACAACAAATTAACACTAATAGCAATGCAGAGTACCAATTTCAGACATTATGGAGTCAGCACTGCTTAACTGGCAGACAAAACAATCGTAAAGGCCCAACAAATGCATACAACCACACACTGTACACAAACAGTGTTGCTGGCATTAATATTGGTCTGGTCAGTTGGTATTTGATTTTAAAATAGGCAGTTACAGAGCCCACAGTAACCAATATAGATTTGGCATATAGCTGTTTAAACATTTGACTATATTACTCTTTTACCACACAGATGTTTTCAGTACATGATCAATTGCTCTATTAAACCGCAACCGAAATAACCTTGGAAATCAACTGGACTTGGATATCTAGATCGAAGACGTTTCACCTCTCATCCAAGAGGCTTCATCAGTTCTGACTGACTGGTGTTGAGTCGGAGATATTTATCCCCCTCGGTGTGGTTTCAGTCCTTAGAAGGCCAACAATGTCCATTAACGACTGAGTCGTTACAGCCCAGTATCAGTGAGGGTCGTTACCTGTCTTTGGATCCTCCCCTGTCAACCGACGCTTATTGTCCTGGTGGGCATGTTTGGGCAGAGATTTCAAAACCGGGTTGTAGATGGAAGACAAGTTGTGTCTTAGTCCACCACCCCTATTTAGTGAGGGGTGTTCTATTTTTACAAAAATAGCTTCCTTAACTCCTCTCTCAAACCAGC
>NW_018127885.1:1709482-1717980 GCF_001952655.1 Monopterus albus
CTGTTTGTGTCTGGGTGTTTTGTCCTTCGGGTGGACCAGTCTCTGCCGCAGGGTGTTCCCTGGTTTACAGTTAACTGGAATATTGTGGTTGTGAAAGATCCTTTTTAATTTCTTTGATAAACCAGCCACATAAGAGATGACAGTGTTATCCCTTCTTGTTTCCGATTTCTCCCTGTTGGTGTCGGGTCTCTTCCTAGCTTTGGTGAAGGCCCATTTAGGGTATCCACAAGCCTTAAGGGAGTTCTGGATGTGTAATTTTTCTTTCTTGGCCCCTTCTGCCGTTGTGGGCGCTTCCTCTGCCCTGTGATTCAAAGTTCTGATGACTCCCAGTTTGTGTTGAAGTGGGTGGTGTGAGTCAAAAAGCAGGTATTGGTCCATGTGTGTAGGTTTCCGATATATTTCTACTTTCAGGCTTCTGTCCCCTCCCAAGTGGACTGCACAATCCAAAAATTGCTCTATTATGTTGTCACTTTAAGAGTTCAAAATGACTGATCAAATTGTAAACATCTCCAATAATATTTCACCTCTTTCAGATTATATTTTCAATAAAGTATGTTTGCTTGTATATGGGGGTGAAGCCGAAGCAGGGGCCTGTCCTGGTCCCTGTCCCAGACTGTGTTCACCAGGGTCATAAAGTTATCCAGTGTCACCACAGGATTATTAGATGGCTGTCAGCATTCTAAATTAAAAACCACAAGCATGCAGCACTTAGGTCTGTGTTTTTACCCCTAACTGAGTGGGACTGGCTGCCGCCATGCTACTGGGAAGAGTGTGTTTATGCACATGGATGCCCACATGTGTGGGTTTCTGGTTACTCCTACAATGCCCCTCTGTAAGCATTCTACTGTCTGTCTTCCTATGGGGAGAGAGCCAGACAGACTGACCCAGTGTAATAGCATTACATAAAACAACATGCATGAATAATTTGTATGTTGTGAAATTGTTTTTTTAAATTATAATATAATGATGAATAGCTGAACTTGAGGTGTGACCTATGCCGTCAGCAAAATCTCATTTAAATCAATTTAGTCCAAATAACAAAACAATTTAACCTGGCCAAAAAGTTCTGGGTCTAATGAAACTCAAGGAGCCTTGAGAGGCAAGAGACAGTAAGCAGTCTTTAGAAATAATTGTGTGTCTGTACAGATTAGCATATGTTTGGTGAACTTGGTAAATAACAGTTATTCAAGGCTCCAGTGTGATTAGTGGCTTAGCAACAAAAGACCTGTGGACCAAGCTTGAAATTAAACTTAATAGCCTAAATTGGAAACTGCTGAGCTATCAAAGTTATAAGTACAGTTTTTCATTAAACATGAAGCCTGGCTGAAGAGATGAAACCTCTGTAAATTCAACATTTGATTGAATGAGTGTTCTGTTTATTACAAAACATGAGGGTGTAAATGTAGATTTTTATGCTTTTGCATGTATCCACATTAAGGAATGATAACAGACCTTTCATCAGTAATCAGGCATAGTTCATAGCTTAGTCCAGCCATTTCAGATACATGACATTTGTCTAACCTCTGTTGTAAAGAGCACTGCACAATGGAGATCCTGCAAATGCCCTTGACTTACCTGCACCATCGTAATGTAGGAGTGAAGAGAGAAAAATGAATGTGGCATGACGGTTAAGAAATGACAGTCTGATGACAAAATGTCTAATCTTGAAAGAAAGATGCTTTGCATAAGATCCACACACTTATCCAAAACTAAAATATGGTTAAAGTAACTAAAATCTCTTGGTCAATTTTATAAATAAAATTCAGATTTTGATTAAATAATAATCAACATGTATCCTGGGAATATGGGACTAAATTAGGGGAAATCAGTGGAAGGCAAACAATTCCATCCCTGCCCACCACCCTTACTTTTCACTGCAGTTATCTATGATATTAAAAATTACATGATTGCTAGTGTGTCCCTTAAAACGTCTGTAACGTCTGTAACTTTTGGATTTTGGACCCTTTGACACAAGATGAATAATAGGTTCAATAGATATTAGGTTTTTCAGATTTTTCTCTAATATTTGCTTCTTTTGCATAAACCTCTGGATAGTTTAAAATTGTGTGGTCACCAAAAGCTATAACCTATGATATATGGTTGGAAGGTGGAATTATGTCATTTTTTAAAAGATACATTTAATTTTATACCCAGATTATTTTCTAAAAGTGAAGTCATGTAAATCCCTTGCAAATTGCTGTATAAAGTATCTATACCATGATCAGAGGTCTGGTCAAGCTATTGTATATGATATCAGATATCCAAGATGGAAAGAGGATGACAAATAAGGTACTGCATGTTTTGTATACACGTATAGTGCTAAACAATATATACCATTCCCTTTTTTGAAATACATTTTGGCTTTAAAAATGACAGGCATATCTAACAGTTTTCAACATTTTCAAAAGTATGTTTACATGCATCCCATTAGAAACCTGCCTGAACTTGTTGCAACTGTTGGTTTTACAGAAGCAAGAGAGCACAAGTCATAATTCCGGAAAGAGAGAATGTTTATTTTGGATGGATTTCTGTCTCTTTGACTGTTGAATGTCAAAAATCAGTCTGGAAAGAAAACCAAGTTTTTCTGGCATTCACTTTTAAAAAAGATTGTTTTCTCCTGTGAGACTGTTGTTGACTGGCAAGATCTTAAGGTCGGTTCTCTTTATGTTAATAGTGTTTACTTTACTCTGAACCTTTCTTTGAATGTAGCCTAGCTCGGGTCAGTGGTTAATCATATGTGTGTACAATAAATCCCAGACTAATTCCCATATAAAGTCTGTTATTCCATCAAGTCTACATGGATGTACCAGAGCTGGTCAAGCTAAAGCATATGAAATAGCAAAGACAGGAAGAGGATACATCCTGTAGTTGACTAAGGTGAATGGAACCATCTGTAGGGCTGTAATATGCAGCCCTTGTCTTCAGCTGTAAGAAAATACACACCAGTCTCTCTAATCTGACCTGCCCAGACTGACTATTTATTATTTCAACCTGAGACAGAAATGTTTGGTAATTGGAACTGCACTGGACTCTCAACTGCATGGACTGAAAGTGACTATATGAAGAGTTTTAGGTAGGTGTGCAGCAACACTGCTAGTAATAACAGATCCCTTTGTTGGGGCAAATTATGGTATTCATGTAATCAAAGTAATAAGGAATATGTGCTTGCACCTATTTGACTGCCCACTGCAGCTCAGCTTGAGCCTGGTCCACCTTTTCGCTGGACCACCTTGATTTTGTTGGTGCCCCTGCTCTGCAAACAGTGTGGTCCCAGTGAAATGAATAATCAATCATAAACTTTATTGCTTAAGTATGATAAGATACAAGGAATTTAATTCCAGCTCAATGGCCCCTGATGTGCACAAAATAAAACAGGAGAAAAACAGAATAATAGGTAAAAAAACAAATAGACAAAACAACCATCTAAGGTGTGTAAGACTTCCATGAAGGGCAGGCCAGCACTGATGATTATTTCTACAGTCCAGACTGTTTGCTGTTTGAGTCTGATCCCGTCTTAATTGGTTGCTGAGCCAAATCAGACAGTGATGGATGACCAGAGAATGGACTCGGTGATTCCTCTGTAGAACTGTTTTAGCAGCTACTGGGGCAGGTTGAACTTTGTCATTTGGGTCAGGACGTTCACCCTCTGTTGTGCCTTCTTGGTGATGGTGCCCATGGTGGAATTTCACATCAGGTCCTGGAGATAGTGGAGCCCAGGAACTTGAAGGACTCTATTGCTGATTACAATGCTGCTGAGTATAGTGAGAAGAGATAAGATGGGGGAGGCTCCTCCTGAGGTCCACTGTCATTTCCACTGTTTTCAGTATATTTATCTCCATGTTGTTGTGACCACACCACAAGACCAGCTGTTCAGCTTCCTGTAGGTACGCCGACTCGTCACCATCATGGATGTGACCAGTGACTGTTGTGTTGTCTGTAAACTTTAGGAGTCAAGGTGCAGTCAGTTGTTGTTAGTGTAGAGTGAAAACAGCAGCGGGGAGAGCACACATCACACCTGTGCTGATAGTCCGGGTGCTGGATGTGGTTTTCCCCAGCCTCACCTGCTGCTCCTGTCTGTGAGAAAGCTGATGATCCACTGACAGGTGGGGGCAGTCACAGTGAACTGGGTCAGTTTAGAATGGAGGATGTCTTGGATGATGGTGTTGAACGCTGAGCTGAAGTCAACAAAGAGGACCTGTGTGTAGGTCCCTAGGGGGTCGAGGTATTGCAGGATGTAATACAGTGCTATGTTGACTGCATCTTCCACTGACCTGTTTGCAAGATAGGCGAAATGAATGGGGTCTAGCAGGGGGTCTATGATGTCAATGGGGTCTAGCAAGGGGTCTATGATGTCCTTCAGAGGGGCCAACACCAGTCTCGCGAAGGACTTCCTAACTACAGATGTCAGAATGACAGGTCTGTAGTCATTCAGTCCGCTGATGGAGGACCGGGATGATGGTGGAGCATTTGAAGCAGGAGGGGATTTAACAAAACTCCAGTTATCCGTTGAAGATATGTGAGAAATTGAGAGACAGCTGATAAGCACAGGTTTTCAAGCAGGAGGAAGTCACACTGTCTCTGCCTGGTGCCTTTCTAATCTTTTGTTTTTTGAAAAGGCTACACACATCCTTTTCACAGAACTTCAATGGTGGGGGTCTAGGGGTGAGGCTCACATAAGGCTAAAATCAGTCTGAACCCCCAGCATCAATAATGGTTTCCTTCCATTTAGTGTTTGCAATTGATCAAATCTAATCAAAATTTATTTATGTAGTAGTTGAAAGATAATATCTGGTTGACCAAAGTACTTTACAAGGGCAAGGTAAGAACTACAATAAATAATATCAATACAGGAATAAAACGACATAGGAACATAAACACATGAAATTACACAGAAACATTTAAAAGAAAGGAAGCATCAGACAATACTATGTGTTAAAAGCCAAAGTGAATAAACATGTTTTAACCAATGATTTAAAACTTGTCAAGTCTGTGGATGATCTAACATTAAGAGGTAAACCATTCCACAATTTAGGAGCTGCAACAGTCATGGTGACCCCAGCATTTGTATCTGACCTGGGAAACTCTAAAAGAAACTGGCTTGATGATCTGAGCAATCTTGTAGGTTCACGCCACCTCACCAACTCAGCGAGGTAGGACCATGCCAAACCATTAAGAACCTTAATAACAAAAATCAATAGCTTAAAATGAATTCTAAAATGAACTGGAAGCCAGTGAAGAGAGGCCAGTACCAGGGTTATATGGTCAAATTTCCTGGTACCTGTTAAAAGATGAGCCACAGCATTTTGGACCATTTGAAGACGAGTGAGAGAAGACTGATTAACACCAAGGTATAATGCATTACAATAGTCAAGTCTAGAGGTTATAAAAGCATGAACTGCAATCTCAAAATCATTAAAAGAAAGAAATGACTTGACGTTACTTAATAACCTCAGGTGAAAGAAACTAAATTTTACGACTGAGTTGATCTGCTTGTCAGATCTTAAGTTACTGTCAAACATTACCCCTCGGTTTTTACAGTCACCTTCAAATGCTGAGCCAGGGGGCCTAAGTTCTGGTTAAAAGCAGCAAATTTCGCCAGATTGCTATTGACATTAAGATAGTGTGTGTAAATGATAGCTGATGTTTGATGTTTATGAGCCCCAGACTAAATATGACCAATCAGGAGTTTGTGCAGCTGGTACATAATGGAAAAAGCAGCTGGACCACAGAGAGTGTGTGACTGTGATTTGTAATAATGCTACCAAGGTCATATCCACATCAAGCCTGCCAAACCTGACCAAATAATAATAATATTTTATATTTTTTTCTCTTCCATCAATACTAAGTCCCAAGCAACTTTGTGAAACCCTTCCAGAGTAGATAATCCATAAACACTGGTGGTGGGGAAGCAGCTGTTTATGACATTGCAGACTAGTGTCAGCAAGTGTGTGTTTGTCATTACATCTCAGGGACATGAAAAATGAGTGCCTGGGAAGTGCCTTGTGGTACCGTTATTGTTGTTAAGTCACTATGTATCACATAATGAGTGAACAGCATAACAACAAAAAGGAAGAAGAGGAGAAAAGAAGAACCACTAAACCTTTTCTTCCTTGCATTGTTTACAGTTTTTAATTTTACTCCACCAGTTTCTTTGGATTGATTGTCACAGGTGGCTATGGTCTGTGTGTGTGTGATAAAGTGTTAATGTACACACAGCAAAAGTGCCACGTGGGAGGTGAACTCAGTAGAAAATGAAAGTTTAAATAGCAAAATTTAGTCCGGACTGTGGGGGTAGGGGTGACTAGTACTCAGTAAGAATAGGGCATACATATTCACCCACATGGCCCTTTAATACATTGTGTAATATTAAATTAATGTGTTTTAATGGAATATGAGTATTTACCAACATTTTCACTGAATTACTCTATTGCCAGATGGTGAATCAACAAGCACTGGCATCCTGGCACTTTAGCTGCAATGCTGTCACAACCATTTCTGCTGTTTTAACACCTTAAAAGTGAAATATTTGTTAATAATAAAAGAAGCATGTGTGAAAGCTCTTGCAAACAACACAAACAGAATCATTGTAGGTCACGCCGACTCACAGCAGGTCAGTCGTCTGGCCTCAGCACCTGGTCAGTGAATGAACCAAGCTGTCATCCATCTCAGGACAATGGCCACAGTGTCCATCTAGCTCTGACCTCTCACACACTCACAGCCAGAACACAGAAAACACTCAGCACCATGGGAGGCCTCAGCCAACTGCCTCTGTGACATTGTTCATGCATCCTGTTGCTGTCAGCGCTCTCTGTCCGTCACTCCTGGTCTGTCACTTTTTTCCTTGAATCTAGAACCATTTAACCCACAATTATGAACAAGTCACAACAATGAAAATCCTTTTCAGAAAAAATAAAACCAAGAATTCATCTTGCTTGATAACTACTCTTATTATGGAATCATTAAAACTACCCTGCATCTGTGCATCATTCTCTATTATAGTAATATTTCACTATTAAGAGTGTGTATCATTTTGAGGTATGGTAGAGACTTCTGATAATTATTACTACACAGGCTATAGTATAGTAGGCTCATGTCAACATATTAAAACTACTAATATATGAATGTTCTTGTAGCACATCTGTGAGGGAACAGTTTCAGATACTACCTGAGTGTGCACTGGAATAGTTCTGCTAGTGCAGCAAATCAAAAGTGCAACATGAACACAGAACACAGAACACTGACCAGAAGCAGCTGGGTATAAAAGCCCTAATATGGTGACCACAGGCATTTCACAATCAAGCACAATGAGATACAAGGAAGGAACATAATCCTGTACCTGAACATGAAAGCAAGGCTGGAGTGCTGATGAGTAACCACTAGGCTCTCTAACAAAAAACCTTCCTGATGACAAACTGCTGAAAGAAGAACATGAGTTGCAGGCTAAAACACAGTCTCTTGATTACTGATTGGGAACAGGTGAGTGCTTTGAGCGAAGTTTAGACGGAACAGATGAGACTGGTATGATGCACCAAAAGTGTGTCTAAAAACAAAAAAGCTTACAACAGGAAATTCATTTAACTGTGAAAAGAGTAATAAATACAAATTGAGGCAACAATCATGACAGGGAATGAACTGATACAGTATGTTACACTAATAGCTCCTCTAATATTCTTTGTACTTTTTACTTTCTCTTGCACCACATACTGCACTACTCTGCCAAAGTACTGACTAAAAACTGTGAATACAAGGGATGTGAAAATGGGCAGAATAATAATTAAAAAAAAGCATAACTCAGGAGGTGGGTGTGAAAACAGGTCGTGGGGGGTGGGGGTGGTGGCGGTTAACAGGCTATGTATAACTGAAGTGAGGGTGCTTTGGTGTGGCTGCTCATCTCCCTTTAACTGCTTTTAATTCTATAGACTAGAGAGGCACTAAAGTACAACCACAGCTTCCTGTTAGAATTCATTACAACCCAAGCTAAATGCATATACAGGAGTAGAAAGTTCCACTCTCATTTCAGGCTGATTAAAAAAATCACTTGATCCGTATATTTTGCCCTGTAAGTAAGCATATGGCTAAATAAAACACCCTTTTCACTTCGTTAAAAGGTATGACATTGCCTCCATATTATGCTGTCCTCATTCTAGCACTCCATTAAAGTTCATTGAAATTACTTATAACCTGTTCACTTTATTTTTGGTAGTTAAGGCTAGTTCAGCAGAATATAGGGATGTTGTGTTGATAAATG
The DNA here is from genome assembly GCF_001952655.1 of Monopterus albus. Lineage (NCBI taxonomy): Eukaryota > Metazoa > Chordata > Actinopteri > Synbranchiformes > Synbranchidae > Monopterus > Monopterus albus. The sequence goes on from NW_018127885.1 coordinate 1,717,731, forward strand.
TCCAACAGTCATATATTTCCTTTTGGACAACCCATCCATCAGCAGGAGTCTGGCCGGCTCCAGGCCTTTGGGTCACTTTGTACTACATATGTCTCACACCACAATCCCTGTTCTTCTTTGCCTTTTTGCCTTTTGTCAACTTCTATTTCCCCCTTTAGTATCAATGCTTCATTCTTCCTTACTTTCATCCCGCTACCTCTTTTTCTGTCCTTACTTCTGTTTTTTTTCCCTCCTCTCTGGGCTTCTGTCA
>NW_018127885.1:1717999-1742632 GCF_001952655.1 Monopterus albus
TCTTTCCCTGCCTCCCTCACACAGGCTGGGCAGTAAAACAGGAGCAGGCTCATGGGAGGCCATTAACCACCAGAAACGTGGCATTAGAGCTCTGCTCTAGAGCTAACGGCTGCAGAGTCTTTTACACAGCCACTGAACCAAATACGGTAGACCAGCACTGTGCAAAAATGAGACTTCTGGTCCTGCAGGTATACACTGTGAACAACAATTGGCATATGATTAAGTTTTTGATTACAGCAGGGCAAATAACAGTAAAGACATCCACAATTATCATGTTATTTGACTTTATCTCAGCTCTAGCTACTTTGTTGATCCACATTACACATAATACAGCCACGTCCCTTCCTCTGCCACACAGAGACACACTGCCAGGTTTTAAATTAGTAACAATTGTGTGTGTGGTCTGTAAGGCAATGACCTGTTAATGAAATGCTACTTGTTCAAAATGCGTACCTCAGGATTTGCACAAATGGGAAGTCTCAACTGCACTTCTGATCCGGTCATCTGCACCCACGTGCATATACTCTCAACTGCTACCAAAAACCAGGTGGATCAAAAAAAATACTTACTGGGAAATTAAAATACAGTAAATAAATATTGCATGCTGTTTGGAATATATCAGGGATGAGGCCATAACCAGTGACTCATCACCTGCAGGTAGCCCAAGCAACCCAATCTGCATACCACTCAATTAATTGGGTTTTCATTTGTGGTGGAACATGATCTTATACTTAGAAGGCTGTTCTTCAAATTGGTTGCAGAGTTATAGTGCTTAATAAAGATCAAATAGAGAGGTCTCAAGACACTTGTGTGCATGTGTGTGTGTCATGTAACAGAGACCCCTCAGCTGCTCCCCAGAGACAAGCTTGACACAGAAGCTAAGAATAGCCACGGCTGTATTACCACCATTTGGGGGGGAAAGAGGGGGTGAGGAGGGGGGAAGAGGCAAACAGTGTGTGGGGCGCGACTGATGCTATGCCTAACGGGAGATGACAAGTAGACACAGGAGCCTTTGTCTTTCACTAGACATCTCTTTTAACTGACATATTATATAAACATGACCTTACCGATGACCCCTCCAATGTCTCAGAGAAGCAAGCTTACACACACACAAATGCAAGTTGCCCCTCTGCCTTCCATGTCAGGTGTGCACAGGTTATGTCATTTGGAGGCAAACCTCTTATTTTTAGACTGAGTAAACAGTGGTGTGTTCTTAAGATGTCCATCATCACTGGGCGTGATGCTGTTTGGTGTAGGGGTTAGGTGGAGAAGATGAAGAAGAGGAGGAGGGGAAGGAGAAGAGCAGGAGGGGGGAACAGGAGAAGGAAATGGATAATCATCAGGACGTAGGATTGCCAGAGTACTTAGACCCATTCTTAAACTTACATTCATGAAGACCCAGGGCAGTTATCAGTGATGAAAGGGCAGATATGTTATCTGAATTGTTGTTTTGTTACTGCAGTTATTTTCAGAGCAATTTTTACATCTCTCATATTGTAACAGATTTCTTTTTACACAGTCTTGTGGTGCATTGATTTGAGGACATATGGATGGGCAGAGAAAAACACAGAGGAGCTACAAAAACAACATATCAGTGGATGTAGAACAGTGTTACACATACACATCACTTGTCAGGTGTGAGGTTTCAATTGCCATTGAATATGAGAGCTTCATGCAGGATCCTTGAATAGTTCAGAAAAGGAAACACTGCACTGAATGACTGTCAGAATAGGCAAATGACAGCAGGCCAAGGACTAAATGCTTGTGTGTGTTTGCATGTGTATCAGTGTTGACATGAAGAAAATGGAGACATGAATAGCTATATTCAGGCCAGCAAACCAGCTACTTCAGAGGTGGTGCTGGAGCAGTACTGGTGATGTACTATAATCACCTACCCATCATTTGACATAATTGGGTAATTGGTGTAATGGGTTTCACTATAGTCCTCTGAGCTTGTCATTACAAACAGGTATGGACTGCTATATTTATTCCATTTACACTAGCCGCCCAGTGGCATAATAGGATGACCCAAAGGTAATTGGCTGCATGCTGTATTTTTATTTGAGATTTGAATACCAGACACAGAGAGAAAGTGAGATAGCACCCTATTGCAGACAGAGACAAAATCTGGATATTGATGGGAAAAAAGCAAAAAAGAAAAAGAAAGAGAAAATGAGTTGAGCATGGTGAACAAAGAGATATAAAAAACATAGCTGGGCATGACCAAGAAGGTCTGCCAGGTGGTTAATGGTGGTTCAGGGTTGTTCAGTGTACAACAGGGGAAAAGACACATTATAACAGCAGCCTAACATTAAGCTCCCACTGCCATTATAGATTTAATGACATGCTGGGTGGTGTCCAACTATGTTTAACCCACTCATTTGCATAATAGTGCTGCCCTTACAACACTCACAGGGGAGTAATACCTCTCTGTGATCAATCTCCCTCTCTTTATCTCTCTCTTGCACCATTTCACACACACTCTCTCATAATCACACACCAGCACAGCTGACCATTAGCATACACTTTGCATAAATGAAGCAGCAAAAAAGGATATTGAGGACATTTGTGTATATAAAATGCAATCAAGTGAAATTTCCAGTTGTTAAAAAGTATCCCCATGCCAATAAATAGTTGTTTTTTCAATTACACATTAGTATATTGAGCATTTATCCTATATGTGTCTCTTTATAGTTTACAAAAATTCATAGCATTTGGATATTGTTCAAAACAGCTACATTGTTGAGGAGACAACTGTCAACCGCTATTTTATTAATGAGGTAAAAAGTACAATTAAATGAAGTTCAAGTCTATAGTCTTTTAATGTGCCTAGTGCTCTCTAGGCGTCAGACACAAATGACAGCAATAGTTGAGCCTTGAAACCTCTGAGCAGACGTGAAAAGCTGATTCATGAATCTTACGAGGTGACATTTGCCACTGAGAATGTGAGATCGTTTATCAAGCTGATTGTGACTTTTATTTTCATCTCACCCTCTTCTTTTCTCTCTGTCTTGGTAATACACATACACATGCATGGCCACACATATGTGTAGCAATCTGAACCCCCATAAATTTCATAGCAGGTTGGACGTGACCTCCATGTCTAGTGTGAAATACATGCTCTGCTTATTCTTTCACATATTTCAACTTTAAGCATAGCTGAAGGAGCCATAAAACAGCAGTGAGCGCAGTCATCTGTCACTTGCAGAAGGCTACAAAATATCCTCTGCCCTGATGATAGCAGTGCCCTTCATGCTCGCCAAAACTGGTGCACTGGTACCTCTCACTATGGAAGCACTTGTACTGAAGTCTTGTATTTAATTAAATGTAATGTAATATTTTTTGCCTCATCATGATCATTATCATCATCATGAAATAGTTTTAGCTATAATATAATATAATATAATGGGATGTCATATTTTTGCAAATGCCGCTCATTCTATAATAAGACACAGTATCACTAAATGTGTATGAGTGAAATAAGGCAAAGAATATTAGCATTTTGATTTGAGACACTGAGCAGCTGTGTGTGTTCTTGTACTTGCTAGATAGTGAGGACCAAAAACGTAAGTGAGGATAATTTTGGAAAGTGAGGACATTTTGGCTTCAGGTTAGTATTAGTATTAGGTTTAGGTAAAGGGGTTAGGCATTTAGTTCTGGTGGTTAAGGTTAAGATTAGGGCTATGGAATGCAGTATGTCAATGAGTGTCCTCACAAAGTACAAAGGAGAAGTACATATGGTTGTGCATGTGTGGCTGTTTGGGTGTGTGGTGCAAGGCCCTCACAATAGAACGCGGGAACATGCCTGTGATGAAACAACATGATAATCAACATGCACGTGGATTTGGGAAAGACATCAAAGACCAAGCCATATGGGTAAGGTTACCAAATCCAGAGGAGGGGAGATGGAAGGAAGTGGGAAAGAAAGAAAGACAAACAGAAAGAAAGAACCACAATATTAAAATTCAGTATTTAATTCTAGCATGAATAATAGTCATTAGAGACTACTGTGTGTCTGGTGACGATTAAGAAAACTAATTAGCTAGCAATGAATGTAGAGTGAGCTCATTTAAGCAGTCACTAGGAGACAGGGGCTTATCACATTTGGAGAAGCACAGGCAGCTTCTCCTCTATGAAAGTACAAAATCATCCATCATACAAATCTGTTTAAAATACAAGGGAGAAATGTGAAGACCTGCTGTGATCTCCAGGACATGACAACAGATTTGTGAAAAATGAAGCAATGTATGGGATGTAGAGTCATGGGTGTCATTTGCCATTTCTAGCTGTACACAATAGACCTGGCAAACTGCACTGTTTCTCCTTTGATGGCTGCTGTTCATTAATAGGACATCTGAATGGAATTTGACACACAGTGATAGAAAGTAAGAATGCCAAAACTCACTGCTTCAGCTTTATTACACAGGCTTTTCTTGCTGACGATCTTGTTAGTAATTTGTTTCGGGGGGGCTGGAGAAGTGAGGGCAGATGCTACTTTCATGGTTCAGCATTCATAACAGTGTCCAGCAGTGTCAAAGTGTTTGAAAATAAAATAATAATAGTAATAATATAAAATAAAAATTGAATATCATAGTGATTATATGACAGTACTCATTTTGAATATGACCATACTGTACTGTATAAATAGACTGACATGACATGAGAGGCAGCTTGTGCTTCTTTTTCTTACAGTTGATATTCTTAACATCAGTTGGGGAAATATTTTCCAAATGAGAATATGACAGTTCATGTGAATGCAGAGCAAAGCAAGGATAAAGTAAAGATATGTGACTAATTGGAAAAACTGATTGAAAGGCTAAAGGTCAGTGAGGTGTGGCACCAAACTCTACTGAGAGCCATATCCATTTCTTGGATATGCACATGGTGTTCGCCCCTGGGACATGTGGATGCCAGCAGCAATATGAGACACATAGCCACACACATACATAAAAGTACGCACACACACACACACACACACACACACACACACACACAAACATACAGTTAGTATTTTGTGGTCTGTTGTGGTGTTGCATAGACACACTCCCCTATACAGCATAATAAGGATGGTATTAATGGCATTTGAATTGCCTTTGAAACCAAGCTACTATAATTACTTAATGATTAACATCTTTTTCTGATTTACTACTTAATACTAATTGATGAGATGTTGTTTTTCACTGTAGTTATTCTTTTAGTATAAATTCTATTGTAAAAAATGCTTTATATTTTAGGAGAACTGGTGTTTTATTTCATACTGTATGTGGAAGAAAGGAGTCGCTTGTTTAGGTTATGGAAGTGAGCTTGTGACTGGAAGATCACTGGTTCAATCTCTACACCGGCAAGATTAAATCTAGGTGGGTCAGGAGACAATGCTACAACTGCCCCACCCTCATTAACACCTGTGGGGTGCCCTTGAGCAAGGCTCTTATCCCTTAATTGCTCTACTGGAGCTGCACAGTGGCCGGCAGATCAGTCTGTGGTTGTACTGAGCAGTTTCCAGGTGTGAATGTGTGTAACAGTTTGAATGTGATGAAAAGAGAGGTGGCAGCCCAGAGAACCTAGCCTGTCTATATAAGAGTAAAAAAAATCATTGGCACCCCTTTCAAAAAACTATGTAATTATAACAAGAGTTTTAAATTTTATAGTTTGTAAAATATTAGTTTAATGTAATAAGGCTTAATATGGTTTATACATATATTATTGGTGTTGGTGATAATATAGTTACAGACTCACTGGAATTATTAATAGTCCTCTTTTGTTAGACAATCTTGATAGAACCGTGTCAGTCTAACCTGAGCAAATACAATGCATATGCTGTGTGTCAAGCCACATATCTGCACTTTGCGTGGGTGAGGACAGGGTTCATGGATGCTTTGTGTTAAGAGTAGGTTAGGTCTGGAAAATGGTGTTGCACCAGTTTTGAGGAATAACTCCTCTATATCTATTTTAGTTCATGTTTTAGTTTTATATTTTTACACCATAGTGTGAACCTTTTGAGTAAATGTTTGGCCAACACAGCTTTAATGCACAACATAATGCAGCAAAGTGTTACTGCAATGCATATCCAATGAAAGTGTCAAGAATCTAATGCAGTTTAAACATTTGTTGACACATGGAAGTCAAGCTAACCTGGAGCTATTGCAAAAGAAGAAAAAATAAGGCCAGCCGTTTGGATGCTGATCTACAAAATAAAGCTTGAAATTTCAGGGTTTCCTTCACACCCTGGTATGAAAAATCATTGAAAATTCTCCCTGGCCCAGAGTGATCTGGAAGACTTCCATGTTTACTGAGCTCATTAACTTTCATGGATGAAGGTACTCTCTTGTGATTTTGGGTCTCCATTATACAGAGCAGAGACAGTAGTTTCATGCAACAACATTTGGTCCACTGTCTCTTTTCCCTTTTTACTATGACACTTCCTCTTAGCTCTATTTTTAGATTTTTTCCCCTTATCCAGAAAAACCAAAGTGTTTATTCCACTCCCATGCCTTAGTGATTAACCTATGCAGACACATGGAAAACACCAGAGCTACTATGGAGACCAGAAAAGCAAGAGAGGAGAGAGGAGGAAAGGAAATGGCTAAAAGTGTTATTGTGGAAAGTTCAAAGTTCATCATCTTCTTATATAAACCAGACCACCTGGGAGCACAAGCTGAAAAACACAATACTCGTTCCTTCTTGCATAGCAGTAATGCAGCCCAGCTATCAGTCAAATCTTTTTTTATGTAGACTTGTATGATTTTTTTTTTCCACATGTATTGTATGCAGCATGTCAAATCTAGACAGACACTTTTAACTAAATGAAATGGGATGGGTACTAAAACAATTTGGCAAAGGAATGAGTAGACTATTAAATGAACCATTTTCTTTGAAATGAACATTATCAAGTGTTTGGAATGTACTCATAATATATCATCCTTTGCAGGTATGTAGTCTATAAATAAAATTTCACAAACACTCCTAAGTTGCATGTTTCTGTAGCTGTGTCCCTGCCAAGTCAAAGATTTTTAGAAAGTGAGTGATTCAATCAAAGGTAATAAAATCCCTTAGTGAGTGATTCTTGATCTTTAATCTAATTAGAAATTGTCTTTTCTGTTTCATGGAGACATCCCGACTGTAACCAACACAGTAACATTGGCCCCAGCTGTGGAATCATAATTACTGTATGAATGCATTTGCAGACTATAGACAACATCTTCAATGATTATATAATCAGAAACCTCTTTTTAAGTTTTAAAACGTCTCACATGGTTTGTGTGACTGACATTCCCATGCCACGCTATGAGAAATATTTCCACGTCTGAGGAGGGAAGGTCTAAACTGAATCCTACAACTACAGCCCAAACTGCCTTTAACTCTCACATAAACACATATTTGCATATCTTTAAATATCTGATTGTACTCAAGACACATCTAGGTATAATCAGTATGCCTCTTGCATACATTTCTGAAGATGCCAGTACTTCTGAAGAAAAAAAATCTAAAGGACCTTTAAATCTATCATCCTTCCTTGTGGCCCCAGCCCTGTAGCAAGAAGAACATGGGGCTAATTTCAACCTCTGTGAAAGTCAATATGCATAGATGCACAATGCAGGAGAACTTGTATCATGACTGAGCACCATGCTACATTTCCAAAACGTATGCCACTGCAAGGGAAAACGTCAGACCAGGGATCATTCTGAGAAGACATCTCATTTTCATGGATCTTCAATCAACTCTTTGCAGAGCAAATAAAAACATCCATCACATGGTGTGTTTAGTATATTCACTGCATCCTGCCTGTCCTGCCACAAATCCTGAAGTGGGGAGAGATCATGCACATCTGTAAATCACGCAGAAGGAGCAAAGGTAGTCATTACCCCAAGGGAACAGCTGTTTCTAGCTCATACATACATACCTCTCGACTTCCAGTACCCTCAGGCGGCCATCAATACTGGCCTGCCCGACAGCTCCTTGCAACACATGGCCATCTCTACCTGAGCCCAGAAGTTAACTGTCAGCACCTGACAAACACACACACATCTGCACAGCTGTAAATACCTGTAATATAGAAACACGTCTGCAATCTGACAGCTCAATTCCGCTCTTTTTCCTTCTTCTGCCCCTACAGTCTTCCTGTTATGGTGTTTGAAACCTTGACTCTGTGGAAGTTTGCTGTGGGACAGTGTTTACTGTAAAACACCTTTGCTTTGAATGTGTGCACCTGGACACTTTTGTTTAAACTGACATATACATGTGCTCACTGGTGTCAAGAAAAGGGAAACAGACAGACTGACAAATTTTGGCAGTGTTGGGTAAACCACTGTGAAAATGTGGCTTTGCAAACTATCATTTACTTCAAAGTGGAAGAAATTAAACTACACCAAAACAATACAAAGAGACATGTAGTTTGGTAAACTAAAGTTACTTAAAAAAAGGTGGTTCAAACTGACAAGTTACATGTGATACAAAACTATAACATAATAAAAGAAAACTTATGTGCCAGCAATAATGTTTTTTTTAATTACATGTATTTCAACACTAAATTTAGTTGAACGGATACTGCAGTCTGTATGATGATTTGTGCCAACCACCGCCATGCAGTGACACTTTGGTAATTTTTTTCTGAAGTATATTTTAAATTTTAATTGTCTCTAACCCCTTGAAGTCAAAGGAGGCACTGAAATTTGTTATTCAGTCACAACTAATCTAGAATAGCTTAGAAGGCCTGACAGTTTTTATTAACTAGTGTAATACTTTATAAACAATTTAATGACAAATTCCTGATGTACAAGAAAATTTAATTTAACCACTTTTCATCCACTTTTAATCTCAAGGATAACCAATATAGAGTAATCTAATTAGAGAGCTTCCACTGTCACACATTTATTTCTTCTTCAGTCCACCTACTGCGAATACCCAAGAACCTTGCACCATACCTGATCTTGTTATGGGTTCTCTATGTGGGTCACTGGGCAGAGGGAAGCACTGTGTGGAAATGGAGTATGTGTATGTGCCTTTGTCTGCCCTTCCTTTGGTATCTTGTAAGGCCACTACGGGGGTCCTGAGTAGACTTTCTTGCTAATTACACCAGTCATGTCAAATTAAGAACTGACTTCCCTGTAATCTGATTTCATTCCTTCTTTCTTTCTCTCCTAGTGCTTCTACCTGCCTGTCTATCGCAGCAAGTCTTTACTCATTCGTTCTTCACCAGCCAGTTATGAAGACCAAGTTAACTTTGTGCACATGCAAACATGCAAATATGAGGTTGCTGTGAAAATAACCAGCAAGAAGAATAATTTGTAATAATCTCATTATGTCACTGACCTGCTGTTGACAAACTTCACAAACAGAAACACTGACAAGTTTTGAAACTAGTCGCTGAGGTCAGTTTGTAGTCTCATCTTTTACAGTGCTAAACTGCAACCAGCTGTCAACAGTGTGTGACCACTGGTGTTGGTTTTATATGTGGTATGTACTGTAGGATTTCTACCAGACACACATCATGTCAGTGTTTTCTCCAGACCTCTTAAAATTCTCATATTGGAATGTTTTGTCCCTGTAAATTATTTAGCCACAGCACCAGAAGAATGAGTGGTTCATGCAAAAGGCAAAAGACAAAAGGTCTTTGTCCAAAGATGCTTTAAATGTACAGTTGCTTTGTATACAGTGCATGCATTTGTGTATGTGCTTCTCCATCAAATTATAGTATATAGCATAATTTTAATGCACAAAAGTGGGTTTAAGCATTTTCTGAATATTTCTAGAACAATGTTGCCAGAAATCTTGTTCTAGTCCACTGCCAGTGTCACTTTGCTGCTTCCTTTTTGGGGAAGTGCAGTTTCTTCTTTGCAGCTGATAAATAAACAATAAACAAGGAGAAAGTTTTGAAATATTTACTGTCTTTGTTAGAGGAAACATTTAGAAATCACTGGGGGGAAACACAGAATGGGAGACTTGAATGATGTTCACATGGACATACTGTATGTTGAGGGTAATGTGAACATAATGAAATGAAGGTTTCTGTAAATGTTAAGGGAATACAATTTCAATCATTTTACCATAGGATCAGTAATTGTTGGTTGTGTTAGTGGAATTAAAAAATACTGATGAATGAAGCATTTGTCTGTACCTTTAAATAGATTTGGGACACATTTTGTGACCTGTGCTTCCTGCAGTGTATGTGTGACTCACCCAAAATCTAATTTAACAATCACTTTATATGATATCTACATTATTATGTAAGTCTCTTCCAGTCAAAGTGGGTTACATAATACAGTACTTGATTATGCCACTTACTTCATCATTCTAGGAAACCTGTAACTTAAGTTTGATCATGAGCATTCATGGTTTCTTCTGTAGATGCACATTCACTCTCTCTATTACATATAAACACACACACACACACACACACACACACACACACACACTTATATTAAACATGAGACCAGCTAGTCCTGAATCATTCTGACATCTGCATACCGTGCACAGGGACTTGTGCTGCTATATCAGGAGAGGCTCAGCTGACTCAACCCCAACCCATTCTGAACCTTAAGTCTGTCACTGCACCTTTGATAAGTTTACTGTGCACTGATTTGAGCACTTCACAAAATGTAAGTAAGCAGGCAATTAAAGGAAAAAGCCTCCAAGACAAATTTATTTAAATACCTCAATAACAGCAATAATGAAAACATCTACTGGATCCTACAGTACAATACATGTGTGAAACATTTGTACAAAAATATGGTTTTCAGCCCAAACATAACACATGATTATTATTATAGTTATACAGATCAATAATAAGACTAAACAGAGCATATTCTATCTCCTGTACATGTTATATAAATATTTACAGTTATTCAACATGCGCTTTCATTGCCATGAGCAAACTACTTCTTTCTTTCTTCTCTTTTTATTTACCTATTCCACCATATTTCCACATCATGAAATGATCACCTCTGACCATCGGTTTGGGAAGACACTTTGTTTTCTTGGAAATAATAATAAGAATTTTGTACTTTACTTCTAGAGTTCTGGATAATTAAATGGAAGATTCAGAGAAAATCACTAAACAGAATTTTTCCTCTGAAACATTTGAAATTTTCTTACATACTGTAGTTGACCCATTAAGACACCACGTGCCCTCAGACCAATACTCCTTTCAATTGCTTGTTGAAATACAGCCGAATTATTTTGAATTATTGATCTGTCTATTTTGGTGTTGGGCTATGTTCACATTACCTGCTGAAGTGGCCCAAATTTGATTATTTTCCTCCAAGTGACTCATATCTCTTCTTTTCATGGATGCATGAACAACCCAATTTCATTGCAGATCTGGGCCACTTGCATATGTTGTCTTAAATCCAATTAATTTCTGATCAATGCCAGAACACTCAGATCACAGTTCATGTGGAAATAAATGTAAAGGAAAACAACAACAGCAACGGGGTTCACTGGAGAGACAAGCACATTTTAAACTTGTACATTTAGGGAGAAACTTCTACTCAAACCAACCTAGAAGGAACACATCATAATTGAGCATTTTCTGAAAAGATTGCACAGTTTCACTGTCACACACACACACACGTGAGGCCAGATATATGCTCCTTATAAAGATGGATGTGAACGACAGTATCAACACAAAAACATCAGATCTGACATAAATGGAACTGAGCATTAAGGCCTGTAATGTGAACATAGCATTAGTTTTTCATGCTCCATTAACTCTGAGTTCGACTTTGCTTGCTCATGGGCTGATGTGTCATTGCGATTTTGCAGTTCTGTATCATGTCTCCTTCATTGCCCAGTAGGTGAATATACACCGCTAATCCTGATTCTTCATGATGTATTTCTTTGACTTCATCCCTCACTTTTCTGCTGTCCTCACCACCGTCCTTCTTTCTCTCTCTTCTTCCCTCTGTCTGTGATGTCTCCTGTTCCTGTTCTTCTTCATTTCCTGGATGTGTTTCCATTTGCCAGCTCCTAAGCCTCGTCCCCGTGCCCTTAATGGCCTCTTCTCCAGCCATAATGAATCACAGTACTCCTCTAAAGCAGTAAAGGGAGAGCTCATTGCTCTCATGTAGTCTTTATAACGCTGACGAGACTCTGCACCATGTCGTAGCTCAACCATGGAGTCTTCAAAGGGCTTGGGCTTGCCTTCTAGCTGGCCATGTGTAACAAGTTGCAAGGTGAGACGGACAAGATTGTGGGTGAAGTGTGTGTGCTCCCGAGCTAGGCAGATATACACACCAACATCAGAGGCTTGGAGGGAACGAATCAGGAGACCTCGATCAGTTTGAATGACACGATCATCCAGCCTAAGCTGCAAAATTATAAAAAATAAAAAAGAGAGAGACAGAGAAACATTATCTGGTGTGGAGAAGATCTTTAGACCCATAAGAAATGTGAGCAGGTAGCAAGGACAAAGAAAGGTGTTTGGCAAAGTGTTTGTGTGGAGTGTGTTGGTGGGAGAACACGTGCTTGTCATTAAGGTGTGAAGGTAAGTATTGTGCTAATATTTATGGTCCTCTCTTTTCATTTGGCATCCACCATAATTAATCAAATGGCATGGCTGCTGTCAGGCATAAAACAACACATAAGTTCAGAGTGTGTGCGTGTCCATGCACAAGAGCATACCTCCCACAGCCGTGCTCCAACCCCTCCAGTAGTGTAAAAGATAAGGCAGCTAGAGGAGGAGGCCCAGGTGTAAATCATAAATACATGCCTGTGTGTGAGTCTTGAACACATAACCCTGTCTGCATGTGTGCATGCTTGTCTATGTGTGTTAGTGTGTGTGTGTGTGTATAGCTCTGTGGTAGTTCTGACACTGATGATGTGTTGTCCTGCCAAAGACAGACCCACAGAACTCAGACTCTCTTTGGGCCTTGACGCTGTAGACTGTTTCCTTCACATTCTGGTTTCCTGACACACTTGACTGCTATATATATTTGAAAAATGTCAAATCTTACCTATGCAAAGCATCTGTGGAGACAATTTTTTAAAATAATTCAATTAGTATTTATGTATTTATGTGTAGGTCTTTGAAGCTGTCTTCCCACAGCCATTACATGTATACTCACGCAGATGGTCCATCTTTATTTGTGTCTATGTGTATTTGGACATGTAACAATAAACTCTTGCTAGGAATAACAACGCTGAGGTCTGTTTGCAGAAACTTCGATGCATATTTGTATGTGTGAATGAAGAATAACCCAATTTTTAATTTTGCTTTGAGTTAATCACACTTATCACGTAAGTGTTCGTTTAAGAACTCCCCTTGCTTTCAAGAAGAATGCGCTTTGTTCTAATGAACACTGCACATGAAACTGAACATCATCCTTGTTTTTCTCATTGCTGGTTTTTAATGGATCATCGTTCCGGACTCCAGGAGGTGAATTCACAAATAGGCACAATCAGAAACGTATACAGACACAAATATGCTGTGAGAAAGACGGAGGTCTCCTCCAGCTCACATCTTTTAATAGTTGACTTTTATGAGGGGATAAAAGGAGGAGACTGTGTATGAGTCTATGAGGAGAGTAAATACTGGAGTGGGTTGCAGGTGCTGTGAACAGCTGGCTGAGCATGCCTTTATCAAAACCCATCTGGTGGGTAGAAAGTGTAGAAAAAACACAAGAAAACTGTGGGAAATCGTGGCGATAACATGAACAGTATGAGGAATCAGCTCGGAGCATGAAGGCAGGAAAAGGCAGGAAATGAGCAGAGATTAAGGAGGGGTTGATGAGGGAGGCTGAGGGAAAGAAGAGAAGAAGGGATGGCAGACAGGGGGAACAGAGAGGGAGGAAAAGCACAGGGATTCAACACTGCATGCACAGCCGTGAAGCAGGTAGACTACCAAGTCCAAAAACCCAACTACAGTAAAAGAAGGGGGACAGTAAATCAAAAGCCATTTAATTTATACTGCCAAAGAAAAACACACACTTCTATTAATATATAAAACTGAAGATTACCACCTTCATGAAGGGAGGATTTATTATGGAACTGTTGAGCAGCATTGAAAAGAAGCTATGCTGCCGCTTATGAGTGGATGGATTGACTTCTCATAAGCTTTCTAACGATGTCTAGGATGTTGTAGCTGCACTTAGGAGAGGTGCGCTACAGAGAACAATATCGTTGTGGAGCGCCTGGTGTCCCACAGGTGGGACAATGTTCAGTAAGACTGTAAAAAAAATATTTTGTCATGCCAGTAAATTGAGGCAGTGGCTCACTTTACATTTTCATTGGCAGAGAAGACAGTGAGATACAATTTCAGTCACCTAGACCTGAATTTTCATGCATATACAACATTCTTGGATACTTTGGAATTATAAATACCATTGAACTTGCCATTAATCCATCATATTATGCACATTCTGTTGTATTTTATCAGCTTCTGAGTCTATCAAATGACAACCCTAAAGGAGGAATAACTCCTGTATTTGCTCTTTCATCACTTTTTCTCAAGTTCAGTAGGTCACATATCATTGCATGCCTAGACACACAAACACAAAAAACTCCCCATTGCGGTCATTACCCCAAAACACATGGCTGTCCCTAGGGAGCACTCTGTTATGATTTGCTCTGTAGGGGATAATAAAGAAACATGCACATGCACAAGGCACACATATATCCATACACAAAGCCAAAACCACAGGACTTTCTGCTGTGCTGGCCTGTAAAGGAACACATGGGCGTTTAGTGGCCTCTGCACCTGTCACTGTGTTTACATTTACGCCTGAGAGAGAGGACAGGGGACCAGTTGTAGAAGTAAATAAGTGTAGCGAGAAGTAGGGGGAGAGACCAGGAGTGAATGGGTTGAGTGGTAAGCAGCCTACTTGCAATAGGTGAAGAAAGTTTATAGGTTTAGAATGGCAGAGAGCAGAGCACCGAAGTGCTGGGTAAGCGGGTCTCTGTTATATCATTTTGGAGACAAGTGTCATCATCAGTGACAAACACATTATGTCTCTACGCAGTTCTCTGTTCACCAACCCTGTCTCCCAGGATCATGTGATACAGTTATTTTGGTCCACCTTCAACTGGGACATTTTCAACACTTGAAAACTTACTTGAGTTTTTAACTAGACTGCTAATTTTAGTCTTAAGATTGTGTGAAGTCATATCATACAAGTTTGATTTGTGTAATTAGTCGTTTTCTGAGCTAAATCTTAATTCTAGCATCAATACTTAGCTGTTCAACAGACAAAGGTTAAGGGTAACATGCAATTTTTGTTCATTTTTTCCCATTTTTCATGAGAGAAAGATGACATCCCATCATTCCTCACCTTCCTCAAAAACAGAGGAACTTAAGAACATTCCAGAAAACCCCGGACACTCATAAGCATCAATATTGGCCTTGCTCAAGCAACCGATGAGACCCTGGATTGCTCCCTTATTACCTATAATTCCACAACAGATGTGATTTTTGGGTTTCCAACCCTGCATAGAGGCTGTGTATGGTATGCAAGCACTGTTTTCATCTTCCCAGAGATAAGCAGGAACTGCAGTGATGTGATCTGTGGCATAAACAGTGTTTGACAGGTTCAAGGCTCAGACCTCAAAGTCAGTGAGTTTGAAGTGAAGTATGAGGTTTTTGGAAGCTTTGAAGTAGTTATGTAGGAAATGATTATTGCAGTGACAAAAGCCTGTCTTAAGCTCTGTAACTTCCCTGCTTTGTGACCTGAAAAAATGTAATCCCTCAGGTGCTGTAAACTGAAGAAAAGCAAAAACAAGGTCAACCTTCAGACGTCAGAGAGAGAGAGAGAGTGGGTAAACGAAAAGACACATCAGTGTTTGGGAGGTGTGTGTGTGTACATGTATGTGGATGAGCACACTCTCTAACCTCCTCCCTGCGTTCAGATCCAGGTCTCTGTATGTACCACTGGATCTGAGACTGTTGAGATTTGGGGATACACTCAAGGAAGGTTGAGTTGCTCTGCACTCCATAGAGGACCCTCTCCTCCACCTGTCCCCCACCAAGACCTAAGGAAAACAGATCTGTTATTGATCCAAGAGTCTTTTCTCTGGTTCTAAAAAAAGGGAATATAATGCAGGTTCCACAGTGAGCGGTTGAGTGAGAAATAATGTGTTAACTGGATGTGTTTGCAGCTTGCAAAGAAAAAAAGCTTTCTTACTAAGAGAGGATGATTTTTGTAAAAGAACAAAGTCTACCTACTGTCTTCTATGTCCCAGCACTGACTGGAAGGGTCTCCATGCTTGATGTCCTGTCTCCTGGCTCGCCTGGAGAACAACCACATACAGTTTAATAATGTTACTAGTTCATGATCTCTGATTCTGCGAATTCATAGTAATCTCTACAGTGGAACAGTTTCACAACCTCACCATGCAACATCTGCAAATTTAGATGATCAAGTTAGTGAACATAAGATTTTTCTGATGACCTCTGATTACTGGTAACCTGTATTGTCTTTCTGTCTGACATGTGTACTGCAAACACAAATGCACTACAAAACTTCTCAAGACATTCTGTCTACTACTGAGTCTTGTGATATTCCAATAAAAATCGGTTTATTTCAGGAAACTTTCTACAACCATAGGCCAGTTTCTTGACACTACTGCAAAGTGCTGTGCGGTGTCTTGTTTCAAGATGTTGACATTTCTAAAATGTGTGAAACAGGGGAAAGAGCAGAGGAAGAGAAAGTGAAATTCCCCGCCTCATAGGCAGATGGGTATTTGTTTCCTACAAAAATGTAATAGTAGAAAAAGCTAGATAAATCAAATGTTTGGCCTCTGGCTTGTTATTGCTCACTTGGGCTCCTTTTCGATTATACTGCTTTCACCTCCAGCATCTCCTGTTAAGTTCTGTGTGATGGCACATCTGTAGCCTTCACTCACTGACAATGTGGAGATCAGGTTTCAAAGAGCCCTTGATACCAAACTCTGGAGCTCCACTATTCCACAAACCACAACAGTATCACTGTGGGCCAATAATAAGGTATTTGTCCGCTAACTGTACAGTACATATTCTGTAGAGCAAGTGAGCACACAAACAAAATGGATCAAAACCACAATGCATTAAAAAACCACAGAGGAAGTGAATAAAACCAAAATGAAAAAACTGTGTGAAACATATCTCCTTAACATCTTTACCTTATAGTAATTATTGTCCCTGTTTCTTTAAGAGGTGATAAAGTGGGTGATCTGAAGAATTGCATAGTGTAGTTAAATATTCTTAAATATTAAAAACACATTTAATAATTTATCATTTTAAATTATTAAGGTTTTATCCATCTGTGTGTGGAATGTTGTTGACAATACCAACCCTTCAATTTCAGTAAATAAAACACTTGCATTTAAGTCACAGTATGTCATTATTTTCAGCCATTTTCGCATTTATTTTTACAATAGACACCCCATTGTCTTTGCATTCATTTAAAGAGAGTTACAGATTTGAACATTAATAATGTTTTGTTTTTATGTATACATCTTCAAAGTCTGCAAGAAATAAAGTGGCAGGTTCTCATGCTTTGGGCAATGCTACATAATGAAGGCACACTGCATTTTCAGGAGTTTAGCCTACCTCTTGGATGCAGGGATGTATCGTGCGCATGTATGTCCATCCCAGGCACAGTAAGGGTCTCGTGCCAGGCAGCATTCAGCACAGGCTTGGCCATATAGATGACATCTGCTGAGTGAAACCTGAGCTAATCCTTTACTTGAACCCACATAGAGCTGTTGCTAAAATGAAACACAACATTCTGTTTGAGGGGAGGTGAATATACAGATGTATTCAAAGTTCTAGGTTATTATCCATAAAGAAAATGAAATCAGTTAGTGCAAAATGTGCACATATATTAAGTACAGAAACTGAAATGATCTCTCTCGTGTCATTCTCATCTACAGTATGTAAAAAGTATGTGAATTAGTGGGCCCTGGGACAACAGGTTTGCTCTGAAGGAAAATTAAGATATTAGATATTAGTTACATTATTCTTTATTCAGGAAAATGTCATCAGGTTTCCTACTGTGAAATTATGTTCACATCACAAATATTCAAGGATTTCTCACTGTGAAGAATTCTGCCAAATGTGGCTACGGAGCTGCTCTTGCCTGCACTTGTCTGAAGTTACGGAGATTCCTAAACACAATCTCCAAACATCCACTGGAAACACTAGTGAGCATGCACATACACACTCACACAGGTCAAACACTGCTGGAGATTAATGGAAGCTGTGATTGGGGTTGAAGTGTGTACTGACACCTCTGACCCTTAGATAATGAAGCCGGGGAGGGGCTCAACTAAAAAATAGAGAAGACTAAGACTAAAGAGAGAGAGGAAAATGTTGTACATGAATGAAATGAGGATTAAAACAGTATGCCTTGCACCACTGACTGCATGTGGCATGAACAAAGTCAGAGAGCTGAGAAGACATGCAGAAATAATAAAGAGCAAGAGAATAAAATGGATGAGAAAGAGGCCACACCTGTTTAGAAGACATCTCCATACTGAGAATGGGAGTGGGAACCTACAAAGAGTCAAACAAACAAACTTCACCAGCTTCAGCACATCAATAAATATACACTGCATACATTGGAGCTGTTTGAGTAAAAACAACAGATGAGCTTGTTGATTAATAGCTCAAAAGGTCCATCAGTATTGGAGAGTTTGTATAATAACGGCACTATGAATATTTCACAGTTTAATGTCCCACAGAGGACATCTAGAGAACAGTTGGCACCGTCTATCAAAAAGCAGTGCTTGCAGTGGAAAAATGCAAATGTGCCAGTGTGTCTGTATTTGTGAATTTGTGTGTGTGTGTTGTGAGCATGCAGTGCACAAAACCTGGAAAATTTGAAGTTCTTCAAGCACCACTTCCTCTGTTGACCAGTTCTCTTGAGTGATGCTCACCACCTTCAGAATTGAGCCAGCATCTACATCAGAAAGTGAGTCAGCAAGGAGACGAATGTAAACCATTCAGAAGTGAATAAAGTAACCTACACAGGCATACGTATTCCTTTCACATACTGAAGTTAAGTATTTCTAGTTCATACGCATCCATCTCGAAGGCACAAAAAGTACAACACTGGACCATTCTTATATTTTAGATTAACAATTTTTACTATACAATAAGTGTCAAATATACAACAAGTCCGTGGTCACACCTCAGATAGGATACTGAAGCCAAGTTAATGCATACATTCATTCATCTTTCTAATAACAAGAACAGGATCAGCTAATTCTAAGACTGAAGACAGATCATAGTGATCTAGTGCCATCTGCTGGTTCTATAGATTTGTAAGAGGTCATTAGGAAGAGGTGTGCGTGTGTCTCACCTGTTCCCAGAAACATGACTTCATACTGTCCATCCTCTGCTAAAACTCTGTCCACCACAATCTGAGTCAGGGCGTAGTCCACGTGAACGCGTGTGAACACAGGCCGACCAGTCACGGGGTAGACAGAGTGATACATCAGAGGGTGGAATCGAATGAAACTGATCACTTCATCCGGGAAGTCTTTGGTGGTTTTGATCCTTGAATCATATGTCTTGCTGGGACACTGAAGGGCAGAAAAACAAGGTCAATCTAACTCCAAATTGTTCACCCAACTTACTTATTTAGTTTGTTAGTTAGTCCCCTTTCAGCATGAACTGGCGACCAGTTTCTCTCCACCAGTTTACTGGTACATGGCTCCCTCTGGTGGTCAGATAATGAACTGAAAGAGTCAGAGCCTATCTGGAACACTTGTGTCACTCATGCTCCCTCTTTCTGTGTAGTCCTATAGCTCAGAGACTGGTCACTCAGCTGTGTATTTGTAGCTTACATCATACAACCTTTTGATTAACTGTTTAAAACTAAAGAAGAATCTGATTAACATGTCAAATAAGCTCAGGTTTCATTAGGTTGTGTGTGCAGATATGAGCATGCATACCCTACAGCATTTAGAACAGTTCACCCTTGAATCTACCAAGGTAAACTTAAATTAGGCCATGTTTGTTATTTTATAATTAGCATGAACATTGAGGATTCTTATCATTTAATTTGTGATGAAAATTTGTAGCTAGTACAAGACTGTGTCCCTCAGTGGGCAACGCACCATCTGTAGCTAGTACAAGACTTTTTTTTCTGTGTCCCTCAGTGGGCAACGCACCATTCCAGGACGTGGATATGGTATCCTCCCTTCATATTCCACCCATCGGTGGTCAGGCCCCTCCTTGTGAGCATAAGGTCCTTTAAACACAGCCCTTATATCTGCCATACTGTACACACACACTGCTGAGCCACGAAAAATGGAGCTGTGAAGGAAATGGAAACAAGAAACTAGATTAAATATGCAGAAGAAAAGTAATGATGATGTGATGAATTCTGAACTTACCTGGAGGTGGTGAAGATTGCATACACTGTGGGGTTTTTGACATCTCTGGTAGGAAGCAGAAAGATGTCCTCTTGAAAAAAGGAGAGGGAAACAACATAAATCTTGTTTGTTTTTCTTAGATTTATCTGCATGGAAAAAACTTTGTTGCAACTCCGTCTGTATTTTTATTTTCACTGTGCAACCACTCCATTATATTAGTAAAATTCTGTCCCTAAAGTGCACTCTGAAGGTAGTTAGTGAAATAGAAAACCTAGTTTGGGCCTTTGGCAAACTTTTTTATTCTCACAGTCACTTACGGAGCTCATCAAAGTGTGTGTCAACTCCATCTCGTCCTGGGATAGAACACACAAGCCTGGCTTTGAGGAAGGTGGTCCACTTATTGGTCAAACTTCTCAGCCCACCCACATCATTCTGAAACACAACCACATATACTCTAATAAAGCCATAGTCAGGAAGGTGCAGCTGTCCAACATGGCCAAAAGACAACTGCAATTAATAATATACACTTTAAGCACAGTCTGGCTGGAATCTACACACACACATGGACTTACCCACAGAGACTACACAAAATCGCAGCCTGCCTCTGATTTCCTGGACTAATTAGGAAAATAAACAGGTGAACCACATGTCTCTAGTATGGATCTGCTTATTTAACTAGCACAAAGGAGACCTTCTTGTTAGTATAATGACAGTCGGGAGTAACTGAAAAGAGAGGAAAAAGAGGAAAACAGAGAGAGGGAAGAACGTTAAAAAAAAGAAGAGCACCATGAATGTGTAGCACTAAAATCAATTGAGGCTACTGATTAAAAATGCAGGTTTTATCTTACCATCTGAATTGCAGTTTTAAGTAGGAACCTTTGATTGAACCATACCAAGTACATTCAAGTGCACCTTTTTGTCATGCATAAAAAACTTAAGAGTGCCCTATTAAACCTGGCCGGTAAGTGGTATGGAAAAGACCATTATGGGTCAACACACACAAAAACACACTTGTGTTTAAGAGACCAAAAAAATGTAAGCACTTAATGAGGATGTTTCACAGTGGTGATAGTCTTCAAAGAGGGCTGAAGTGAAGTGCTCTCCTTTTACATGCAAGAAAAACACACTTATAGATAATGAACATGAAGGAAAACTACAAAGACCAAGAGAGAGCAACAGCTAAGAGAGAAAGAAAAAGAGAGGGCTGTAATCCCAAAGAATCTCCTTCCAGTCGGCCTTACAGCTTACTCCCAAGTCATAAATATGCTGAAAACCCTTCTCTAAGAATGTAGCAATAGACCTTCAAGCACTAATAGCAAAATGCTGCATGGGCTCGTTCCATTTGGAGGGACTAATGGAACACTGGCTAGTATACAAAAGGTCCCCAATCTGTCTCGCTTCTGTCTTCAGTGTCCATCTAAGCCTACAGTTATTCTGACATGCTGTCCATGACCACTGACTGATGGTTTTAGCTCCTGTTCCAGTAGAGACTAAGTCTTCTGACTGTAAATTCCATTTAAAGGGAAAAACATCTCCCAAATTACTATAATATAATGTAAAAGGACTACATTGTGAGCTCTATTACTGTATATAAATTAAAATATTCAATTAAAATAAATCTCTGAGATTTGAATGCTGCTGCTACAAAATCATCTTTCTTTATCACCTTTTAATAGAGAATCTTCAAATCTTCTGAGGAAAAAAGAAGATGACAATGAGATCTTTCAACTCCATCAATCTCGGGGACAATCTAGACAGCAGCACTAAATGATCCGTCAGCAGAGCACAAAGGGGTTAAGACCATGATTTATTGCCCCTGACAGCAGCACCCCACAATTCTTTCAGATGACTACAAAAGAAGAATGATTCAGCAAGACCTCCTCCTCAGGGACATAAAACACTTCTGTAGTGGTCGACACAAAGATCCTTATCCAGTCAGAGTACTATAGGAGTTATGGCTCTCCCCATACACTGTAAGGAGTCTTACCGTCTTTCTCTCCTAGTCCCCCTACATCATCAACTCCAGGTCAACCTTCGAAGTGCTGTTTCTCTCGTTAGCAAGTAAATCTCCAGTATCCTGTTTGGGATGTTCTCCTGTGTCTCCCTTCTCTCTCTGCCTTACCTGTCCACCAGTCTGTTACATCCTCACCTCCTCTCCTTGCCTCTATATATCTCCCACTTTCCACACCTTTTGTTGTGTAATATCTCACCTTACACACACGAGCCACCCGGGACAGGATGGTCTTGTCATTGCCCTCCCATGATACCTCACGGAAGAAAAAGTATATTTTATCGTCATCTGGGTTGTAAGTGTCTGCAATGGGATGAGCAGATATAAACCTGGCCTCTGAAGACAGAGTGATGAAAAGAGAGAGAGAAAGAGGAGAGAGCGTCAAAATTCACTAGGTAATGGTTTTGCCATGCCCTGCAACCTTGGAGTGGCATTAACACTACACTTAGTACATGTTAATTTACAAATCTTGCTGTATTTCTACAGAGAGCTTTGATTTGTTTACCATAACTAAGTGGCATGTACATAAACGTACAACTTGTCATACAGTTCGCTACATGGACTAATACTGTACAAAGTCAAAATATTTAGGTTACATAAAAAGCAGTTTTGTTTACTTTCAATGATGTTCAGCCTGTTTGTTAGTATCTATTATACAACAGCTTGGCATAAAAATGAACCTTTAGCTAGAACACCAGGGTTTAACATCTACCCTAATCATGTGTCCTCAGTGTTTGAGTTGTAAAATACTCATTATGTTCACCAGCTAGTTGTTATCTTTGTCTGCTGTTATAGTGGGTGTTGGTAAGGAGCAGTTAGATGTAAGTAGTAGTAGCAAAAGTACAATATTTGCCTCTGAATCTAATATGCTTCTGGACTCTACTTGTGTGGATTGTTGAAGCAAATGCCAATAATTATTAGGAATTCATATTTTAGCATTTGACAAGAGAGCATTAGAACAAGGAAAGAAACAATACATGATATAGGAAATGGCACTGAGGAAAAGGACACAACACCACATTGCAATCAGTGACTTGATTCAGAGGGGAACTAGTCCAAAGGCTTAAGTGTTGCAGTGACATTACATCAACATTAGCTCGACCCTTAGAAGCTGAGCCAAACACCAGAGGGTGATCCCCCCAGCTGTCACAGAATAATGTATAACTGCTAACAGACTTGACAGAAGGTCATTGTTAGTCCTGCAGCACTGGAAAGAGGTTCCACAGGCTCACGGGAACAAAATCTCTGCTAAAAATTATGTGCTCTTCCTCCACATGCCCAGTGCCAACACAGACTCTATGCACACACTGACAGAGAGGAGGAGAGACACAATTCCTCCAAAGATCTCTGGCTGTGTAGCTGTGAAATGTGGAGACCACGTGTAAGGATTTAGATTGTGGTGACAACAGTTGATACATAACAACCCATCAGTGACTAGAAAGCACTTGAGATGGAGATATATACAGAGAGAAAACTCCCTTCTCAGCGATGACCATGCCCCTGTGTGTCTGGCTAGATGGTTGTATGAGTAAGACTGTGAACTTTGCGGCACACTGTAAACTCTCCTGTAGGTGTGGTCCCTGTTCAGCTATGGCATTCATATAAAAGTTCCAGCTAAATGAATAAGCGTGCTGTTTCCTCTTTGCTGGAATGTCAATATCAGTCTTCAGGAGACAGAGGGTCCCTTTGTATCAGCAGAGAGACTGGACGTTTGGAGAAAAAGCAATAAAGGTTTGAGTGCACTCAGAGTTTTAATGTGGATCCCATATGTGCAAGCATGTGTGTACCATTGATCCAGTAGTCTTCAGAAATGTCTGTGCGTATGTAGTGCTGATCAGGTGGAGGGCCAAGAGAACGTGTGAAAGTTGTATCTTTGCCCAGAAAGTCTGAAGATGTTCCCGCATACAGGTACTGATCTGGACCAGTTACAGACAGAGATCAGTCAGTCATGATGTTAAAATAGTTAGAAAGCAATCAGCACATATAATTACAGTACAATATTATACATACAACTAAAATTGCAATAATGTATTTTTACAATTCTGTTTAATATGTTCACCGCAAAAACATAGCACAAAACACACTTGAGTAAATTTACATTTTTGTTCCACCACTCCACTGGATGACCTCAGTGAACCCAGACACAAAAATGCTGACTGAGAAAGATTTCAAGAAACAAACATATAAAAGAGAGATAAGGCTCAAATACACTTATTTACAATTTTCTGCCAAGTAACTTTGTTGCTGCCTGAGATGCCTGCTTGCCTTTTTCTTGGCCAGCTATATGAACATACAGTGGGTACGGAAAGTATTCAGACCCCCTTAAATTTTTC
>NW_018127885.1:1743835-1755018 GCF_001952655.1 Monopterus albus
CTTTTTTAATAAATCTGCAAAAATGTCAAAAATTCTGTGTTTTTCTGTCAATATGGGGTGCTGTGTGTACATTAATGAGAAAAAAAAATTATCTTAAATGATTTTAGCATATGGCTGCAATATAACAAAGAGTGAAAAATTTAAGGGGGGTCTGAATACTTTCCGTACCCACTGTAAATCACTCAAATGACTGAGTGGAGACTTGAGGAGAAATATCATTTATTTCTGGCAATATAGTGCTACGCAGAAATAAAATTATGATGCCAGAGAGTTGATGGCTCATTTTACCTGTGAGGACTGAAGCGAATGGTTGCAAGGGATCAAAAGGACATTTCAACCTGCCAGACTCCACTGTACTAGACAGCAATCGGAACACACCATCCTGAAAGACAAAAAGGAAAGAAAAAATTTTTTCAAAAATTTTTAATCGAACTACTGAACTCCAGAAATTATTCTCGCAGACGTTCACTCAGTCATTTGTAATTTACCTCTCTGCACCCAGTGATTTCAATGAAAGCACAGCTGGGGTGGAAGGCTCCTGTCCCACACGCGTAGACATGTGTTTGATTGTAGTTGTGGAGCACCCTGACAAAGTTAGCACACTCCAACTGGGACAAGCAGGAATAGAAAACAAGCAAGAATGAATCATAATGGAAAGCCTGACTCAACTGGTGCAGTAATGGTGTACAGATATACATGATGTTTTTGTACTTACATTTGCCTTTTTGCCAGCCAGTTTGCACGTTTCAACTCTGTCCCGGGAAGCAGACCAGTGAATCTAATAGGAAATAAAAGGAGAATCATTTTACAGCTCATAACATGCCCAACACATCAGTCCTTGTGCAGTTATCTTAGACTTATATACCACTATGATTCAAGTTTTTGTGCTTATTTAATCTATGAAGAACTGTCGTTTACATTTTTTTTCTATTGCAGTGCTCTTGTTTAAGACAATTAAGTTAAAACTACATCATGTTCAAGCTGCAAAAGGTTCAAAACACAACAGCCAGACTTCTCACAACATATGACAGGAGTGTGCATGATTCTGCTGTTTTAGCATTTCTACACTGGTTACCTGTGCACTTAGGATTACAGTGTCTTGATGTAAAAGGCCACTTTAAAAGGTAACCTCTTGATCCCTGAACCTGCCTTAGTGCACCTGAGGCTCTTTATGGCTAAAACCAGAGGAAACTAGGCCTATGCCACCAAGGGCCATCAACTCTAGAACAAACTGAAGGGCTTCTTTATTAGCGTAATATTGCTTCTGCCTTATTTATTCTAATTTTTTTCCTTCTGCAATTTTGTGCTTTATATTTAGTGATTTTCCATTTTGTGCTGTATTAATCTTACTGGCCAATCTCTGCCACATGTGGGGATTATTGAACAACTGCTATCAGTTATTCAGTGTTTAACTCTTCTAGGTGCTGGTACCAGGAAATAATGTATAGCATCCAGTGCCACTTGAATGTACCCTACCATATTCACATATTGTAACAGACTTATGTGCTTAGTATGTTACCCCTCCTGAATTCTACCAAGGAGAGCTATCTCCAGGCTTCCATGGACCCACACAAGCACACCCACACAAGCATTCGTGGATCAACAGAGCCTGGACACCCACACAAGCACACCCACACAAGCATTAAAACATCTCATAATTCCAAATTATTGCATGCCACAAAGGAATTTGTACAGAAAACCAGTGTTACAATGTGATGTGTTGTCTGAGCATTAATTAGGTTTTAAACCCACAGTGGCCTAGTTTTACCACAGCATATGGGAATATTTAAAGACTGTGTTAAATAGCTTAACATTACAGCTACCTATCTCCTGAAAATCAAGGTAATAACAACTGGAATGCTTGCAAGCAGAATACTTTGGTGTATTTTCATGCCCTAGGGGCCCATAGTAGGTATGCCTCTTCATTAACTGATACACACCAAGTGTGTGTCTGGAGATCATATTCACTGTCAAGTGCTAGTCCCAATAGGCTCAGAGGATTAGACGTCTGGTGCATATCTCCCTGCCATCAGTATCAATGACCAGAGAGGCAACAAAAAGGCAACACTTTGAGAGCACGAATAAGCGTTAAAACAACCAGATAACGATCAAATAAACACACATTCGTCCCACTTGCAGATCAACCTCAGCTGCATAAATACACATCTGCAAACTTTAACATATGGCATCCGTCCAAATGCATTTGTATGTTTGTGTAAACATTTCAGCATGAGCGTGCAAACTTTGTAAATTGTATATACTTTATTTGTGCAATTGTGTGTGTGTGTGCGTGTGTGTGTGTGTGCCCTTTAACATTATGACCCTGACCTTACCAGAAAGACAGCTTAAGACTGCTGTTGATTGAGAGGTGAGCTCATCTCTAAAACACGACAAGGCTGAGTGTGTTTTAGCTTGACAACATAGTAATGGAAATATGATACCTTATACTGTCCTACTTACTGGCAAGACATATATGTGTCATGACCTGAGGCTAAATGAATGTCTCTATTATAATGAGCTGTTCACAGCAAATAGCTGAGGTTACCTGGATGTCTCAAGTGACTCTAAGCATGAGTTAATATGTCTGTGATTGTGTCAGTGACTGTGTGTAGAGTGGATACTCCATCTCCTGTTCATGCTTGGATTTCTTCCAGCACTAGCCCCCTGTCAGACGCCGCAGCGACTCTTTAAACTGATGCAAGCACTTTAAATCTACATAAACAACCTCTCAAGTATAGCAAATAGCCTGAACAGCTACAAATCCAAAAGCAGCTTTTTATTAACTGCACTAAATTTATTCCTAGCCTTGTTTTGCTATAATGAACTCTAAGTTTCGATTGTTCTATATCCTTCTAATGTGCACATTCCTATTATATGTGTTTCCCAGCATAATGTACCTTTCTGGGGGCTCTGGCCAAATTGTCGAGGTCAAACAGATAGATGTGATCCCTAGCACCCAACAGCAGATGACCTCTCTCCTCATCCAACAGCAGAGAGTGGGAGTGAAGGCCATCTGAGGGGCCCAAAAACAGAGAGACACTGCCAGCTTGGACCAGTTCTAGCCCAGAGAGACAGACAGAGACAAACAAAGGGGTTAATATATCCACACAGTGCAGTGATGGCAAATATCTCGCATTTTAAAATGTATCATCTAGCATCTAATTTACAGTATGGTGGAAAAAATATTTCAACAGGATTACACTGTCAAGAGTAACTTGTTATATACACCAAAATCCAAAAGACAAGCACTGAGTGTCCTCTCCTAAAGCAAAAACATGTCTCGGCTTGGTAGGAAACTGCCTAATCCTCTCTGACTCAACACCTTGGTTGCACATGCTGACAGAGAAAACATACATCAGCAAAGATTTCAACAGCACATTAGTTCACTGGATGTATTATAAGATAACTTCATCAGGGTGTTTTCAAAGCTGCTTCTTTAACCGTGAAGATACCTCTCAATTCATCCAGCTGTTGAAAATGAGACGGGAGTTTATTTATTCTAAAATTGCCTGTCTACCAGTATGTTTCTGACTGGACCTCATTAGCAGATGACTGACATCTTCATAGAGCCATGGCAGGAGCTTATGCCTGTCATGGGTAATATTAAATTAGATTGTGATGAGAGCATGTGGAATTCCTGTTACCTAGATGATGGTATAGTTTGCTGTTGACGTCTAGTGGAAACATTTTATAAAAAGAGTTAAACTATACTGCATATAGGGTGTTTTATTTTGTAAAGGTTGGTCAAACTTCCAAGCTCCATAATAAAGAGCATTTTGTGAGAGCTGAATACAGACTAGGTTCTCAGCTCAGTACTGTGTCATTCATTTCCTTGATGTGAGGAAATCTCTTCTATCACCATGCTCTGTTCAGCGCAGCAGTATTGCAACATGCGTTGAATAAACACTGGCCCATTGTGGAGGAGTCCTGTGGGAGTCACTCTGAAAAGAATGACATTGTGATTACCCTCTTGGTGTGAAGGACTGGAAAGGTTACCAACCTTCAATATTTGATTGTCTAGTAGCCCTCCACACCACACAGTCCTGCTTAATCCCTCCTCCTACACACAAACTCACTTGCAGTGCACACTCACATGCCCTGCTAGATTAGGTCTGCTAGCCCTTGGACAATGCTAATCTGTTCTATAAACACACAGCATTATGAGCCCACTGAAACAGCCCGCTTAGCTGTTGCTGCTTAACGTAACATTCCACATGCTTCTCCAAAGAAGACAGCCCCTAGCCCCCTCAGCAATTCTTGATTAGCTCCTCTGCTGGTGGTGTACGTAACACATCACCAAGCTGACTTGTTGCCAAAAGGTTTAGGGTCAGATGATCAAAAAGACTTGCTCTATAATGCTATGTAGACCACATAAATCAGAATAAGTAAGGTGCGGTCTCTGGTCTGACATGATGAAATAAAAGCATTCATTGGGAAAGATAATTTGCCATATGTGCTGGGACAAGTCGTACTATTTAAGCATAGATTTGCATCATATTGATTAAAAGGAATCTACTGATACTCTGCATGTTGCACTGCCATTACTATGGGGTGTAGGATGTTCTGCCCATAGTAGAGTGCAGGTAGCCTGATTTAATTTACTGCAGTGTGTTTTGATTTGCAGGTACAAAGCAAATACTGTGACTTGCAAACTGTACGTTTTGAGGAATGCATGTTACAAAACTAAGGAGAGAGGGAATGTGGTGTAACTTCATGCTTTAACACATTAAGAACAAAAACATGTGTGGTTGATATTAAACATAATTTAATCCTGATAATTTAGCTTTGTTTTGCAGAAGGCCACACTGTCTGTGGTTTGACTCTAGTGAAAACATGGGCATCTTAGGTGGGTTCACAGATTTGGAGTGGAAGGCAGTTAGTTTGGAGGTTGTTCTCTCAATCAGGGATGATTTCACTTTCATCATTTCATCCTTCATTCACTGAAGCTGTGCTTTCACAGGAGGGTGATGTGATGTTTGAAGAGTGATTGTTGCTTTTGAAGAGTGCGCACTGATGACATGAAAGATGTGTGTATGATGTGTTGCACTGGGGTTGGAGGTGATTTTGCTTTTGATGGATTCTCTTTGATTCATGGACATGGACATTCTTCTACTGCTGTTGTTCTGAGGTTCAAAGGAAACCACTGCATACAGTAGTCGAAGGGCCTTTCCCTTGAATGAACAGCAATGTGTAGTCACCCGGGCACATAGCCAGCACTAAAGCCAGGGTGCACCTTGTTAATTTTAATTATTTATTTGTTTAAATATGCTGTCTTAGATATCTAGAGAAAATAAACTGCAATCATAAATAAATGAATGAACTACTCCAATTTATCAGCCGGTTAGTTTGGAACAAGTATGCAATAAGATAAACTACATATTATAACTGCTGAGCAAACATGATTCCCTAGCAATCATTATCCCTCCTGCTACTTAAATATATTTATGTTGGACACTCAGGACATATATGTGTTAACTACTTCCAGCCACACTGGGGTTTGGAAGCCTTTGACAAGAAGACAGCTTTTGGAGGTTGAAGTCAGAATGAGTTTACTTTTAGGTCACAGTGGGGATTCAGATTTATGGAGCAAGACTTAAGTTCATATGTGTGGTTTCTTGGAGATGATACATGGCATGAGGGATGGAGACTTTTACCTAAAGTAGACCCTGGAGTTCACAATTGGTCTTAAGGGGAGCAATAAGTTACAGTAGCTTTCCCTTGATGGCACAATGCAAGCAGACTGAGTTGATGCAAATATAAACATGCCCCTACAGACCAGGAGCATCAACATAAAATATATGTTCAACATGTGAACCTTTGTCTTGGACTGGACTGCAACAACAGTGTATTTAATCTAAAACAGTCGCCTGCCATTTTGTCATCATCATCATAAATAATCAAAATATAAACCTGATTTCAGGTTATTATAATAATGATGAAGAGATTTCATGATTTACAAATGTTTTTTAAATGAAAAGCATCATAAAAAGTGGCAAATAGAGAATTATAACGTACAAAAATAAATCAGTAAGTGAGTCTTAAAGTCTCTCACTCTACTTTACAGCTATTTTTTCAAAGGCCGTTGACATTAACTGTGCAACTGAGTGTGCTAATCTCTCTGTTCACTTTTCCTCTTGGCTGTGTGCACAGTGTCGGAAGAGAAAAAGTGGAGGCAGAACCTCACAGAGACACAGGTATACCTAGTATAGAAGATGCTAAAATGGATGAAAAATAGGGAATCATTTTATATATGTGAGTCAACAGAGTCATTTTCCTGGTTTAGAGCTATAAATTCAGCTAGATGCAAGCGCACTGAAGACAAACATTCTTAACATGTGATAAGATAAAACATATAAATGACCTCAAATTAACCAAACTTTATTTTGCTTTCAGACAGGCTTAAATACAAAATTCTACCAACATAGCAAAGTAAATGTAAATATGTCACAATAAAATGAAACAAATCAACAATACTTCACTTCTTACCTCTGTGGCTAAGTTTCACTCTGGGTACACTCTGTTTGATGTTTGCTCCAAAGGGGAGGTTGGCCAACAATAACAATCCCACCAAATGGACCGCTGGATGAGATAGTACCTTAATCCTCTTCCATTCGCCATAATAATTACTGCCAGACATGCAGTAGAGTCTCCCAGCTTCACTCAGACTCTGATTACTCAAGTCCTTTTTCTTCATGGTGTGTGGAGTGGTCTTGTTCTGCTTTTGCTCTGTCCTTTTCTGCAAACCTGGAGGAAACCCAGTGTAAAGAGTCAAGCTAGGGAGGAGCAATCATAGGTACATGTATGTGTGTGCAGTCTCATCCAGCTTCACACACAGGATATGTACACACATTTCTGTGGCCATTCATCTGTTTCACCATGGAGCTCTTCAGGCATGTCCCCTCTTTTTATCCATCCTACATCAGCTGTTGCCCGTCAATGGCTTTCCTATTGCGTTGCTTTTAAATCTGTTTGCCCAAAACAAAGGTCGGGCAAACAAAACAGTCACATTCTACTACCTTTCCTCTGGCCATGCCTCTTTCAGTTCTTTCATCTTCTTTTCACATGGATAACACATTCATTTTTTTACTTAAATGATAATTACCAATAGTTTTAGTACTGGCTGATGACCCTGTCAGTTCTTCTTTTATGGTCTGTAAAAAAAAAAGGGCCATGTCCTCTCTAGGACTTCACAGTGCATTAAAGAGGCCCGTAGCAGGCATTAGTTTAAACTCTGTGAAAAGTGAGCTGTGAACAGTCATGGGAACACTCAGTGGCTTTTGTCACTAGTAAGCAAGGAGAACTTGGGCAATGTGTAGGAATTCCATATAGAAAAGAGTCATGTCACAGAGGCAGAAACATATTTCTGTTACATTCTGAAGGTAATGGTAACATTAGAAACATTCAAATGGATGCAGCCTTTCAAAGAAATGTTGTCCGTTTAAATACATTTGTGGCTTAAAAAGTGGCAGGTGTTGCTCTTTTCACTGATGCTGATTCTTAATAGCTTTGAGATCCTGTGATGTGTGTAATTATATGCACATTCGTTTTGTAGGACATGCAGCTGAAAATATGAGCTTGCGCACAGGAGTTTCTTTTCTTTTGGATAATGTTTTAAGTTAAGAAACATGTCAGGAGCTAAGCATGAGCTGTGCCTGTATAACTCCAGATGTTCTTCAGTGTTTTATCAACCTTATCGATGTTAAATGGACACCTTGAAAGCAAGACAGCATGGCAAACAATCAGTATCTAGTTATGTATAAGTATCTATGGATCAGCATTCTAACTACTTTCTTAACAAAGTGTTTCTGATTTAGAGAGGTAATTAGCTCAGTTATATTAATAGTATACATGTGTGCCATCACAGGAGCAGTGGTGAATCATACCGTGTTTTTACTTGGCTGACATTCCTGCACATCCCACAGCCTTCTAGCTACTAATTAACCGGAAAATCAATGAAGAACTTAATGAATGCATTAAAGAATGGGCCCCCTCCCCTCAGGCCTTATTGCTGCATCTGCCTCATTGCTTTCCTTTCACCCTTCATCTCAGATAACACACATCAAGCTGCCTTGTGACAATATAAATAACGTCAACCTAAATGAATAAATCTGCTGCGGCAAACACAATCTCGTATCACACTTACAAAAACCAAGCATGATGCTTCCAGGTGGAAAATTTGGACACACAGACAAGAGAAGACGCATCACCATTTGGGCAAAATATTGTCCATGCAGCACCTAGAAAACTACAGGTTCTAAATTATAATCTCAGGTGACCTCAGCACATCTATTCATTCATGCCTATGCACACAGACTTGCAATACATGATAAGATCTACAGTGGCATGTTGGCAGACAGATAGAAGCTGTTAAAGTACTGCCCATCTCACCTCATTTATTTTCCCTCTCCAGTTTCTTCATCTGGTGTTTGACATCTGAGTTCATTACAGAGAATTAGGGCAGAGTGGCACCCATCCAAGTGCCACATAGCTCTAAACAGGGGAAGATCAGACTGTGATAAACAGAGTGCTGTTTAATTAAGATGACAAATTGAGACACCTTCCCACCTTCGGGGCTAGAAATACAGATGTAGTGCTGTGTGTGACTGCTGGGCAATCAGCACAGAGAGTGTAAAAGTTTCAATCTGTGCAGCCTTTGCACATTTTGTAAGCGACACTGATGGTGCTGGTGGTGTCTTCATGGGCGCAATGACACTATTTCACCCGAGTGAGCGGTGGTGTTCGCGTAATGCAGTACAGAATATGCTCCAAACAAAGGAGAAGTGTTAGAAGATGAGCATTAACACTCCATCTGTTGAGAAAATAATGACAACAGAAGGAAAAGATACCGAATATGCTGCCACAAAAAAATGAATAATACAGATGAAAAAATGAGAGGGGGAGGTGTCAAAAAAAGAATCGGTCAGCTTGTGCCATGTGGGTTAAGCTAACACCTCTGTTTCCTGGTGGCTAGAGTCCCTGTTATCTTTGGCAGCATGGTCGGCACACGGTGCAGGGGGTGATGGGAAACAATCTTAATGGCAGTGGTGACAGATTTAAAGCTTGCAGAATAGTGCTGCTGGCTTCTGGTCTCAGCCTAACATATGGCATCTTATAGATTTAAACTTCCTCATATTTGGGCTCAACATCAAACAGGCACAGTACATACAGTATGCACCATAAAACTGCCATTCACCAGCAGCCGTTAATCAACGATAGCCCGTCATCTAGAAATTTAGATGCTATTTCAGACATTTGAACTTTTAAAAGACACAATATTCCCAGTAGTAGCTGTCAGCACTCATGAGGACGGGGCAGACGATGAAGAAGTGTTCTGGCCACGGACATTCTTACACTGAGACCACCCCTAATAAGGCATTTAGAAACACCCAGGTGCCTTCTAAAGTACATTATTATCAAACCCCTCAATCTCCACAGGACAGAGTGCATTAGCACAGCTATTTGTCTTTATTCCCTGACCAAAGGCACTGACCTGGCAAAACAACATAGGTAATTGTTTCTAGCTCTCAAGACATTAGTTGTTTTCCTTGGAAACAGTCAATCATCTTTTTAGCCTTACATTTAAGCAAGCATGTAACTCCCCAGTGAGTCTGTGTGAGTTCATGTCTCACAGGGAAAATACAGGACTGCCACCAGACCACCTGTTTGTGTTTTTACTAAACACAAGCTATAAAGCATATACAAGGAGCATTACATGTTTAAGTTGTTCTGTTAGCTATAACTCTATCTTTATATGGCAAACAAAAACACCACTGTCAAATACAGACAAACTCTACTCGTACTCTTTATGTTTTGGCACTAATGGAAAGGTAAGTTGTTTCACTTTCCACATCAAACGACTTTTGGAAACAAAGTAAAATAACACTGTCAGCTCTCTGTCCAAATGCTACTAATAAAAAGTAATTATAGTGATGCGAGGGGATCTGTGTCTTCTAAAATGGAACAATTTTGCCGTAACAATGTTAACACTATTCACAGTTGGTGCAGATCCCACTGTCTTTTACCATATGCTGAGAATTAACTTAGAGCAAGTGAATATGACACATTTACCAATATAATATTATTATCGACTGAGATCAAAAACCTCAACCTACTTACTATTATGCTAAAGTTTATAAAGCTAAAGTTTCTATTACAGTTTTTGGCAAATGTAATATTATGAATTGATAACTGTTACTCTAATTGTTTACTCAAGTCATAAAGTAAACATCAAGGCAGCAAGATGAAATTCTTTTTACATTTTAACCACAAACATTACTCCACCTTTTCTGGGTGAAGCAATATATCGATCAGTGCAGCTTATTTACCTCTTGGGAAACAACATATCACTCCACAACATTAATGCAAAATAAATTGCCAGAATATCTGATTACACACTAAATGTATTCATCCAAACACTGTGGCTGAGACAGAGATGGGCTTTGAAGTTAAATATGCAGCAGTAAATTAGCCCCTAAATAATGAATGAATGCATAGTAGATAAGGATATTTAAAACCTCTCAGTGGACTAGAACAGGGATCATATGATCCCCTTGCCATTAGAGAAGTCTGTATTTCCTGCAACTGTTTACCTTCTAATAAAGCTTTTAAATCAGTCACCTACAAGCTGTCTGATTACAGCTCACACAGCTAAACAACAGTGGAGTCCTGACAGCTACCTCCACTGGTCTACTTAAAGAGTTCATGTGAGGATTTCTCACGGTGTAGAGTGGCCCTGGTTTGCCACACATAAAACACATCCACAATACAACATTAGAAATAACAGACATCACATGGTAATCACTCTTTGCGGCAAAACCTCTATGCAAGAAATTGTTGAAGGGTAAAACCCAGACAAGAGGACATTCCAGTGGAATTCCTTCCGTTTTGGAAGTGAAGAGTTTGTCTGTGGGGAAAAACCAACCAGATGGATAATATTCCAACCCTGAGGTCCTGTCTGTCCACATTCTGTCCCTCCTTAAGCTGTTATCTGAAAACAGTGGTAAGAGAATGCTCTGGGCAACTGCTGGTATGGTAATCAAATACACCAGATCCAGAAAGCAGTGATTGTGCTGCTTTGTTAAAGAATACTTTATGTTTAATGTTACGGTTTAATCCTCTACTCCCAGCCATATGTGACTGAGACAGTGCCAGCTCAGGTCTGTTGCCATATAGTAGGGTGAATG
>NW_018127885.1:1755124-1760152 GCF_001952655.1 Monopterus albus
GATGTGGGGGGGAGGAAGGGGGGGGGGGGGGGGGGGGGGGTGATCCTGGATCTGTGGCTTAACTTAAGATGGAAATAGGAAAACATAAACTGGAAACAAAGTCAAGAAGCAATTCAAAACAGAGAACAAACCATGTAACCGAGACGGCATACAGATAAACATGTCGATCGGTTTGTTGATAAGGCACAACAAAACAAGTAACTCTACCATGCTGAATAGGGCATGACCCGGGCATGCAACTCTAAATCTGTATGAGTGTCTGCATGAATGGACTTATGGGTGTGTGTAAGCTAATACCATCCTGAGGTCGGCAGGTGGGAGCAATGGGGCATGAAAACACTGACTGACAGTTGTAAGTGCTCTCACTTGTCTCTAGATGGCCTGAGGACACAGGGGTGCACCCATGAATGCTATGCAACAACTCTTCTCAAGAGCATCACTGTCTGCTAAAAATGTAGAGAGCAGCTCTATTGTTCCTTTTCTGGCCTGGGAAGGCTTTTGATATGTGGTCATCACCACACCAGCATTGGTGCAGTTCCTTCCTTGGTCCAGGGGAAACACAGAGGCTGCAGAGCTTCAGGGCAGGCAAACAAAGCCAGGCTGTCTGTGTGCTAGTCATTTGCACCTAACTGCTGTAGACTCTCTAAACATAGTAACATTACCACTGCAGTGAAGGTGCCTCAGCTGCATTGAAAGATTCTTGAAGTGTGACCATACAAGGCCAGCCTAGTATGAAAAATGGCTAAAAGTATGTTTAAATTGCACTTTCCACCCAAAACCTGTTGAGTTTTGAGAAAGCACTCTTTCAGATTTTAGTTTTCATCACCGTCCAGAAAAAAGCTTCAGCATGAAGTGATCACAGAGCACAAGAATGGTGCTGTCAGCCATTCAAAACACAGCTGAATATTGGTTTTAAGGGATCAGTAAAAACATACCATACGGAAAAGGAAAGAATTAAAGCATGCAGGAGGCTCAGAGTTGGCACAGCATGGTTTTGAACTGACTGACAAGGAACCCGATATGCGCTACCAAAACCCCTAATTCAGTCTCACATAGTAGCATTTGCTATTTCCCCAGTAATGCCAGAGCTTGCACAAAAATTTGATTAGTCTACAGTTTCAGCCACAAAGTGTGTTGTCACTTGGTTCATTCACTCATGATTTCAGCAGCAGTCCTCAGCCTGCCTCATCCTCAGTTGAGTAAACTGTGACTGCCTGTGTATACAGCATTATGCCTGGCAGACACCACCTCAGTGACGTAATGATTGGATAGTGTTTAAACAAGAAAATCAAACAAGATTTTCTGAGATGTCTTTCTGTGGCCCACTGCAGAGCTCGTTTATTTAGCTCATTCATGTAGATCGAAAGCCCCGGAGCACTGCCATAGAAATCAATACCCACGCAACTGCAGTCTCTCCTGCTCTCTGCCTTCCTTTAGTTAAAGCTTTAGGAGCACATTGAGTGGAGAAGGATCCTTGAGATTGTTAGGAAATAGGCAGAAGGATTGCTGGATAACTACACATCTAACTCTAATGAGTTTTTTTTCTATTTCTGCTGCACAGTAAACCCACCTTCTTCAGTATGCACACACAGGTGAGCTCCATAAGTAAAGTACCTACAGTATGTTCCTGCAACATGTTAAATGTACTGTAGACCCGCAATGTGAATATTTTGGGTGGAAGGAAAAAGACTAGACTGCCTAAGTGCAGTAGGTCACATTCACTTTGAAGTCCACACACTCAAAAACTGTCCAAACACTTTCTGCCAAATTTAACCATCCAACCAAGTTCTAATATAATAATGTACAGTACTGTACCATACTATACATATATGTACCACCAGTGGTGAAAGATAAAATAGGCTAGTGATGCATTTATGTGGGCTGCAAAGCCACCTGCATCAAATGGCAAGTAAATGCATTTATCTCAAATGAATGATCTTATTTTCACTATAAGAGCTCCCCATGAGAACAGTTTGCTGCATCTCAAAACGTACTGTATTATCAGAAAGGTTCTGTCACATTTGTTGATATTTTTGAAGCTATGTACAGTAGATTTTATGAAATAAATGAAAGGAAACCCTGCCCTGATAGATGTGTCTGTGTTCTGCGGATCCCTTCATATCACCTCACCTACAAGCATTATAATGCAACAAATGGGAATGGCAACTGGCTGAATATCATGAACTAAACACAGAGTCCACAGTGGTGTGCTTCATACAAAGTTAGCACGTCATTCCCAGTATCATTGCTGTGATTATTAAGCATCTTACCTGCGCTTTCAAATTGTTTCCTCACACGCGCAACACGTGCCTACGACAACAGCGTCACGCTCGTCAAAACTAACGCACTAATACGCAACCTCGTCCCGAACAAAAGAAAAGTAGACGGATAAGGTGAAAGCTTATCCCAGATATTTTCCAGTCCCCTTGATTGTAGTTAAACCCACACTTTAGCGGTCTTGAACTCTTGCTGCACCCTCTGTGCGTGTGTGCGCGCTTGCATGCGTGCGGGCGTGTGTCTGTTGGATGATTGGTTATTCTGTAGAAGTTCGCTTGGCAGAGACAGAAGGTAAACTCTCAATTGCATTGCTTCTGCTGGAGGGGAGGGGACCTCCTCAGCATCTGTATAGCTGCAAGAACTGAACTGGAAACCTGAAATACCCTCAGACTTTACCCAGTCCTCGATATTATATGACTGGCCATTAATAAAGTTGTTATTTGAGCTTATTAAGCCTTTATAAAGGTTACCTGACTAGAAAGTGATACAAAAATATGATAAACATGTGGCAGATATCATAAGATGCAATGAGCCCACTAGATTGATTTGAGTACCAGACAAAGAGTAAGAATATTTTAATACTGGGTTCAAAGATTTTTTTTTAAAAATGCATGGTGTATTTTCTAGTAAGTGAGAGTCACCTATGATCATGAAAACTGTAGTAGAAATCATGGATTGGTCATAGCCAAGAGCACACAGAAGTCACATTCATTTGAGATGAGAGCTGCAATGTTGGACCCAGAAAAGAGAGTTGCAAAGCTTCCTGAAGTGAGATGGGATGTGCTTGTTATTGCACTTGGATGGTAACTGGCTCTGGGTGTGTATCAGATGTGACTGGGTCCCAGTTACTGAAAAGGATTAGGTTATAGGTTCACAGGTTGAAATGGTGTCCTTCCTCCCTGTTGGGAGGTTTGGTGTCAGGGACTGCACTTCCTCAGGACAACTCCCTCACGCACACACCCAGAGTAAAACCTTTAGTGAGGAGCAGCAGAGATGACATAAATTGTGTAGAAGAGTCATTCTGCCCAATGTTCATTCCATCCCTGCTGATTCCTCTGAGAGTTGTGCTTCATATTGTGGTTGTGGTTGATAACCACAGTGTACCTATGCTGTTATCACCAGGACATTGTCTACATTTTGTTGCAACTTAATTGTGATATTGTTTTTTGGTGTAAAGTGTCAGGACAGCTGCCAGGCAATTTAAAAATCACGTGCAAAGAGCAGCGACAGCCCAGCAAGTGTTCCATTTGTCGATATAGGGGTAGGGGCAGTTCCTGAACGTCTGAGTGAAGGACAAAATTTTCAATCATTTATTGTTCAGCTTCCTTACTTTATCCTCAGCAAATACCTGCTGAGCTTTGACTTGCAAAGTGAGAGAATTATCCTGCAAAGTAAAAATTGTAGTTCATCTATGGCTACAATTCTAATTATGGTTTGGTTTTGTGTTTGGCATTAAAGAAATATGATTTTGATTTATGAGGGAATTTTCACTGTAAACATAGATCAAATGTGTGTCTATATGTGTTGGTATTCACAACATAGACACACACACAAACACAGTGATAGCTTGTTTTGTGTTTTTCTCTATGTGTATGTCCCTTGATATAATGAGTGTGGG
Source organism: Monopterus albus (assembly GCF_001952655.1). Taxonomy (NCBI): domain Eukaryota; kingdom Metazoa; phylum Chordata; class Actinopteri; order Synbranchiformes; family Synbranchidae; genus Monopterus; species Monopterus albus. The sequence goes on from NW_018127885.1 coordinate 1,759,020, forward strand.
TGAAGTGAGAGGATTTGGCAACACCAGACACGATAAAGCAAACTAAACAATAGCCCCCTAATCCCCATTCATCTCAAAGGACTTAACTCTTAACAAATCAGAAATACTTTCCCTTGATCATTATGTGTTTGGCATATGTAAGTGGATAATGTATCACTTCATAGTGCTCGGGCCATATCCCCCATCTCATCTTTTTAAAGTTTTACTAAAGCACTTGGAAGTTTGCTGCAACGTCAAAGTTGAAATTTTAGTACTATAAGTAGAGCAAAATTCTCTGAAATGAGGTGAGTGTGTATAAATTCTTATCAGCTTGCTCATTAGCGTTCCACTAGTAGGTTTGCAGTCCACAGTCGTTTTAGAGGAGGAAACAAATGTTCTTACATGCTTGTGGTGTTCATGTAGGAGAGGGTCTTGTGCACGATCACACACGGGTGCAGAATGCAGTGCAATCTGTGAGTAATTTCTAACAGTTATCATGAAGATCTCCAGCGAAAGGGCAGTCAGCTTGAAACACATATAAACACACAGCCCTCTGAGTTTTAATGCAAGTAGACTTGACTTCATTAACTACTGTAATCTTGATTACATGAGTTGTCATTAGGCTTTTAGTAATGCCATTATGGGGAAACTGAGCCACCTTGGTGGAGGCTTGTGGTCTCTTAGTGCTGTCTAGTTTCTCACTATAACCTCCCATAAAACCTCAGTGGTTTTGCAACTTTTAAATAGGCATTGCTTCATTTCAGGCACAAAAATTTGTTTTCTCCACAGCGTTCTTTCTTCATTTAACACACACACACACACACACAAACAACACCCAAACAACACACCAGACTGCATTTCCTTGACTAAATGGAAGGCAAACAATCACAGCTTCAACCACAGTCACACAATTTAAACAAGAAAACCACAGCCCAGTTAAATATATTTTCCAAATATGAACACATTTCAACACACATTTCAAAATTTACCAAGCATACAGCCAAAGGTAAACACTAAACATGTAGGCCCAGTGGACTGCAACAAAAACATGGAGGTATATAGTGAGCATACACACTGAGAAAGGATTCTCTCGCTCTGTATTTTGTTTATTTATGCTCTGAGTTTGTTAGTGATTGGCAAGTGTGCAAGCAGAG
>NW_018127885.1:1760163-1789081 GCF_001952655.1 Monopterus albus
AGCAGGAACCTGCAGCTTTGTGGCCCACTGAGTGACAAGCTCTGCAGTAGGAATGAAGTGACCTGAAAGCAGAAACAGGTGGGATGTAGAGAAGCTAGGAGAAGACAAGGCTGGTCACAGTGTGAGACACCAAGCGTTATATGAGACAGAAAAGTACATGTATTAAAAGGCTAAAGCACAAAAATGCAGGGAAATTATTCTTTGTTATTTGATACTTGAATAACAAGAAGAAAAGTGCAAAAAGAAAAATCCTGTTGAGTGTAGTCATGAATAAATCTGGATTTCTAGGTTATTTATAAAAGAAGTTGTTGGAAAACACAGAAAAGGAAACACTCCTGTGGTTGTACAAGATTTTCTTTATTTGTCATGTTGCAACTTGGATACCTGCCAGTTAACAGTGGGAGCAGCATGTTGAAATTGTTTTGTATCTGAAACTATAACTATGTCTTTAGGAAATAACCAAAGGAAAACCAAAAATGTCTCACTCGGGTAGATGTATTCTTAAATTGTTTCCATCTGAAAAGACGTCAATATGAGCGTCACTTTCTCTGAAGCATGTCTCTCTTCTGTGCAGAAGACAGGAGGAAAGTACCGACAGTGAAGAAGGGAGTGTTTGTCCTAGGAAATGGATCGCTGTTATCTGGCCATGATTTTTTTTTTTTAAATGAATGTTATTCTAGGGAAAATCCTCATCAGAAATGGGTGTAACAGAAATTCAAACACAGATCGCAGATGTTAACTTCATATTCTACAGAACACACAGTAGATCTTAGGGACATTTTTTAACCATAACAGTGCATCTGCTATCAACCTGTCAAAAAAGCACTTTCCTTTAAGTCAAATCCAGATAAACTCTGTAAAAATGTCCACTTTTTTTTGCCATGGCATCAAGAGTAAATACTTGAGCTTAGTCTGTCTGAAATCTCGATAGGCCTTCATATCCTTCTCTGGTGAATAAACATGTGGATGTCATCAGATTAATCAGTAGCACTTCTCAAGATGAGGAGGAGGAGAAGAAAGATACAAGGACCTTTGGGGGAGGAGGCTGGCATGTAGCCTCAGATGGTCGATGGGTCTTTGAAGAAACATTTAACAACATCCTCCCCTGTGTAGTTTGTAAGGATGTGTGCACCTGACATTACTAACACTGTGGGGACTGAAGTTTGAGTAGTTAAGCTTAGAGTAAGTCTCCAAGGAATGCATGCAAGTCAGTGTAAAGTCCTCATGAGCAATGAAAACAAATGTGTGTGTGTGTCTGTGTGATAAGGCACAGCTGTGTTATGTGCCATTTTATCAGGGAGACCTCTCCTCCCTCGATCAGCTGTTCTCGCTGTGTAAAATAAATCCAAATTCTACAGTAATGGTTTGAATGCAGGAGGTTTTCAGTCACTGATAAGTGTTTAACAAAAAAAAGCCAATACATTTCAATGTTAACCATTTATCATGACTTTGGACTCCTTCAATGAGATAAAAACTGAAAAAAATAACAGTCAAATATGTGTTTTCATATAAAGATACAACATAGAACCTGAACCTACACATTACTCTCAGTCAATATGTTTGATGACACTATGTTAGTCAATTGTCATGAAGGGGTTTCAACTTATGTTGACGTCATACAGGGTCAGATGTTCACAGTAAGCATGGACTGGCAGAGGAAGTAGAGACAGGAGGCATGTGTGCTCAACTTCCTGTCTGAGGGCTTAATTGTTGCGTGCCTGTGAGAGTGGTGGAGGGTCTTTTTCCCTTCTCTTTAGGTCATTTTCTGTTTTATTTGACATCCCCCTTTCCATCTCCACCATTTTTTATGTTACACTGTTGACATGTGATTCATATCTGCACTTCCAGGCTATCAAGTAAGAGGGTAGGATAGATAGAGAAAGCCCAGTGGGAAACATAGAGGACCCCAGATATAGACATAGCAATGCCTGTGGCCATGAATATACTGCAGCTTATCAAACATCACAGCACACTCACTGGGGGGTGATAAGAGTGGTGCATTTGTGTGGCGCTAGGGTGGGGGGTCCGGCATTCATAAACACTGAGACAGGTTTCCTTAAAAGATGAAGTTGGGATTTGACAGGTCAGAGTAAACAATGTTATTTGTGACACCAGTGAGCAAAAACTGTGTGTGTGTGTGGCTTTATGGCTGCATAAAACATGGAGCACACTAGCTTCCCGGCACCAGTGTCACTTGTGGGGACCAGAAACCGGTCCTTGATATTTACAGTATTAGTGTTGTAGGACATTTATTTGTATTTTTAGTGTGAGTGGGATGCAGAGCTGCAGTAGGAGTATGTGTTTCAGTGTGTCTGCTCTCTGTATTCCTTAAATGAAAATCATGGCTGCATCCTGTGTTGGCTTCAGCTTGTACTGTAATTGTGGTTACTCAAGCAGCAAGAGAAGGGGGCAATCAGAAAGGAAACTGCACAAAATAGAAATGTTGATGTATTTACAACAGCCTCAAAACCCTTACTCCACTATGGTAAACATTCAGGTTTGGAGACCATCAGCATGCATGACCTCTTTCTTGTGATGGCTTTCCATTTTATTTCTTTGCTGTGTCTCTGGTGAATCTCTTTAAACAAATACCATCAGCTATGTGATTTATTTAACATTATCAAGGACCAAGGCTGTTCTGTGATCAGATCATTGATACAGCATCAGCCTTGCTGTTATCTCTAATCTTCTTTTGCACACCACTTCCCCATTCAACCAGTTATTATTAGGCCTGTAGATTTGCATCCATTCAGTATAACAATCGAATGTATTTACCTGACTTTCATTAGGTCTCAGAGGAACATACTGATGGCAATACGCACACCAGTGAACTGTGACTTCCACAGGAGTGTTGTAATCTACTGTTTAATCCTTGGGGAATACTCAGTTTGATGTCTGGTGTTGATTGCTTTGTTGGAAGCCATAAATCACTCTGTTACAGTACTTCAACAATTGAAAGCAATTGAGAATAGTTAAGCACCCAATTACCAACACATTCTGGTTATTGTGGAACCTCAGCTTCATGGTCACAGTCCATGCTGCGGTAATTCAGTAACTCACTTGCTTCCATTATGAACCTAACATTTAACTGACCGGTTTGAACTAATTGGAAACTATTCGCAGCAGTTAAGGGTTTCAATAAAATAAGGACACATAAAGCAGTTCTGTTGTAAGCACACAACAAAGTGGAGGGGTGCAAAACCCTAGGGTCTCGGCACGATGGGAGCCATGAGTAATTACAGGTGTGTGTGTGTGTGTGTCCAAGTATTTGTGTAAGGACATTTGTAATAAGGCCCTCAGAGTGAGTCCTATGTGGAACCTGGCTGGCTGAATGGGCCAGACTGAACCATTAAAAACACCTTCACCTCTATTAGACCATAATGAGTGCTGTGTCAGGCTGGTGGATACTGCACCCTGGCTGCCACCACACAATTAAATCCTTCACTAGAGAGGAAATGAGGAGTGATTGCTACAATGACTCACTGTAAAGCAGAAGTGGCACTAGGACAATGCACAGATATTAGCTCAGAGTAGTGACAAGGTTTCGCGCTACCATGGTGCTTATTATCCTGCAGGGTGTTGGCACTGAAACAGGAAACAGCTTGCAGCCCTTGGATCTGTGTGTGTGTGGATGTGTGTGTAAATGGTAAAAGTAGCAGGCCAATATTTTAAATATGGGATTTCACTCTCTGGCACCTTTCTCTCCCGCTACCCTGTTTTAGCACACCATATTCTTCCATGCTGTCACAGGCTATGAATAAACTCAAACAGCTTAAACCCTCCACACTTACAAAATGTGAAATGGAATCAGACTGAATTTCAACCCCAGTCCGTGCCATGATTTGCCATGCAATGTTCACAGTTGTTAAGAGTTGTGTAATCATAATATTGTAACTCTGATGTTTGACTACATCAGTAAGTTGCCTGACTTTGAACACTCATAACCAGAGAAGTGGGCAGTTAATAAAGCTTGGAAAATGATACCCTTTATCTGCTTTTCATTTGCTGTAATGGTTATTAGCTGAGTCTGTGCTAGCTTATAGTACAATTTTAACCTTTCAAATCACGGGGTCATTCCTTAGAATCACTATAAGGCGCCAGTTATAAATCTAAAGTTTTTTTTTTCCCCACATGGGATACCTCATTAGAATGGAGCAGTTCAACTGAAACCAATACCATATGGTTACTAACGGAAGAAACTCAATTAGCAAGAAAACAGGGTCTTATGAGGGCATGAGGGTTTCAAGGAGAGCTGGACAGACAGAAAAGAAAATGAGACACATGGTGGACCAAGGACTAAGGCAGTCTTCATTATATTTATATCTATTAGGATCAACATATTCAGCTTAGTGGAATAGTTTGGCATTTTGAGAAGTACGCCTATTTGCTTGATTGAACCATTCTTATGCTAAGCTTAGCAAAAACAGTGGAAGACTGGGAAAACAGCTAGTCTACCAGAATTTCTAAAGCTTGCTAATTAATATGTGCATCATAGCTTTACACTTTAGTTTTTATATAAAAAAAATAAGTGAGATATTATGTGTGAATTACAGTAGTGTGCTTTGGGAATGCAGGTAGGTGGATTGTTTATACTTTTGGATGTAGGCCAGCTACACTAACATCTTGTGGCTGCAGCTTCAAATTTATCATATAGATAAAAGAGTGTCTTATTTTTTTCCAGCTCTTGGAAAGAAAGTGAATAAGCATATTTTCAAAAATATCCAACTTTTTTATATTGATCCAAGCCTCCCAAACTGTGTTACAGTCTCTGGACATCTTAATAAAGGAAGTGGTAAAATGAAGAATTAAAAATCTTTACTAAACCTTTGCCCCTCAAGCCAACCTACCGTTTCTCCAGAACTTGACCATAAACCCCAACAGACAGCTGGTGACTTTGACTCCAGCCCCCTCACCCTCTAAGCCAGACCACTTGAGAAACTATCTCTAGTCTCTGGTCTAACCCCTATACTTGTTTGAAGACACTAGCATGAATCACAACTTCATTCTGGTGAATTAATCACATCACAAAAAACAATGATCCTCACAGGAAGCAAGAATTAACAATTAGGGAGTTCAGGCAGAGGGATAGCCTGAGGCTGGTAATCAATCATGAAGTATTTGACAGGAGGTCACCTGCGTGTGTGCATGTGTGAGTTCCTAAAGCATGCTTTGTTTCTAACAAATTGTAGGATGTTTTTGTGCAATCTCTGACTGCAAGGATTGCTATTACATAAAATATGATTTCATTCAGATGCTGTAAAATAGCAAAGGCAACAGCATAAGATGTGTGTTGTCATAGTAACCACTGGTTCAGGTTTAGCTTGCCAAAAAATTGGCCCTATCCTACAGGAAGCCTTAATAGTTGACACACAGTAACAGGGAAATACTTTTATGATAAGCAGGTTTTCAGTGATCATTCCTTCTGAGATTAAAGTTGTGATATTGCCTTCAGTCAAGGTGTGAATTACATTGTGCATTTTGGGCAGATCTCCCTTCAACCAGGATGGTGGTGGTGGTGGTTGGGGGGGGTTCCAGCTGGATCTTTGGGAATTGCAGAGTGACATCAAATCCAAGCACAAGAATTACACATAGGTGCACAAAATAAGACATGAAAGCAGCTTAAAAGCCATGGCAAACACGCCTGCACCTGCCCTGATATTTTTAATGACTGTTTGATCCTGATAAAAGGGGCGTATGAACTGTCTATGCTCTCTCTGTTTGCTTTAGTCTTGTATCCCAGTGTCTTCTCTGAGATCACACTCTGCTACTACAGTACTTTTATATTTACCTGCCCTTTATCCCTTAAATTTTAAAATGTTTTGCTCTTTTTCTAAGTGCATTTCTATGGTGAGCCTTGTTTTTACATTTAATTACATACTGCAGCCATGCTCACGCTGTCTTGTTAAATCTTTGCTGACCCTTAGCATTTTATTTTAACAAGATGTGTTCAAGTTTATCATCCACAGTACAGCAGATTTCTTCAAATCCACAATCACCTAGTGTGAAACATAAGAACACGGGCTGTCAGCATCGAAGAAAACAAAACATCCTGGGGTCTGTGTCATGTGCCATTAGTTAGAAATGAAAAAGATTTATTCCCTGCACTGACAGTTTCATGATCAGATTTTGGTTATGCAGCAGTAATAAATCACATTAATCTGGAATGTTATTTCATTTGATTAGCGTCTTGCTTTTATGTGTGTGCACACATGATGGGCAGATGCATGCACTCATACAAATCTTACATGCAGGGAAAGATGCATGCATTTTTTAAGAAATAGCTCTGGAAATTATTATAGGATTTATGTTGAGTCATACACAGGTTGATACACCACACCTGTTCCACTGATACATGGGCTGGATGAAGGAACAAGGCAGGTCTGTAAATGCACACTCTGTTTAATATATTTTTTCTGGTATCGAAAACCTCTCTTGCCTCTCTCCCTCTCTGAGATATTCTTCTGTAGGGCCTTTCTAATGGATATAGCTGGTAGTAATGGTTAATGTACCATATCATTATATGTGACACATCCTTCTTTCCCTTCTTTCATCATACCTCTTTACTGTAGTGCAAATGTGTGTTCATTATGTGTTTTAGTGTAATAGAATCCAAGTCATACAGCAGATTGTTTTCATAGTGTCTCCATTACTGTCAGCTCAGGTACAGGTCTATGAAAATATAAAACATGTTGTAGTTCAACCCTCCAAAATATAGATGATGTATAAAATGCTGGACACTTCTCGCAGATGGGTAAATGCTCTAAAAGCTATTTTGTCTCAATTTATTTTGCCGTTGATTTTTTTTTTGTTTGTTTTTTTGTAGTAGACCCCATTGTCAGTAAAATATGTTTTCCATGCTGTGACACAGACAGTACAGAGGTAGAGCAGGTCATCCCCTAACCAGAATATTAGCAGTTTGATTCCCGGCTTGTCCAGTCCACATGTCGAAGTCACCATGAGCAAGACACTGAACCCCCAGTTGCTCCCAGTGATGACACCAGTGTGTGAGTGCTTGGGAGTGCGAATGGATGAATGACCAAATAGTGTTAAGGTGCTTTGAATGTGCTACAATGCATAGAAAAGCGTTATACAAGTATAAGACTGCTTGGTGTATTACTTTTTAATTCCACCTTCACAGCTGCAGCAGAGTGTATGCTGGTGCATTGCTCAATTTCACTCTCCTATTAAAACTTTGAGGACATCAAAAACAGCTGTTTGCTTTTAGCCTTGCTACAGTATACACAGTATAAACCTTGAACCACCCGGCTAGCCATATGGTCCATGTCATCAGTTCTACATTCTTAAAACTGAGCCATGAAATCAAAATGATAGTTAGAAGAACACAATTATCACAATTATCTGGTTTGTAATTTTATCTTCCCATTAAAAGCTGAAAACAACCATCAGACGAAGCTCTTATATGAATCATCACTTGGAAGGAAAATGTTGTGATTACTACTTTTCAGGGGGGCGTTTGGGAAAGAATGTGTGAGTGATTCGGGGGTCCCTAGCTTGACATGCAAATCTATTGTGTTTGATATGTTTTTGGGCTGTTGATAAAATGTCTTTCACCTATTACCTGTAAAAGGAAATGGTATGTTGACTGCCCATTCCAAAGAGCAACACAGTCCCTCTGTGCCTGGGGAGCGATTCGAGGGTAATGAAAGGCCAGATGGAGCCAGAAAGAACAGAGAGCTTTGATGTGTGGTTAGTGATACAGCAGAGCTTCAGGTCTGATAACTGTGACGTGGTCTGGGCCTGGCAGGTTCACCTGTCAAACTCAGTGTGCGCATCTGAAACACTTTAAAATAAACATTTTACCAAAGGAAAATGGTTATATGCACTCAGTAAATACCATGCATTAGTTAGTTTTCTGAAAAAAGGTTTGTCTCCATAAATAAGCAAGTCATATTTTTTTGATTATTAGCATTGTTTGCCTTGATATGATGCAATATACTGAATTACAGATGTCATGAAATATTAGTGGGTTATTAAAAACAGGCTGTCCAAACTCAAACTTTCTCATCCTGAGGTTAAAGAAAGGCAGTGGACATCTAACTCATTATAAACACTTAAAACTGAAGCAGCAACACTGGAGTCAACCATCTCTTCTTTTGTTTTCTCTCCCTCTTCTTCACACTTCCTTTATATGTTTGTTGCAGGATTATATGCAACAGAGTCTTATTAATGGTGTATTTACCATGTACTGTAAGTTGGTTCTTCTAAATGGTACATAGGGCATTTTGGTAATATACTGTATCTATTTGTTGTTGATGTTTCATAAGTTATATAAACTTACACATTATCCTTGAGAACCCAGGACACAAAACTGTGCAGAAACCACAGTTGATGTCATTCTGCTTTGTGGTTTTATGCTTTGAAATGTTTACTTCACAATAAGGTTTTCTGTTTTTGGAAATAAAAAGTTCATCGATGCCATTTTAAAAAAAGAATATGTTAAATGTGTGCACTAAAGGTAAAGCACTGTAAAAGAACTGCTTTTGTGCTGGTCATAAAAGTCTCTTAGCAAAGTTTTTCTGACTCTAAAACAGTGGGACTCTGTATAGAGCACACACACCTATATATAGTGTATACTGTATGTGCACACACAGACATACAGATTCAAAGACTCCCCTGATGATGCCCCAATTAAGCTCCACCACATGGAAGCCACTGAGTGTGAAATTGAAAACAGGAACAGAGATAGCATTATAATGTCAGTGCTCTAACTTCTTAGTGGCAGTTCAGCATAAGATCAGACAGTCCTCATATGGGCAGCCAGTCCCAAATCAGGATCTCTTGACACTTGTGATGAGATGGGCCAATGTTTTCTCTGACCGAGTGTTGATCCTTATAAATCTGACATAAAAGAATCATCCTGGTGTTAGGTACAGTAGAAATGTGTCAGTTCTGTAATGTAGGTTTTACATAATTCGTTTTTAGTAATTCCATACATGACACTTGAGCACATAGGCAGTACTCCAAACAGTTAAGTTCAAGTGGTAGTTCAAGGTAAAACAGCTGTTGCTGAGCCAGATTTGCAGTCATAACTCCTGTCATAATTACAGGCATAGGGACTAAGGGCAGAGGAAACCAAACACAGCAAAGTGTCTTGTGAATTTCAGTAGACACAAAAAAACCCCAGTTTTAATTTAATACAGAAACTAAACCCAGGCCTAGTTTGTTTATTGTCTATGATCAATACTTTCCAAATTTTGCATTGTATCTACATAATAACCATATGCAGTAAAGTGGATAATAATGAATGGTACTGAATGAACTCTTTCAGCCTACTGTTTTCCTACTGTTCTGTCGTTCATCTAAAGCTCTTGGCTTTGGACATATTTTTCCTTTCTGCAGCCGTAAGACTCCACGATCAGAACAGGGACAAATTTCCATCCTCCCTCCTGTGCCCAGATTACAGGGGGATGTCATGATGGGGATTGGGGGGTTTCTGCCGCTCTAGGGTTCAGACCATTTCCTGGGCTCTGCTCTTCAGTGCATACCTAGAGAACCACAACCTTTTGCCTCCTTTAGCTCTTCTTCTCAGGTGGCACAGCAGCACAAGAAGGTTCCAGGTTTGAGCCTGGGCCAACCGGGCCTCTCTGGGTTCTCTCTAGGTACACTGCCTCTCACCCAATGTCAGCTGGGATTGCCAGCTGCCCCCGTGACCCTATTCAGGAATAAGCGGTATAGATAATGGATGGAACTTTCATTTTTCATGGACCCACTCAGCTGACAGCAGAACAACTGCACTGCTCACAATGACAGCTGTGTGATTCTTTTCACAGGAGGTTCTGTGCTGTATGTTTACTATTCTACACCTCGGACCCACCATTTCATAGAGGCTATCTTTTTTTTATCTAACCTGAATTCACACTGTCATCACAAAGCCATTTGGGTGCCAGAACTGTTACTTCTACTGCATACTGCCTCGTAGGATTAAACCAAAGGGAGGGACTGAGAGAATCACTGTTGTCTGCTAGGATTTATAAGATCTCTGAGGCCAAGGCACTGATATAGCAATGTGTCAACTTTTTCTGTCTTCTTCTATTTCATCTGTCTGTCCTGTCCCAGTAGGGGTTGTGACGCACCTCCTTAAGTGCATTTAATGTCTTGTCTGCACTGTCACCACATAGTTAGGATGATGTCTGGTCTGCTGTTATGCAGGACGTGCTGTGGTTTTGATGACAGCAGAGCCATGGTTGTACAGTCTGCTGGTCCTGTAGGCTCTCAGTATGTCTGCCTTTTTTCCCTCTATCTATCCTGTCAGTCACTTCCACTAACCCTCCTCTCCTGGGGTTTATGTCTGCTCACTCCCCCTCCCCACGCCCCCTTTGTCACTGCTTGTCCTGTCATTACTCACACTGGATATCTGATGACAGATGACAGGAGAGCAAAGAAAACAGAAAAAATGGCTATGTGGATGTGCATGTGTGTTTGCAGTAAATAGTAAATGAAGGTACATTATTAACACCTTTATTTATGTCTTTATTCACTGTGGAGCTATTTGTGTTTGTGTCAGGAGTTGTGTTTTCATCAGTTTCACTCTGTAATGTCTTACAAATGATCATATCTTCCATCCTGATACTGACAATAGTGACACAACTGACTTCCATCATGAAACATGTGAGATTTGAAGACTTGAAAGTCTGTGGTGTCTGTTTGTGTTGTACCATCAACACTTTAAGAACCTTCAATGTTCACTGATACAGTGCCAACAGGTCCTGCAAGAGATCACACCCTTGTACTGCAATATAATATAATATAATATAATATAATATAATGAAGGAACAAAATGGTAGGCTGACAAGGAAAACTCAATATAGTACCTGGGTCTACTTTGATGCCAAGTGAAATTCACTTTTCTCAGGAGCTCACCTTAGTTTGCCATTTCCATTCATGTTTTTTTTCACTGTGCCAGGCAAAAAGAGCAAACCAGGACATGAAGGGGTGGCTGGGAGATTACAAGAGGTTTGCACCTTGAAATGCAACAATAAAAAGAAAGACAGTGAGAAGGTTCATTTCCCTTTCCTGTGGGGGTGGGAGTAAGTTATAGCTATTGTTGACTTGTCCGCAACTGTGCGTAGGTGTAGAGGTGTGTAGTGAAGGGGTTTATTGGTAAACCCAGGGTGGTCAGATAAGAAGAAATGATGCAAACAAGTTGCACTGATTCAGTGATTTGTACACACAGTTGATTGAGTTTTCAGTTATGCATGAAAGCTCAGCACATTGTGCATTGGAACTGATGTGATGCCTAAGCCAAAGCAGGCAGAAAATACCTGTAACACACAATTCCCCAAATACAGTCAATGGTATGCTATAACATTTTATTACTACTTCAGTGTCTGTTTGATGAAACACTGAAATTCTTGTTTGTGTGAAATGATCGGCCTATATGTACAATGACACATTAGTTACACTGACTGTACCGTCCCCATGGAGCCGGGCTCACCCTGAAGACTGCTACTGTGCACCACATGTTTACTACACCTGGAATCTGTGTGTAACATAGCACACCTGTCTCACATGTAGAAAGCACCGAAGGTGAGTATCGGTAGGAAATCACTCATCCTGTTGCAATGTTAGGACATTTGTAGACTAATCAATGACATTACTGTAGTTGTGCCACGTGCGTAAAATACGCACAACGCCAGCACATATGGTGATATATAGATCCTGCAAATGGTGGTGTTGACATCCCAAATTGCATTAATTAATTAAGTAATTAATTATTAGTTAAAGTTGCAATGTTTATAAACCAGTGCCTGTGCTGAGTTGCAGACTTATCGTTCAGACGTCTTTCTGTGTGCAGAGACGGCCTTTAAATCCTTTACAGCCACAGGTATCATCTGGTCGGACTCCAAAAGCTCTGAGCTCAATTCCATATCTAGATAAGAAGAAATGTTTAGCTCTGTCTGTGTTTTCAGTCATATTGTCTAGTGTCAGTTTATATGAACATCATATGGGGTTGACTGTCTAATGAGGATAATTTGCAGGCTCGTTTATGACAAACTGCCCACGGGGTATTCTTTATTTTCTTACCAACTCATTTTCACTCAAATACAATTTACCCCATAATAGAAGAAAGCAGAAATAATAATAATAACAAACCACTCGATGATCAAAAGTATCACTAAAGATGCAAACAATGAAGGTCAAGGATTCCGTGGCTGCTATGTTTGTCTCCAGGTGCATCATTTAAACATTAACAAAAACATTAACGGTCACGAAAACCTTTCACAAGTTTCATTCGAAGATTTCTTGCCAATTGTCGCATCTAGTAAGGACTGATTCCATCCTGACGACGACTGAAGACCCACTGACAGAGCGACAGAGAGAACCTCTATCATGGAAAATGTGAGGTTTTAACACTTTGAAAGTCTATGGTGTTTTCCATGTGTTTCTGACTTTCAAAACCCTCAGAGTTGACTGACGGTGCTAACAGGTCCTACCAACTCTCCCCATCCCTGGTTCACATGATCCAGAAAATACACTGAAGTGGAAATCACGATTGATACATTGCAGGAACAAGAAGTGCTGTGGGTTATTTCAACGCATATTTCAACATCCAGTGCTGACACTGGACGGTGAAATATGCGTTGAAATCAGTGATATACTAACAATAACCCAGCTGCCAGCTGGGATATATGGTGTTGATGAAAGTGACAAGTTTTTGGGCCTTCAAAAGGGTACTGCTTCCCCAGCTGTGAGGCTCTGTTCCTGAAGATTATGACCACCTGTGCCAAAATGTGTTTTTATTACCTTCAGTATTTCAATTGTGTGCTGACTTTGCATATTATTAGCATATATTGGGTTTATTCAGGTTACCACAGACATTCTGTAGTCAGGTAGTATTCCAGCAAAGTACAACTGTACACACTGGGAGATAGTAGGGGCCCAGCAGCTCATGGGCTGCAAGAGCAAAAAGGCCTAATGTACATGCAAAGTCTCATTCAAACATGTGTGTATTGTTACAGCGTGACGTGCCCGTGGTCCTGCGACACTGAAGGCGAATCTCTCCCCATCATGCAGGGCATGCAAGGACACCTGGACCCTACAGACAGCGTCCATGCTGCAGGGACAGCCAGGTGAAACATGCATGTTTTATTGTGCGTTTATGAAACAGATTGTTCACTGTGTAACCCCTCAAGTACTAGGCTTCTTTACAACATGGAAAATGCATAGCAGACTTCGCTGTCAACACTGAACATGTTGAGACAGTCTAGACTATTTTTACTGTCCTTCAAATTAAATTCTTTTTGTAGCCAGGTGTAAAATAGCTCTAAAATCCTGTAGGACAGAATCAATGAAGGGGCTTTTACTTTGACAAAGTATTTATCTGCAGTATATCTGAGGTCGATTTTTTCTTGTGAGATTTTGGAAGTTTGTTATAAAGTAATAAGTTCACTGAAGCCTAATGTTCTTGCTCATATGTGGCTGAATTTACAACCAAAGCACCACCAGGTTCCATCTACTCACTACCGTCCCCAGAAGAGTAAGCGGACCTCAGCGGCCCATCCTCCCAATCGATGGCTGATCCCTCCAGAGGACCTGCCAGTGGTCTACAGTGTTGCCTCAGCCCCCAGCCCTCCACTCCTCCACTGCGACAGAACAGCCCTGTGAGGATCCACAACCACTCAGTGGAGTACCAACAGATCTAGCATGAAGTGCTCGATGACATGCTGAAGTATGTGTGTGTCAAAAGTCACATCACACCTTTCCAGTCAGTCAGATATTGTTCAGATTTAATTCTATTTTTGCTCCTCAGAGGTACAAGGACGGCAGGGCTTGTCCGTACACACTGGAGCTCGGGCGTCGTATCAAACAAAAGCTGTGGGAACAACTGAATCGTCCCCTGATCACAACATCGGCCAGTGAAGACGCACTGGTGGGTGTGGATGTGTTGTATGGTGGGGAGTCTATCCTCCCCTTCATGACGTCGACACCTCGGGAGAAGCAACCAAATAAAAGAACTAAGAAACACAATTAAAACAGGAGATTTTATGAGAACTACCAAAAACAGAATCACTAAATAATATTGTAGATTGAAATCATAGAAAAAAATCACATAACTCAAAGCAACATTAATACAACATTGTTTTCATATCACCAAAGCCTTAATCCAAAAACCAGATCAGCTATGTTCCATCCTCCACCTACAGCCACTGTATACTGCCATGATAATCCTCTACCAGCCACATTTAACCACTCTGTTACTATAGCTTCTGACCATCACCTGCTGCCACTCAGCTGCACATCAGAAAACATCTCTTTGCTGCATGCTCCGCTTTCACCTGCAGCTTCTGCCAGCACCCTGTAGGCTCCGCCTCCACTTGCAGGGTCTGGCCGACAGCTGCAGCCCCAGTCCCCACCTGCAGTCTTTTCCAGCACCCTGAAGGCTCCCCTCCACTTGCAGGGTGTGGCCAACAGCTGCAGCCCCAGTCCCCACCTGCAGTCTCTTCCTGCACCCTGAAGGCTCTTCCTCCACCAGCAGGGTGTGGCCAACAGCTGCAGCCCCAGTGCCCACAGGCAGTCTCTTCCAGCACCCTACAAGCTCCGCCTCCCCTTGCAGGGTCTGGCCGACAGCTGCAGTGCCAACCTCCACCTGCAGTCCTCTGTCAGCACCCTCTAGGCTCCACCTCCACCTGCAGGGTCTGGCCAACAGATGCACTCCCAGCCTCCGCCTGCATCCTCTGCCAGCACCATGCAAGCTCCGCCTCCACTTGCAGGGTCTGGCCAACAGCTGCAGCCCCAGTCCCCACCTGCAGTCTCTGCTAGCACCCTGAAGGCTCCTCCTCCACCTGCAGGGTCTGTCCAACAGCTGTAGCACCAGACTGCGCCTGCATCCTCTGTCAGCACACTGTATGCTCCACCTCCACCTGCAGGGTCTAGCCAGCAAATGCAGTGTCAACTTCCACCTGCATTCTCTTCCAGCACCCTGTAGGCTGCACCTCCACCTTGCAAGGTCTGGCCGAAAGCTGCAATGCCAACATCTACCTGCATCCTCTGCCAGCACCCTGCAATCTCCGTCTCTACTTGCAGGGTCTGGCCAACAACTGCAGCCCCAACCTCTGTCAGAAACCTGTCAGCTACACCTCTATCTGCAGGGTCTGGCCGACAGCTGCAGCCCCATCCTCAGCCTGCAACCTATGCCAGTACCATGTAGGCTCCACCTCTACCTGCAGGGTCTGACTGACAGATGCAGTGCCAACCTCCACCTGCGTCCTCTGTCAGCACCCGGTAGGCTCCACCTCCACCTGCAGGGTCTGGCCGACATATGCACCCTCAACCTCTGCCTGCATTCTCTGCCAGCACCCTGCAAGCTCGGTCTCCACCTGCAGGGTCTGGCCGACAGCTGCAGCCCCATCCTCAGCCTGCAACCTATGCCAGTACCATGTAGGCTCCACCTCTACCTGCAGGGTCTGACTGACAGATGCAGTGCCAACCTCCACCTGCGTCCTCTGTCAGCACCCGGTAGGCTCCACCTCCACCTGCAGGGTCTGGCCGACAGCTGCAGTGCTGACCTCCACCTGCATCCTCTGCCAGCACCAGGCAAGCTCCGCCTGCTCTTGCAGGATCTGGCCGACAGCTGCAGCACCAGACTGCGCCTGCATCCTCTGCCAGCACCCTGTAGGCTCCACCTCCACCTGCAAGGTCTGGCCGACAGCTGCAGTGCCAACCTCCACCTGCATTCTCTGCCAGCACCCTGCAAGCTCCACCTCCATTTGCAAGGTGTGGCTGACAATTTTTGATTTTTAGCATTTTGCTTACACTTTGTCATGAGATATCTTTTAATGAGGAAAGCTAAATGGGATGAGGAAGATACTGACCTTTACTGAACTCATCAAATTAACTTGTTTCAAAATGTTGTTGCCTTGTTAGTACACTTCTAAACATGAATTGTAGAAATAAAATTTTTGAAACATATTTCACTAATGTGGTTTATTTAAAAGTGGTTACAATTGTGCACAGTTGCTATTTTATTGTAGTGTAGTTTTATATTATTCATTTCTAATTGCTAATGCTCCAACCACCACCTTCAGTGACAAGTTGCAGCCCCAGACTCCACTTGCAGTTTCTGACACTGGGCAAAGCAAGACTATTTATAGAGCACATTTTCATACACAAAGCCAATTCAAGGCCAAAATGCTTAACACAATGCACATAGATAGATAAAATAAATATGAAATAAATATACATAAAACATTAGACTGCAAATTAGATTGAAACTTTATATGTCAATTAAATGCAAGAACTATGTGACAGCATGTAGCAACATACAAGTGTAGGTGCCCAGTACTTTTAGGATAAAAGTAGTAGATATCGTTGATTCAGTTAATTTGATCCCTGTACACCCTCCATCAATTTCAGATATATATATGTACACACATGTGTGTGCGTGTGTGTGCATTACACTCATCTCATCTTATTACATTGTAATCAGTAGTGTTGCAGCCTACAGCAGGGAGCAAATCACATTAAGATAATTGGGAAACACTTCATGTTGGACAGCTGGGGTTGTGCTGGATTGATTAAATAAATTTGATGTCACAGAGGAAAACCAGCCTTCCCAGAGCTGCAGACTCTGTGTGTGTGTGTGTGTGTGTGTGTGTGTGTGTCCTTGTTTTTCTATGCTTATGGGGATTGAAAACCATGACCACGCTAGCTTTGCATAGACTAGCATCACCTGTAGGTACCAGTCCCCAAGAAATAGTGTGTTGAATTTTACAAAAACAACACAGTGTAAAGTTAAAGCAAGTGTTGGTTTTGGTTAGGTATTGGGGTAAAGGTTAGGGTTAGTAGGAGTTATGTTTAAGATTAAAGTAAGTTTCCAGAAATTAATATGCCTATGTAGGAACCTGGTAAGTGATGAAAACAAGGGTGTGTGCATGCATGCAGTGATAAAAGACACAAGAGAGGCAGTTTTAAAGAAACAAGACAAAGGTTTATTGACTTGTTAGTTAAAAAAAACACACACACAAAGATCCTTTGGGAGCAAAACTATTAAACTGAGAAATAATTTGTGCAGTTTGCCATCCACATGCTCAACACCTCACATTACTGCAGAGTGACCACGAGATGTCACTATTATCTCTGTGTTAAATCTCACTTTGAAAGCCATTCCAAACATGTTTGACTCACACTGATAACAGTAGCCAAAATTGCTACACAGCATTATTCTGTTATTTTGAACCTACTCCCTTTAGGTCAATTTGTCAAAATGATCAATTGTTTTAATGATTGCTGATGATTTTGTAATCCTGTAATCACTCACAGGACATAAGGAAATTGTTGAAAGTATAAATGTAATAAATGTGTAACTTGTGCCTGTGTTGAGATTTCTTCTAAGGTCACCTCAAATGTATTGGTGTAAAGACACGCTAGCTTGAACCAAGAACATGCAAAATGAGCAGCAAATAATCAAAGTTCAAGCTGAATTGTTTAAGAGTTCGTTGAGGTGGAAAAAGATGTGGAATAAAACGATGTGGAGGAAATTAGTTCAGTTTGTGGAAAATTAGTCGAGGGCTGAATAAATGAATTAGGACAAATATGTGCACTTGCTAGGCGTGTGTTGTAAGAAGAATGTGTGTGTGTGCGTATGTCATTTGTGCATATATTTGTACTGTATTTGTCTGATTTTGCACCAACGTGGAGATGAGATACCAGGATACACAACATTGCTTCCATCTTTTTAATGGTGTACGTTCTACTCCTCCCTGTGTTGTCATGGTGATGTGTCCCTTCCCAACCTTTTTTTAGATAGGTATGCAGGGTTTGTTCCTCCTTTGCAATCTGACACACATACAGCGGAGCTGCCGTGAAAATATACCATATTACAGGCTCGCTGAAAAAGACAGCTTGCAGTATCGTGGACCAAACTTGCTTATCCTCAGTTCACGAGGACAAACCAAACATATAACCAGGCTTATAATAGACTTTGTGTTAAACCTAAACAAACCTGAAAGGGATCTGAAGTTTTAAATAACATTTTCCATTGAGTTAGTATGAATCATTTAGGCTTTCTTCTCTCACATTTGTTTTAATCCAAACTATTCTCTATTATAAACCTGCCTGGCTCCATCCTTCAAAGTGCAACTTAACAGTGCAGGACTCACATTGCCGGTATTAGTAATCGATTAGGACAAGAAATGAGGACTTGGACACTGCCAAGACTTTAAACACCCAACTGATCTTATTTAGATTTAGTCAAGGAGAGAAGAAGGGAGAAAGGAGAGGCAAGGATAGACAGGCTTGACTGTCTTATCTGCAGCCTGTGGTCACATCCGCTTTTCACACCTTCTGTTCTATCTAAAGCCCACACATCACATAAACGCACACAGACACACAGATACCTGAGAGCACATGCACACACACACACACACACACACACACACTTGAAGACATGGTGGGTAATAGAAACGTCGCTGGATGATTAATTATCACATATACTGGAGATGATTCAGCCCAGTTAGTACATTTACCAGAGCAATGGCCTGTCATCAAGATCCTCCTGTACAGCTTGGCTTACATGAGCATAACACTGATTTGTTCATTATTGGTGCAGATAAAAGAAAATTAATTATGCCAGTGTTAGTATGTGCAAAACCTAGCACACCTGTAGCAACTCTAATATCCCTATGTGTTGTAGCGTGTTTCCTATTTTCAAATTTCACATTGTGTGCAGCCGAACAAAGCCTTTGTTCCACATTAATACACACAGCCACATTC
Source organism: Monopterus albus (assembly GCF_001952655.1). Lineage (NCBI taxonomy): Eukaryota > Metazoa > Chordata > Actinopteri > Synbranchiformes > Synbranchidae > Monopterus > Monopterus albus. Next base: position 1,778,896 of record NW_018127885.1, read on the forward strand.
AACAAAACCCCTTAACACATTATTATCAAAGCAGACAAAACAAACAATTTCCCTGTATGAGTGGTTTCCTATTACATTTGAACAGGAAGCAAATTAGGGTGAGGAGACTACTGCTGATGAGAAGTGTGTGTCTGGATGCCAGGTGCAGTGGAGAGCTCATTTTGCATATCAGAGAAGCGCTATTACAAGTAGATCCATGCATACTCTGCATTAGTGAATAATGACCGAATGAGGGCCAACTAAATGAGGGGTTACCATACACATACACCTATACACAGATACACATTGGCACACATACACTACCAGCATCAAGCTCAGACACACTCAGCCATCTACTGTACTGTGCACAGGGTCATCAGTAACTGATCAGACTACAGGCATGAAAGCAAAAGCAATGGTTCTGCATCTCCATAAAATCTGTTCTTTCCTCGCACGCCCCCCCCCCCCCCACCCCTATACATATGGCGGTCGTGCAACCGTGCCATGTCGTTAGCAAATGAAAAGTAGTTTAGCATGAAAATGAGCCCAGGGGTCACAGGAAAAAAGGTGCACAAAGACAGAACAAATTCCACTCGGCCTGTAATTGGCCCACGAGGAGAATGGAGGCAAGGGACGATGAAGCAAAGATGAACATTTATTTCATTCTTAATAAGCATTACATTTACGGTGCAGCCCAGCATCTGGAAGCATTTTTGTAAAGAACATCTGTTTGCATAATAGAGGTATTGTTATTACACCGAGCCATCTGATATTGAAATCAGATGGCTCTGTGTAATAACAGCACTGGTTACCAGAGTTTTACATTCAAGGTGATGCATTTGCATCAGTAAGGGTTATGAGCTCTGATTAGACAGAATGCCACACGACTAGACCAGCTTACAAATCTGATGTTTTTTTGTGAGGAATGAAAACTAGCAATACTTTGCAAACTTTAGACAAAACATTCTGACAACAGTAACTTTGACAGCAGCTGGCATCCTGTTGGCATCCTGTTGGCAGAGGTTCATTAAAGGTAGTATGACATCTTCTGCTTTGCCCCAGTCCTCCACATCTATCCTACAGTGCAGTGCATTCAAAACACCTCTAAATTACACTAGGATGCTTGTAGATTGTGACCTGCCTCCCAGCAACAAACTTTTGATGTAGTGCAGCTACACACCAACTGAAAGACATGGTGGTTCATAAAGTTTGGTGAAAGTTACGGATCTAAAACTCCATAAATAAAGACTGAGGAAAGTTCACAGTGATGGGAAATAATATAAAATGAACTGTTATTGAGAGAGAACCTATAGCAGAAGAACAAATGCTTCCATCCTGACTCCTGCACTTTTAGGTTCAACACTCTCTCAGTAACTGCTTTTCTTAGAGTTGCCCCACATGTATTCAATATTAATCTAGTAATAGCCCGGTTCAGGATAGTTTTCTGTCCTTTATGTGTGGTGAGTGAGTTATGTGAATGTTCACAGGATGGGTGGTATGCGCCTAGTGTGGTAGTTGTTGTGTAGAAAGGGCTTATACCCTCTCGCTCTCAGCTTCTGCCGCTGTCTAGCCCTTTTTGGGTGAAAAGGAGGCCGAGTGCGTTAGTCCTCCCTGTCAGTACATAGCCTCTCCACCAGGACCCTAGCTATGCCTCTTCGTGGCACCACACATTGACTGGGTACCTTGTGGCCCCAGGCTAAATAGCTAGGGATCTCAGAGGAGCTTGGCCCCCAGAGGTGAGGTGTGGAGGCCCACCAACGTGTGGACAAGCCCTGGTACCTACCAACCAAGCCCCATCTATGGGTTAAATAGACAGTGACCATTCTGTAAATGGTGAGTGATCTGTACATTCGGCAGAGGAGGGACATGGAAGTCCCTAAAGGCAAGGGTGGAGGAGGTGCCATGGCACCCAACGGTCAGCAGAATAGGCATTGCTCACACCTGGTGGAACTCACAAAGGGCAGAGGAGGATAACTATCCCAACAGCCAGAGCAGTAGTGAGAGGAGTTGTGCCCCTGGTACTTAACAGCATTGATAGGTTTAATGATGGCAACACCAACAGGAATGACTGGTGTGGCTGTCGTCGGGCCCAACTTAGATGTCGACCGGAGTGAGTGAGTGAGTATGCTGCCAACAACAAGCTACAAACATATTTTGTGTTGGCAGAAGTGGCAATTATGTCCTGCCAAAATGATCTGCTAGAAAAGTGATGGTTCTTTTAAAGCAATGATTTGACAGGTTCCTGAAATGTGGAAAATGAAAACAGCTAGCCTGTCTCTATCTAAAGATTAAACATCTGGCTACCAGCACCTTGCACACCCACTATTAATGCATTGTATTTTGTTTACTGAATCCTAACAAAAGTCACCCTCTTAGTTCCATAGCTGTCAGCTGTTTGGGCTGATGTATGCATAAGCATAGCATTTATTTGGTCCACTAAGAAATAACTAACCCTGATCTTCTAAAATATGAAAAAGTGTTGCTCTTTAGGGTGGTTCGCTGAGATTCCTGAAAACTGACATTCACGAGCCACTGCCACTGGAGGCTCAGCACTCCCGTGCCTTACCTTTGAAAACAAAACAATGGAAAATAATGATTTGCTGGCAAGATGAAGTTTAGACCAGATGTCCAGTTTACAGATGGCTAGGTACAGCATGGGCAAAACAGAACCAGGACTGATCAGTAATCAAGATCAGCACCAGTCTGAACCATTTTACACAACCTTAGAAACCCTGGCATGCTTCACTGCTCACCCTTCTCTCACTCATTTTCTTTGTCTTTCTCTGTTCTTCTCTCTCTCTCTCAGTCTTTTTGTATATAATCTCTAGCCCGAGTTGTCCATGGAGCAGAAAGTCATTAAGTGTTAGAGAGGCGACAGCGCAGTGATGGTTCAGCCTGAGTGAACACAGTCTCCCTGAGCTGGCCTGACCACGGCTGTACGAGGATTAGCTCATTACAGGTTGCACGCTCACTTTCTCTGCAGCAGAGAGGGAGTTGAAAGGGCAGCCAGGTGATGTTCTCAATTGAACCTTTTTGTTTGAAAATCAGCTTAATTTTTTTACTTTTTTTGTCTTGCCTTTTTTCTGTGTTGATGTACATTTTTTGTTGAGGCATCAACAGAATAAGCCTCAGAGTGCCAAGAGTGCTGCTCTATGTCCCCATCAGTCACACCGAATGTACCTACAGTGGGTACGGAAAGTATTCAGACCCCCTTAAATTTTTCACTCTTTGTTATATTGCAGCCATATGCTAAAATCATTTAAGTTCATTTTTTTCCTCATTAATGTACACACAGCACCCCATATTGACAGAAAAACACAGAATTTTTGACATTTTTGCAGATTTATTAAAAAAGAAAAACTGAAATATCACATGGTCATAAGTATTCAGACCCTTTGCTGTGACACTCATATATTTAACTTAGGTGCTGTCCATTTCTTCTGATCATCCCAGAGATGGTTCTACACCTTCATTTGAGTCCAGCTGTGTTTGATTATACTGATTGGACGTGATTAGGAAAAGCCACACACCTGTCTATATAAGACCCTACAGCTCACAGTGCATGTCAGAGCAAATGAGAATCATGAGGTCAAAGGAACTGCCTGAAGAGCTCAGAGACAGAATTGTGGCAAGGCACAGATCTGGCCAAGGTTACAAAAAAATTTCTGCTGCACTTAAGGTTCCTAAGAGCACAGTGGCCTCCATAATCCTTAAATGGAAGACGTTTGGGACAACCAGAACCCTTCCTAGAGCTGGCCGTCCGGCCAAACTGAGCTATCGGGGGAGAAGAGCCTCGGTGAGAGAGGTACAGAAGAACCCAAAGATGACTGTGGCTGAGCTCCAGAGATGCAGTCGGGAGATGGGAGAAAGTTGTAGAAAGCCACCCATCACTGCAGCCCTCCACCAGGCGGGGCTTTAGGGCAGAGTGCCCCGACAGAAGCCTCTCCTCAGTGCAAGACACATGAAAGCCCGCATGGAGTTTGCTAAAAAACACCTGAAGGACTCCAAGATGGTGAGAAATAAGATTCTCTGGTCTGATGAGACCAAGATAGAACTTTTTGGCCTTAATTCTAAGCGGTATGTGTGGAGAAAACCAGGCACTGCTCATCACCTGTCCAATACAGTCCCAACAGTGAAGCATGGTGGTGGCAGCATCATGCTATGGGGGTGTTTTTCAGCTGCAGGGACAGGACGACTGGTTGCAATCGAGGGAAGGATGAATGCGGCCAAGTACAGGGATATCCTGGACGAAAACCTTCTCCAGAGTGCTCAGGACCTCAGACTGGGCCTGTATAGACAGGTGTGTGGCTTTCCTAATCACGTCCAATCAGTATAATCAAACACCGCTGGACTCAAATGAAGGTGTAGAACCATCTCAGGGATGATCAGATGAAATGGACAGAGCCTAAGTTAAATATATGAGTGTCACAGCGAAGGGTCTGAATACTTATGACCATGTGATATTTCAGTTTTTCTTTTTTAATAAATCTGCAAAAATGTCAAAAATTCTGTGTTTTTCTGTCAATATGGGGTGCTGTGTGTACATTAATGAGGAAAAAAATGAACTTAAATGATTTTAGCATATGGCTGCAATATAACAAAGAGTGAAAAATTTAAGGGGGTCTGAATACTTTCCGTACCCACTGTACATAAACAGCCATACACACAAACACACACCTTCTAATATTTCTCACAATCCCAATCAGAGATGCAAACCCAAAGGTGAACATTCAAAAACATGTCTCTAAACCCCCTCAAACTCTGCCCTGTCACATTTTATTGATTGTACATAAATGCGCTTTTGCATACTGAAGGCCAAACAGCCATCACAGTTGACATCTGAAATTTCATGCGCATGTGTGTCTGCCTGTGTGTGTATACCTCATTAGGCCCACAGGAGAGCATAGTAGCCTGGCCAATTACACCAAATTCTCCTCTTCTTCCCTCTCCTTCCATCCAAACCCCCACCCCCGCACCCTTCTCTCTTTCTGGCTCCTTCCAAACAAACACGGTTATTTGCATATTGCCTAATGGATTGCAAAACATCCGACCCCCCAAAATGAGCTTAATTGAGGTAATGCATCATATTGCCGTACTGTCAGCTGATTTAAGAAGGATAATCATTTTTTATGTCATTTTCAAACATTTTGCCTTTCCTTGCCCATTTGTTTACACTGTGCTAAGGGTCTTTGAAGAAGTATGGTGTCCACTCTGTGCTTATTGAAGTTTTACAAAGCAGTTTCCAATTGTGAAAAGCAAAATCAAAGTTTAAAACCATTCAATCTACATAATACATTCTATGAGAGGTGGATCTAGGATTAAAGTGTGGATCGAATTTTAAACTGGAAAAAGGTCACAAGAGAGAACAGGAATTAGTTCAGAAGTTCTGTATTTCCTATTCAGATTGTGATCTTGTTTTGACAGTATGTTCTGCTGTGTGGCAGCATCACTCTGCTGCCTATGGACACAAATATGGAAAGACATCTGTGTACCACTAAATGTGTGACCAGTGGACCTCAGAGTCTCAAATACAGGTTAAGGCATGCATAGATGTAAACTAGTTGGCAAAAACAAGTGGTGTTAATCTGCTATAGAAGGGAGTGTTGACACTGGGACAGTTGGGTGAAGCACCATGTCACACTACATCCTCTGATGTTTGTTTGTGTGTGTGTGTGTGTAATGTGGGTGTGTGATGAGATGGCCAATGGAGACCCTGAGAGAGCAGGTTCCCATGACCCATATAGTCCAACAGGGGCACTAGGAGGTCTCTTCAACTTGTAAAAACAACACTTTGCCAGTGAGTACACATATAATCACACACTCATTCACACTGACACACATGCACAATGTGACCACACGCAGACAAATTTCTGTCAATCCAGTCTGATCTCAGGCTAATTTGGCAAATGCCATCCTCTCTATCTCTTATTCTCTTTTCATGATGCTCCTGAAGATTGTATCTGTCCCTGAGAAAACCCCCAGGCCTATAAGCACTGCTCAGATTTAACTACACACAAACACACTCACCAAAAAAAATACACAGGCATTTATTAAGCATCTAACAACAAAGGGCAGAAAACCCATGAGTAAAATGCAAACGTATGACATAATCATGAATAATCTCATTAAATAAAGTTCAAAGAAACTTTTTAAAGATAGGTCATGTGTCTGGAAAGCAGAACCTTTGACAGAGAAGCTCTGTGTGGTCTAAAATCTTCTGAGGTTGTCATCTGGAATGATGTGAATATTTATGAGCTGAGAGAAATGAGATACAGTCATATCTAAAATATAAATTTCCTAATCAGAGCTAATAAATATTTGACTTGTGGAGTCTATTGTGCAGATGAATAGATATTCAGGTCTAAATTCTTAATGTGAAGCAGGCCATACAGTATGGTTCCCCATTAGAGCCCAAGTCGTCTTTGTCACTTACTGATGACGTCGTTGACTGACCATACCATTCCTGTCCAAAAAAAAAAAAACATTTCTGGACAGCTTTTGTATTATACTGTACATAAAATTGTGCTAAATTATTGGGAGAGATTATTTATCTACATTCTATCCCAGTATTATTTGGAATGCACAAAGCAATGTTTCCTCACCCACCCCTTTTTCTGTATTTCTTTGTGATGAATGATGTGACAGCCCCCCTTACCTTCACCTGACCATTGTCGCCCATGGTCAGAATTTTAACAGTATTCTTAGTGTTCTCTGCTCAGCAGAGAAACAGAGAGATGAGATAACAGAAAACATAAGATAATTACAATTGTATCCCTCTGTCATTCCACATTGTGAAGCTACTTTAAAACGTATTTGTCATTAATGGTGGATCAAATGACTATGCATAGTTGAAAGTGTTGCTTACAGTACAGTGTTAAACTCACAGAGACATATCACCTAACCCTGCAGCTCCTCTCAGCTCTAGCTTTTTATCTTTAAACTCATTGTTTTGGTTTTACAGCCCTCAATTTGACTGCAACTGCTCTCTTCCACCACTCTCAGTCACAATTTTCAGCCAAAATTATCTTCAGAGAATAATCTCAGATAAATATGCTGTTAATCAATCAATTAAATAAACTTTATTGTAATATGTATAAGAAACAGTCTGTCAGCCAGTACAATGAAATACTTAATCTGGGAATTGTCAGCAACTTCAGAGGTTGTGATCATGTTCATGTTTTTTGTGATTGTGTGTGTGAGTATATATAAGCAGGGTGGTGTGAGTCATTGCAACTCTCAAGGTCAGAGGGCAGTCTGCAGTGTCGGGGGAAGGGACAATGGGTGAGGGTCATTCACAAGCCTGATGGCCTGAGTAAAATGTAGTTTTTCAGCCTAGCTGTGCTTGCTTTCAGAATCCCGTAGCATCTCCCTGATGGTAGGACTATGAATAGGCTGTGGTGAGGTTGACTATTGATGTTATGGGTCTTCCTGATGATTCTGGTCTGCTAGATGTTATTCAGCATTGGTAAGGCTGTTTCAGCCTTGCAGTCCTGTACTACAACTACCAAACCAAACTATAATGAAGCTGGTGAGGATGCTTTTCAACTGTGCATCTGTAGAAACTGCTGACCAATGTGCAGTGGTGGGTACTGCTCCCGCCTCCTCTGTGGGACAACAATCATCTGTTTTATTAACATTTAGGGAGAGATTGTTGTCCCTAGACAGGTCAGCCCCTTCCCCCACATGCTGACTCATCACACCCCCAAATAAATGTTAATGTTGTTCCCTGTCTGCTGAATATGTAAAATCAACTCTTTGCCAACATGTTAACTGCATTAACTTTATAAGGTGAATTGTAACATATCTTGTTAATGTTTTGTAAAACATTCATTTCTATTTGAGTTTCACAGTTGCAAATAAATATCAAGATGTAATGGATACACAAGATTGAACACATAAGTTAACACTGTTGTTGTGTCTTGGGCTTGGGAATGGTCAGTAATAGAGATAGAGGAGGTACAGTGGTTGTCCTCCAACCAGAAAGTCAGGGGTTCAGCTCCTGTTCCTGATTATCATCAAATACACAAATAGAAACTGAAAAACCAAAACTGCGATCTTCACAACCAAAAAGGACATTTGGAACTGCCCGTATGCAAAATGACAGTGAGCAATTGTAATGCATTTCAAGTTCTTGATAACATTATTGATTTGGCCAAAACAAGTGCACTTCATATTTCAAAGCCATATTATCGAACAGCCTTATGTGAAAAGAGAGGAAAGGAGATGTTGTACCCGGTACTTTTACCATACTAACTCTGAGAGACGAGGCAGTCCAAGTAACTACAAAACAGTGCTGATTTATTCCATGAACACAGGCAAAAATTAACATTACACGCTCAGGTATCTTGCACCTCCAACCTGCTCGCAGGCAGATGTAAGATGAAAGACCCTGAACCCACCAGGCCTATACATTATATCCCCTCGGTTGGGCTAGCCCCATACTACACAGAAACGTCAACTGAGACGTCTCTGTTACCAGCTTTGCAGCTGGTCATAGCAGTAGTCAAAACATGAAGCAAATCAATGTGTGAATGTGTGTGTCTGTTGGTTAAGTGGTGTGTAGCTAAAAACATTCTCTTCTAGTAACATGTCATGACTTAAACATAAGAACATATTATGGCTAAGGCTACAGTTATACACATCATAATAATAATTTTAAACATCCTGTCTGCTGACAGTCATCAACTCTTCTCTCTAGTTATCCTTGACCAGATGTACCCTGTAGAAACTCATAAGAATGACTAAGCATTTAACAGTCTAACTAGACATCCTATCTCCACTAAACATTTCTAATACATAAAGTATCTATCCAATTTCTATCTGACTAAAAACACCTAACAGAGAACTTGGAAAATGTAGTCAGGAGAATGAGGGAGAAAAACAAAGGTACTTAATCGTTTCAGATCTAACAATAGAAACCCAGAGTTCAGAGCCAGAGGGAAGTCGATTTGAATTCCCTCACAGGCTGCCGATAAACAGGACCACATGCTGGGAGTGATAAACTAGGGGATTTATTCATCCACCTCCTTTTCACCACTGCAGCTGTCCACATGTTCGCATCTACTCAACTCAAGAAAACTGCATAAACCAGCGGAGAGGCAGATAGAGCAATACTTTATAAAACAGGCATCTTTTGCTGTGTGTGTGTGTGTGTGTGTGTGTGTGTGTGTGTGTGTGTGTGTGTGTGTTTGTGTTTGTCTTTATATACTTGTGCGAACCAACCCCTGACGGAACACCTTTCTTGTGTGGACATTTCTTCTTGTGTGGACCTTTTGGGTGGTCCACACAAGGAAAATGCTAGGATCGGCTCCTTTCATCCTAAAGAATGATCTGTCTAAGTTTCAGAAGATGTCCACATACAAAGAGTAAAGTCAGAAAAATGTGTGGCAGCTTGTGCTCTAAAAGTATCATGCTCTGATTAAATACTGCTTAAGCTGAATTCATGCAATACTGCCTGTGTCTTTAAAAGGGCGCAGACGGGGCAGCTTAGAAATAGGTGGGAATCAAGCAATATTTATAACACCCCGTTTCAAGAAGGAGGTTTAACAAACTCAGAGTTCAAACCTGAACTCTGAGTTGACTTACACAGAGTTGGAAAACTTGGAGTCTTCGGTTTCAGAACAGCTGAAAAGAGTTGGTTTAATCAACTCTGAGTAGTTTGACTCAGAGTTAGGCGCGTGCCACGCGACTATAAAAATCCCTGAACAATGGAGTGAAGACATTACGAGTCACCATGGCAACAGGACTAAGCAAAAATAGGTCTGCGTTTTTTTCCCAGACAGAAATGGATGTGCTACTACAAGCATATAGTGACTACGAGCCCATATTTCGTAAAAAAAAGCAACACGGCTGCAGCGGCGAAAGAGAAAGAGTTAGCTTGGGGGAAAATAGCTGCCCGAGTCAATGCGTACGTTTACATTTTAATCATACAGCGTTCGGTGTAAGTAATTACTAAATAATGTTAGTAATGTTATTATTTGTCACTTGTAAAGTAAGGAATGGTTCTTAATTCTTCAATAATTTAATGAGTAACTTCAGTAATTGCATAAAATACCGAGTTTTGTACGAATTAAAAGTGCAGTTTTATGTCTACCCTTTCTTAAAATTCCTATTGTGGTTGATATGGGATTTGTAAAGTAATGATTAATAAATAATCCAGTACGTTTTATGGAGAGTAAGTATTACATTAATCAAAATACTTTTTTAA
>NW_018127885.1:1793295-1801763 GCF_001952655.1 Monopterus albus
GTAGGAAGGGAAATTATTATCATAACATTGAGGTGTTGCAGAAGGGTGAGGGCGAGATAGTAACCTATAGACAGCCATCAAAACATGCAAAACATATTGACCCAAATGCAGAAGATTATTTGCCATGCAACATTTGCTATGGGTTCTTCATAAAAGATGAACTATGGAAACATGAGAGATGTCGCAAAACAATGGTGGAGTCAGAAGTTAAATCCCAGAAAAAAAGAAGAGTTCAAGCTGCTGCCTCAGCTCTCCTTCCATACAAAGGACAGCCATCAGAAAGATGCTCAAACATTAAGAGAATGGTAATTGACAAGGTGTCCCTTGAATTAAGACATGACCCTCTCATATGTGTATTTGGAGATAGACTGCTGGAGAAACACGGGAGTGACTGATCAAAAAATGGTCATGTCAGTCAAAAGATGAGAGTTGGGTAGATTTTTACTTGCTGCCACGTCCCTTGACCGCGAAGTTGAGATGCTGCAAGATGTTTTGGTGCCACCTAAATTTTCTTTAGCTGTGCAAGCAGCAAAACAAGCTTCCTGTTATGGTTAGCCCCCCTTAACCAGGAGGGTGCAGGAGAACTGAGGTAGGACTCAAGTGTGCTGACCCAGGTGCTAGTTAAAAAAGGAGGTTTAATGGAACAAAAACACAAAGTAACAACATAACAGGGGCCATGTACATATATAATCAAAGTAGGGCTGAGATGGAGGAGGAGACCAGGACAAACAGGTACAAAGATAAACTAACGGCAGGACTCAGGAGAGCAGGAGGATGAGGACAGACAGGTGAATAGACAGGCTAACCAAGAGGACAGGCGAACGAAAAGGATATCCACAGCACAGGAACTGTCAGCTTGGATATAAAAATAACGTTTAACACAAAACACGCAACCAATGTCCAAAATGAGATCCACAGCACAAGAAATGTCAGCCAGGAAATCAAAATGGCGTACGAACATAATACCGTGCAACCAACGTACAAAATGCGATCCACAGCACAGGAACTGTCAGCATGGAACACAAAGAGACATTCAATACATACCACGAATAACAGTTACGGTGTATGCATGTTCGGTAAGTAGAGTAATTGGGCTAAGTAAGGTAAGTAAAGTTAATGCTCTGGCAACGACGGAGCGTCTGCCAGAGGTATAAATAAGGAGGTAGATAATCAGCTGGATGCACCCCAGCTGTGCGCACCGACAAACGAGTCGCTAATTAACCGAATGCAACACAGCTGAGGTGCAGATCCCGCAGGTCGAGAGAACAAAGGAGAGAAAGGCGGAAGAGAGGCAGGTCACACCGAGCGGACCTGACACTTCTGGGTTCACCAACTCCAAGTACAGGTATAACACACCATCTCTTGCTTTGAAGTTAGGACACTCGCTGAACACAGTATGTGACATTGTGATTGGGGATCATATAAAGGCTCAAAATGATGCAGCTGCAGGCAGAGTAAAGAGCTTCTTGGACTCAGTGGCAGCAGAGTGGGACCTCTTTGTGTCACACCATGCATGAACAAACTTAGAAGAGGACAGATGGAACAAAAAAAGATATGATCCCACTCACAGAAGATGTGATGAAGCTGCATCAAGTATTGAAGTCCACAGCAGAGGAGGCAAAAGTGAAACTCATGGAAGCGCCTAACCCTAAAGCATACAAGATTCTCAGTGAGTGCCTTCTCTCACAAATCATACTTTTCAACCGAAGACAGCAAGGTGAGGCAGCAAAATTGCCTCTGTTGACCTATAGAAACAGAACCAAAGAAGAACCAAATGAGGACATTATGCAGTGCCTTTCAAAACTGGAACAAGATTTGAGTCATGAGTTTACCAGGTTGGTGATAAGAAGGAAGAGAGGCCGTAAAGTACCTGTGCTGCTTACCAGTGAGATGACAAAATCACTTGATTTCCTCATTGTCCTCACCCTCATTGGGTGAGGACAATGGCATTTTGGGTAGTAATGAGTACGTCTTTGCAAGACAGCATTCGGATTCTCATCTCCAAGGTTCAGACTGTTTGAGGAACTATGCAGCTGCAAGTGGGGCAAGGAGGCCTGAAACACTCATGTCAACTCACCTGAGGAAACGTGGCTACACTTAGATAATGAACCTGAAAGAAAATGAGTTGGATCAACTTGCCAAATTTATGGGACATATTTGTGCTCATCGTGAATATTATTGCCTAACCGAGAACACACTTCAGCTTGCAAAGATGAGCAAGCTGCTCATGGCAATCGAACGTGGAACTGAGGTCTACAAAGGCAAATCTCTTGATGAGATTGATTTGGGCATACAAAGTGAGTAGAAAATAGATTTCATAATAGAATGCAATTTATACTTAGACTGCTGACTCAACAGGCCTCAGCTACAGGACCATCACACAAGCTCAAAAGGACAGAGAAAACAGGTACTGCTCAGTTCTCAGACTTGTAGTGTTAATTACAGTAGATGTGGATTAACAACACATTACATATTCTGCAGAAAAAGCAGCGGTGTGGTGACAACTGGGGCAGTGCATCACTATGCAAAGAGTTCCTGGTAAAGAGGTCTGCCTCAATGCACTTGAAGCAGAACCAGCACTGGGCAGTCGCAACTGGAAAGATATAAAGAATAATGTCCACAACTCCATCATGTCTCAAAAAAGGAAATTGTTGTAGTTCATTTTTAATTTATGTTGTGCAAATAAAGCCAGTTGTGACTAATTTTGTGTGCTAAATTGTTTATCAAGCTTCTATCAATGGAGTGGGTGAATTAAAATAGGTAAATCAAGATTAGAGGACTTTGACAAACATTGCTTTCAGTGTTACTGGTGTTAAGCAAACTTAGCAAGTGACATGTAAGATTGAAAAAACCTAAAGTTTAAGATGTCTGCAAAACTACCCAGTTTAAATGCAGAGGTGCATACCATATACAATTTTTATAATACATTTTAATAGATGTAAATACAATCAAATTTAAATACACTTTACATTGGCAAAATTAAAAACCACATGCTTCCATCTCTGTAATGCTGTGGTTTGGGTTAACCAGGAAAGTAAGATAGGACAGTTATGAAATATCTGCTAAAATTTGGTAATATAACATGCATTGTTTTGGTGCTTTGTGACAGAAGGTCCAGTTCACCTAATCTGCTTGGCAAGAGGCTCCGGTTCTCACACGTGTAGAAGAAAAAGATTTTTTTTATTTTGAGTTTTCTGAATTCTGAAGTGACATTTTGATTCTCTATTGCCACCTCATGATAGATTTGTGTTTTGCACCATTGTAGCTATAGTAGAAGTGGTGGCCCTCACAAAGAAGTCACAGAACGTGGGCCACACAAAGGCATAAAGACGTGTATGTGTGTGTGTTTATGTATTTACTGGTATGGCTTTACACTGAGGATCAGTTTGAGTTTTAGATCAAGGCAATGGCTGTAGCACACCTAAAATACTGTTAACATTTGTTTAGAGCTGGAAATATGATTCTGTAGTATTTTCTTCTTGTGTCTTAAGTGTTCTCTGTTAAAAACAAATTTTGGTGATATGCATATGAAGCACTGAATCTTATTGCTGTCTTGGTGTGTGAAAAAGATTTTCTTTTCTGCACCACCCCACTGGAAAGAGTAAATTCTAGCAACACTGGCTAACACTTTATATGGACAAAAAAGCACCTTACAAACAAACATGCATTTATGCATTCGGTTACACTTAAGCACACTCAGAAATAATGACAAGGAAAGAATCCTCTGCGAAAGAAATATTACAAACTGTTTTTATCTATAAGCATAATGAAAGATACTGTTACTTCTACCTTGACACAGCTTGAGCATTCAGCAAAGGTTCAGGCAGTGCCAATGAGGAAAGTTAACAGAGGTAAATTCTTACTAAATTCAAAATGTGAGACACTATAGGAGTTTTTTAAGTTCAGCTCTCTTCCTCACTCCTTCCCTGTTTCACCTCCACACAAAGCCATTCAACAGTATGCAACTTGTGGCTTGGTGCTTCTGCACTTCAAATGCACATCACTTGTCTCCCTGAATATGTACAATGGCACAAGTCCACAGGTACAGTACACAGAAGGTGTACAAACACACACACACACACACACACACACACACACAGACACAAGCACCCAGAAATACACTCCTGTCTGGTTGGTAGTATGTCTTCCAGTGAAGCAGGAAATATGCTGGTTATCTACTCTGTTCCAAAACTGTATGGGTAGAAAGGCTTTTAGAAAAATGTTGTCACGTGTTTGACAGGATGAAATTTTGAGTTGTGGTCAAATGTCAGGTCATGGTCCTTTGATTTTAACTTTTTTTTAATAGCAGGTCTTACACTAGAAAGAGAGAGCACTGCACAAATTCAAGCAATACACAAGTGTATGCCCATGCACAAACACACACACATTTCAGTGAAGACCTGACATTCTTGCATTGCATTCACACAAGAGGAGGGGGTGAGAGCTCTATGCTATTCACAGTAAAAGAACTGATGTTATGAAAAGGCAACATCAAGGCCAAACACTGGCAGCAGTTTATCGTGTTATCCACAGAATAAAAATGCATGGGCATGTCTGTAAAACACCTCAACCTTTATCTTTAGCAAATGTTTCTGATCATCAAAGGAAGCACAACAGGAAAGTTATTCTTTCATGAACAGCAAAAACCTATATTGATTTGTATCATGCAATAAAAGTCAAGTGAAAATAAGAATATACTTTGTTCTCTGAAAGTTGCACACTAATTAGCAACCCTGCAATGAGATGTTCTATTTTATATTTGTAGGGCAAACCCTAATAAAACATTTTACTATGATGCAGCTATAGCACTTAACAAGCCCACAACTATTAATGTTCTTTAAATGTTATATAATATGTCAGCTAGCTGACCAAAATCCTTTTGCTGTTTTCAGTGTAAAAATAACACAGCAACACCAGGACATCTGGTGCATGTGTGTAGGTATAATGTAATGAGGTGCTGACACAACATAAATATGACTTGTGACTGTATTTTGTGAAAAGGGTGAAGGCAAAGCTGGAGTTCTGCCGCTAAAATTGTGAACTATTCCTGATGCTTTACTTAGCAGAAGAGCAATATGAGTGTTAGGCCTTTTAGGAATGTAGACACACATGGGGGCGCTCATCCACACTCACTTGCACCCACACACACACACACACACACACACACACATATACAACTCCCAAAGCACAGCAAGACGTGCCATCTAGATTCCACTTTCTGAGGATCAGACTCCTCACGTCTCAAAGATGAGACAGTTCTGCTACCCTGCCTTGCACTCAGTGAGGAGGAGGAGGAAAGTGGGAGTGAAGAATGGGAGCTGGCTAGAGACAGGAATAGGTGAAGAAGAGATGGGAAAGAGAGGAAGGGTAAGTCAAGGTGATGTTTTTTGAGTGAGCACACTATATATTCAAGGCCAGAAAGATTCAAGTCAGCCTAAAAATTCAGCCCTGAAGTACAGTCAGAACAACACAGAGCAAATGTATCTGTGTTTGTGTGTTTATATACAAACTAAAATAACCAAAGCACTTCGGAGAAGTAGAGGCATGGAGCGAGATGGTGATTTTAAGATTTCTCAGAGGTTCACACCTGCATCTTTGCCTCTGCACTGACAAATATCAATGCATGAAGGGTGGCCTGACAGCACAAAGAGAAACCTAGGCAACATTTTCCTGAAGGATTTACCACTGATTGCTACAGAAACAGGTAATAAATAGTGGCCCCTCACAACCTATGATTACCGATACATGCACAGATACACACAGGTACACGAGCATACATACACACACACACATTTGAACACAGTTGAAGCTACCAAAAGTACATGCTATTGAGTCTGCAGCCAAGTTGTCAGCTCTGCTAAATGCTTTGAGCTAAATGCTAACATCAGCATGCAGATATTCTCAGAATGACAATGCTAAGATAGCAATGTTTTACATTTAGCATTGTGACTACAAGCCCTTTTTGGACCGAATTCAAATCTCTACAGGAGTTTGGCTGATTTTAACATCACCTGTGCTGGTCTGTGAGTTTAATCCCATTCAGGGAACATGTGGTTAATTTTTCACCACCACCCCAGTAATGATTACAGCTGGAATTGCCTACGGTTTTTCAGCAAAGTCACTGATCCTCCTGTAATTTAAATCCCATCCTTTTTTTTCTGAGAAAAGATCATTTTTCTTTTACTTTTTGTATTAATACATTTTGTGTGTATGTGTCAGGGGGGTGAAAGTATAGCATATACTGTAGAACAATTTGGGAATAAATATGGTAATAGAAAAAATAAAAGGAAGAGGAGATGCACTTTAAATGGGTTGTCATAAGGCAGCACTCTCTTTTGGGGCCTATCTATTGTATTTACATATACAGTATTTGTTTGCATTTTGAGAAGCTGGTTCAATTGAAAGTATGCCAAGATAACTATTTTTGTTTGTGAAGTAGTGATAAATGTTCAAGGGACTATCAGGAAAAAAATTCAAAATGCAAAGTTCAGAACTGTCTTTATATCAGTTTTCTAAGTTGATTTATGGATGTTTATGTGTGATAGATATCAAAGATACAGTATAATCAAGAAATGTAAGTAAATGAGTTTTATCCCCATGCACTACAATTTGAGGTTGTGTTATTATGAGTACAATTTTGACTCAAATTCATTGCATGTAGTATTATTGAGTTTCCTTCAGCTCTCTTGGTTTTGGTCGGAAATACTGTATGCATGTGTGTTACAGACAAGTATCCTGCTACAGTATTTCTCTATGGTTAAAATGCCATCCAGAATAATGAGTTAAATTATAAAGATGCACAGTGATTATTTTATATTAACATTAATGGATTTTTAGTTTGGCATTCTAACATTTACAAAACAGCAATAAATTCTGCACAGTACAAATGAGGCTGATGGGAATCATTTGTTTTGAGGGTATTTGGAAATAAAGCAATATATTGGACAAATTAAAAATTTGACTTCTTGCTGATACTAGATAAAGCCAAGGGATCAGTAGAGTTATTACCATTCATCTTATGTGATTATCTTATCTTATATGGCATGGAATTCTATCCAATAAGTGAGAGGATGTCTACCCCAATATTTTATGGCAATCAGTCCAATAGTTGTTGACATATGATAGTCTGTACCAAAGTCATGGACTGACAGGCAGAAAGAAGCCACATAAAAACTCAAGGAGAGACTTAGAAATAGGGATTATGTGTGTCTGCTAGCCAAGGACAGATGGACAAAGAAGAAGTGAGACAAAACAAACAGAAAGATATATCAACAGAAAACAATGTGTTTCCTCTTTGTCCAGCTAAGCAGCATTCTTGTCGCTTGCTTTTTCTTCCAATAAGCAGATTAGCTGTAAGAGGTGATGCAACACCCCCACACCGCATATAGTTGTTGTTGTTATGCTCTATTCATCATTTCATTAGCAGCCTTATTAGACTGGCACTCGCCCCTATTCATAGACCAGCTCCTGCCCTTTGAAAATAGACATGCTAAATCCACAGTTTGAGAAAATCTCTCTTTTTTTACACTCACAAGGCAGCACAAAAACATCAAAAGAAGAGCATCCTCTAACACAAGCAATTAGAGTTGTCAGACTGACCTGCAGAAGACGAGGTGACTGCTGGGTTTTGTTATCAAGCTTGTTCCAGGTTGCAATCCCTGCTCTTTGAATTGCCTGTCACTTAACACGCTTGTGCTCTCCAGCATCTGTGGTACACTCCTTGTCTGACACCATCCATACTTTATGATACATAATTTTAATTCATACCCTGTTCTACTTGTTTATTTAAATGTTGATCTGTCACTCTACACAATATCATTGTATGCTGCCCCACATACTCAGCTAACTGATCCCTGCAGCTTCCTGGCGGATGCTGCCAGCAGTTTGATAAAAATGCAAAACCAAGCATGATTTTTGTTTTCGACTTTAAAGCAATACATGAGGATTCAAGTTGTTTTGCATGAAAGTCTCAAAGAGCAATTTAGTATTCAGTATGGTTATTTAGTATGATTACTGCTGCATGCGCACACACACACACACACACACACACACACACACTAAAACAGGCAATGCACATTAATACGCAGGTGTCATCTTTGGGATAGCATATAATAGAGTATTGTATTTACAAAGATATTGTCATTCACGGGTCAAGTGACACAAATGTGTGTCCCAAAGAAGGCACACAGATGCATAGCCAAGCACATACATTCACAATGACAAACTGTGTTGCATAAAGACCAGTGACGTGCGGTGAGGTTGACAGCTGGTGAGGCACTGACTCTTTTACAGTCAGATTTACAAATACAAATTGTCTGTTAACAGACAATGCGTTATGTTTTATATCTCATATCAGCATTCTTCACACAAACGTGACCCATATTTAATTTGAGGTTAAAATTTATTCCAGTTGAGCTTATTTCTAACTAGAAATAATAAAAGTTTATGGTCTTACCTTTACTTGTACA
>NW_018127885.1:1802143-1845361 GCF_001952655.1 Monopterus albus
AATTCTGCTATTCTTTATTGAAAAAAAAATCCTTCAACATTGGATTCGAACAGCAAAAGGGCCTACAACACACACCAGCCGACAAATATTAACATTTATTATATTTTATGGTTAACTTTTTTTTCTTTTCAAGATTGACAGGGGAGGCTCTGCCTCACCTGCCTCCCCTGACCGCACGTCACTGATAGAGACACACCCAGGCTCTTGAAGTAGAATTCACATGTTGTCCTTTGTCAGCAGTTACCCTCAAAGACAATTAAGTTATTTTTCTTTGGCTTCTGTTGGATACATGGTCCTTCAATATCTAACACACATGCTTATGCACAAATATATACAGGTATATGCCTGGAGCATGCAATTACCTGTGTGTATATGAATGACTGGTGGCAGTGTCATCATGGTGGTTAGAGGATATTAGCCCCAGCAGGAGCTGCTGACACCTGGGTGCTGCCATAGGGCTGTCTAACAGTGCAGAAAATAGAGGCTGAGAAACTCATTAAGAGGCATTTACAATGTGTTGCTACTGAGAGCTCTAAATTAGACATGAAACTGACTTCAGATCTGCTCTCACAAACTGTGCACCAGCAAGCACAGCAGATTCATGCCCCAGTCCAGCTTGAACCTAAAATCACCCACTTTGACTGCAGTCAAAGTCAGAGAAGAAAACAAAGATGATGTATCCTGTGAAGCATCCCAGATTAAAAAAAAAACTCCATCCGATGGCAATACACACAACAGTGACAAATAAAATGAAGTGTCTTAGTAAGGCGTTGGTCCATTATGTATCACCAGAACAGCTTCAGTTTGCCTTGGCGTTGACTCTACGAGTCTCTGAACTGTACTGGACGGAAGAACACCATTCTTCCAACATATCACGTCAGTGCAAAATCTCCCATTGGTGCTCAACTGGGCTGAGATCTGGTGACCGTGAAGGCCATAGCATGTGATTCACATACTCATCAAATCATTGAGTGACACCTCACACCCTATGGATGGGGGCCATTATCATCCTAGAAGAGACCAGTCATTGAATCAGTTTTTTCCTTTAAATTGTCACCCAAATTAAAATGCACATTATTTATTAACATGTAAATAAATATTGGGCAGTTTGGTTGTTGCTGTTTGTTTTTACTCAGAGGGAATTTAGTTTTCTACTCATCTTTTTTGCTATTTTTTTTGAAAGATTTTGTGGTCTCTGTTAGTGACAGGAAGTCCTCAAATAAGAATTCACATCTTCTTAGCGTAAGGAACAGGACAAACCTTGGGTTCTAAAAGATATCAAACCCAGCAAATGTTTGTTGTTAAAACACCAACAACTGAACAAAAGTAGCAGTGTTTGTTAAGGTCACTGGCCCTACTTATCCATGTAGTCAACATTTAGGCGCAGTATCAGTGCCTGGCATCCAATAAATCATATTATCATTTATTCACATTGGCTCACCTGGTGCACCACAATCACTGGCTCATTTAACATGAGGAGGCCACCTTAAGGCTGCAATTTGAAATTGTTCCCCAAGGCTTTATGCCACAATTTACACATCCCCTGTACCCCACACACCAATATACACACACCAAAAATAAAAAAGACAAAAGCAAAATGTGTGTACCTCAGCACACACACACTTAAGAACAAATACATTCTGAGTCATATGTAGTTTGTCATCTGTGAGATTATGTGAGCAGGAAATGATTTATTACCCGCATAATTCTGGATTGTTTCAACAACAATCTGCTTGCATTTGTTTGTGTGTGCACACGTGCATACACAGTGTGTGTTTATGTGTTGATGCCTTGTTTTAGTATATTAATGTGGTGTTTGTTTAAAAGTGGCTGTGTACTGTATGTGTTACAGTTTATGAATCTTGTACTGTTTATATACCTGTTTCTGTGGTGTGTAAATGAATATATGGTTCTGTCATTCAGGATATACAGTACAGTACATGGCCCGGCACTCAGATCTTGGACAGATGTACTTTTCCAAATATTAGTTTACGTTAGTTTAGCATCAAGAAACTGTGGGGGCCATTCATTGTGTATCACCATGCTATATGTGGAATTTATTTATGCAAATGAAAAATAACATTCAATGATGCATTTTTTTATCCCTTCCTGGCCAGCTACTCTCTGCTCAGCAACATGTGGCCCAGTATCACTCACATAAATGGCCACACTTGGTGGCATTAAAAATTTTGTTTTGCACAAGCCATATGGGAAAAAAGGATTTTAGATATAAGAGTAAAATTATTGCATTCCGTCTGAAAAATAGCTTTGGATGTGTTTTTGAGATCCAATACTTTCAAGACATTGAGCTCATCTAAAACTGAGGCAAAAAAAAAAAAAAAGCGGGCCCAGTTGGATCCGACCCAGTGACTCAACTCCTCTCCTTTCACACTCAGACAGAAACACACTGGGAGTGAGGAAAAGCACAGTGTGGTCCTGTGAGGTACAACCAGTCCAGCTCAGAAAGAGAGAAGAAAGCTGCAGTTTTTAGACTTGACGTGCATTTTGCTGGAGCACCTCCTAGGATCTGTCAAGTGATGAGTTCACTTTTCACTACACCACCATTGCCTCTCCACAGTGTCTTCGAATAGAATAGCACATATAATTAGGCACACATAATTACACATACACACAGGAGCATATGGTCTCATCTGTAGTCTGGCTATGTTTCCACTGATGAGAAGAGGGGAGGTGAAATTAAAAGAGGATGAAGAGGAAACAAAAAGAGGTGGACTGAGAGAAGCGCTGAAGTCCAGGGAGAAAAATAAACTGTTAAATCACTTCAGTTTCTTTTCCTTCTGTTTGAAATATTACCAAGGGAAAGTTTCATGCCAAACCAATTGTCTTCTGCTTTTTTGTTTAGTCCAACTTGCTATTTCAGTAAGTGAAGGGGCTGCATGTGCGTGCGCTTTTGTGTGTGCACCTGGAAGAGTGTGCTTTGCAAAAAAAAAGTGCTTTGCGTAAACAGTACATGTGGGCATGCATAGAAGGTCTAGAATGCCTTCTTGTGTATTCATCTGTATGCAGGTCTGTGTGAGATTTTAGTGTGGATCTGAGTGCTATTCATAACACTACAGGGCAATTTGGGTCCCTGGAGGGCACTTTGTGTTGTGAAAGAGCTGAAAGAGCTCTGTCATTGCCAAGGTCTCACCTGGACAGCTCTTCAAAGCACCCCTTTCAGAGCATCCGTCCTGGAGCAACTGGCATGGGCAGAAATAGCAGCATTGACGGTCAGTGATATGTAGCCAACACCAACAAAGGCATATACTTTAAATGTGTGTACAAGCACCCGGTACTGTATTACTCTTGCTGTGGGAACCAAAACCTGTTTACAGACTCACACCATCGGCAGTTGGCCTTCCTTGTAGGGACCAGATATTGGTGGATTTCTGAATTTTAGGGTGTCAGCCTGTTTTAAATGATTGGGTTAAGGTTAGGCAAATAGTGATGTTGGTTTAAGGTTAGTGTATGTCTCCAGAAAATGAATGAAACTTACTCCAAACTCTTTTGAACATGCTCTCACAGCCATTTTTAATCAATCCATCCTTAAGTTTTCTGCACAGCTGTCTGTCTATAAGGCCATATTGCAAATGGCAACACTGAAAATCAGGGAGAGGGAACAGAGAGGAAAAATGGGGGAAGGAATAGGCAGAGGAGTGCTACTTCAGTTGAGAGGTTTGTAATTAGCAACTGTGATAATTAACCAAATGGGAGATTAATGGACAGAGATGAAATGATTTTTCTGCTATTTAAAGCTCGCATGCACAAGCAGATAATAAAATCTCACGTTAGATCATACTGATTTAGAGATAAGCTAAAAATATATATGGAAGATTAGAAAACAACATGCTGCATGATAAGGATGAAACATATACTGTAGAAGTTTCAATATGACAGTGCTGGGTGGCTTCTGATATTCAGGGATGGATCACCTCATTAATGAGTCATTTTTTATCAAATCACAAAATTAAATATTAAAACATGTCAGAATGAACTGGTCTGAGTGTCAGAAGCCAAGACAGATAAGACACCCGGGTACTTTGGTCCCCACAAGGAAGACCAAGCCCCCACAGTGTGTGTGTGTTAACAGGTCCTGAGTCCCCACAATGTAAATAATACCAAGGACACACACACACACATGCAGTACGTATACTGACACTCACAGAGTGAAAATTGGGATAATGACAGTCATCTAGCTGTGAAAATAAGGGCTGGATGTATCCATACTGGAATCAGGCTGAGAGAGCGTGGGTTCATCACAGAGAGAAAAGAGTGAGATGTCCACTGTCAGCACTGATGAAAGTCACTGGGACTTGGCAGGGGCTGGTCATAGAGGTGCTCCATGATGCATAGGGGGCAGGGTCACCTTTTAAATTAGCTAATAGTGTGTGTGTGTGTGTGTGTTTGAATATGTGCACTGTATCCTGTGTGCGAGATCCAATTTTAACTCACAACGCAGTGAGAATGTACTGTAGCATGTTGCAACAATTCCTTTTGTAGCAGTTAAAAGGAACACCGTAGTCTCAGCAAATTACACACAAGAAATATTAAATCAGTGCACATAACTACACTGATTATATAGCATTGTTTATCATTCCACATAAAAAGGTTTAGTGAAGCTTCATTTTTATTCTTTTCACACTTTAACCTTGTTTCTTTTGAACAGCTAATCAGGCTAATGACAGATAACCTTAATTAAACTGTCTAACCACTTTCAGCGAGAGTCCCCATCACTAGGGATGCCTCAACACTTTTTAAGGCCAAAGCAATCAACAGTATAATGTCATTAGAATTGGCCAATTTGATAAGGAGCACTGATTGGTTCTGCTCTTAAAGATCAGGAAAGCTCCCAAGGAACACTTAAGTACTTAGGTTATGTCTTTGCCTTAGTTGTGTTTTAAAAGTGTTGATGAGCACATATTTGATCTGATGGTTCAACAAAGCTTTGACATGGAAGACTGTTCACTCTCAATTTTCAGTCAACATTGGTGTCTTTTAACCATGACAACGATTGTTTCCTAACCTTAATACGGTAGTTTATTTAACCCAGCAACTACCACGTCATTTGTTTTGCCTAAACTTTACCAAACCTGACCAGAAAACAGTTTTATTTTTACAGTGAAAGACAAATAATACTGTCACAGACACACTGGATCAGCAAACTGTGTAATTCTGAAAGGCAATTACAGAAAACACATTTTGTTGCATAATTTGGAGGACCTGCTTCCAGTTGTGGATCAACCATAAAATGTCATACTTTTTATTTTTGCAACTTTGAAATTTCAAATACAATATGACCATAACTTCTCACAAAACACACACACACACACACACACACACACAGTGTTGCAAAAATCACATAACACTCCAAGAGTACAAGCTGCA
The DNA here is from genome assembly GCF_001952655.1 of Monopterus albus. Lineage (NCBI taxonomy): Eukaryota > Metazoa > Chordata > Actinopteri > Synbranchiformes > Synbranchidae > Monopterus > Monopterus albus. The sequence continues at coordinate 1,807,529 of NW_018127885.1, forward strand.
GAGTGTTTTCTCTTAGAAATGGGGTTGGGTTCTGTCTGAAATGAGATATAGCATCAACCATCTGAAAGAAAGAAACCTAACATTGGCTCTAAAACTAAGATTGATAGAAATCTTTGAGAGCATGAGGTGGTAATATTATTCTTCAATATCTAGTTCAAAATGAGCATATAAGTTGATACCACACCATCCAAAATGGCATTAAAATCTGTATGTTGTATGTTTACACTGGCTTACACAGTGAGTTAAACAGTCGGTGAATGAGTGAGTAAGTGATCCTGCCTCTGTGTGTGTATGTGCATGTATATCTGTGTCACATGTCAGGGCTTTTGCTTTGCATGGCATTGATCCTTCCTCTCCTTTGTCTCGACTATGCACTCTTATTGTCAGAATGCTGCTGCAGATCACTTCATATCATTAATCAATTATTCACCAGTAGCCTGTTAATGTTTAATGAGTGAGGCTGCTGTGGTCAATTACTAATGAATATCGTGGTGGTGGTGAGAAATCTCAGAGGGGAGGTCAAATCAGATACTGTACACAGTCTGTTTGTGCACATGTGTATATGTAGTACAAGCAAACACACCTGGAAGCTTTCTGCATTTGTATGTGTTATGTAAATTTTGATATAAAGAGAATACTCTTCAGTTAAGGTTCATTGTTTCCTTTTTCTGTTGCAGATTTTCACAAAAATATTTCCCGGATTTATTTAAAAAATGTATTGCCTTTCAATAATTTACAGCCACATTTTGTTTGTCTCCATTCACCCGAAGGATGTTATGTTTGCTGTCACGAGTAATCACTGTTCTCTGCAGTTTACTATAAATGAGACTTGTGCAAGCAAATCTCAGAAATCACTTCTCATAAGGGAAGATAAAATCCATGTAAGCATCTGATTTTGTACAAATTCTTCAGGTAAAATGTGTTAATCTGTACATTTATACTTAAACTTCTTTATTTTGCAGAAGTGTAGCTTTGTTTTGATCAATTTTATTGTTTTAAATTCATTCCACTTTTTAAAAATCTTTGTGCTGCTTTTAAAATAAACTGATACATTTACAGAAATAAACAAAAATAATGAGCTCTAAAATGTGTTACAAAAAATGTCAACTCTTACGTAGTTGCATCAGAAGCAACAAGTGGTCCATCTGATCTTAAAGGTTGAGAGTAAAAGTCGCGGCACAAGTTGTGTGAGGCGAGTCACTGCAAAGGATCAAAGTATTCTTTTTTTCTTGTTCGTGTTTTTGTGTGCGTGTTTGACTGGCAAGCAGATGAACTTGAGACAGGTCAGTGCATGTCCTGTGAGGTGTGTGGCCTGCAGTCTGTTGGCCATGCCTCTGTAACCAAGATAATTAGAGACCAACCTCCTGTTCAAAGCCATAAACTGCCCAAAACAACATTACCAACCATATGATAGTCATACACACACACTCTTGTTTTTTACCTAGACAGTGAAAAGATTTCTAGATATAGGCACTGTTTTCAACTGCCAACTATACACTGGCAGAATTTTGCAGAGTGTCAAACTATGATGAAGTCTCTGCTATTTTTATAAACAGTACAGTCTATAGCTATTCTGAAGAAACTATTCAGAAAGGTCCATCTGACCTTATAAAAGATTATGCAGGGAAAATGTGCCTCATGGTTTCTATTTGACTAATCTAGACACTTTATTTGTGTTGGAATTTTAGGAGCTTTATTTTAATGCTATATATTTTTTGATTTGATCTGATTTACAGATACTTCTCTGCACAGTTCCTAAAACGGGCATTCAGTACTGTATATAATGCTTTTAAAATGTATTTAAATCTACACCAATCAACCATAACACTATGAAAATAAAAAATACTATATATTGGTCTCTATGAAGTGACTATAGTGGTGATATCACACTTAGAGTCGGGAGGCTGTTGAATTTGTTTAAAAAGTTCTCTCTAACTTATCCTCATAACCACAGCTTTCACTCCTTTAACATACATTTTCACTGAATAGTAGACAGGTTTGTGCTCTTCCTGACAGTAGAACTAAATAGATTCACAGAAGATGCACAGTGAGCTGCAGAGTGACACATTGATTCCTATGTACATACTGTAGTATTAGGCAGGTGGTCTTAACGCTATGGTTGACTGGTGTATGCGTTTTCATGGTGAAGTTATTTAGGTTTAGACAAACTGCACCAAGGCAGTTCTGTCTCCTATTACAAAAGCCATACTGTGTCAAATATGTTGTTTTATGTGGCCTCAGATCAGGACTAGGACACAGACATGCATGCATTCCTCTGACATTAACTATATTATTCACCTATTGAAGTTGGCATAAAACAAATGCAAGAATATAACTTAGTTACTGACTGAAGCTAACCTGTAATCTACTATAACAAACAGATAGATGTTACTGTTAGGCTACCTCTAGTAACTGTAATAATTATGACACAAGCATCTGACGCCAAACTTCTGGGGACGACAATGTGCTCTGCTGTTTACATTGGAAGACTTGCTGAATTCATCGTATGTCAAATAGGAATTGCTTAAAACGGAATTCCTGTCATAATGAGCCAAGCCCAATATCAATATTTTTTTTCAAAGCTCCATATTATTAGAAGTTCTGTTGGCCACTTGGCCACAATATTAGTGATCACACTGACCAAAGCAAATGAAAGCTTGTGGTTGCAACCAGCCCTGTTGTCTGACCAACACTGGGCACACTTCGAAGCACACTGACTCCTCAGTGTGAAGCTCCATCCATCACAAGGCCAAGACAGGACAAAAGACCATGAGAAATGAAGCATAGCTAATTCTATTAGCCCTGGGACACAAACAATCTGTGGGGAATCAAAGAAGATGGAAACATAATCCCAGCAGACCCATTTTCTGCTACATGGGCTGGAATAGTTCACAATGATAAGGCACAATGTTAAATTCCTGCACTTGACAAACACACTCAGGGGTTAATGCATGTAAATAATTTTATACACAGTCATTCAACTGGCTCATATTTACCATCTCTCACATTGGTATCTATTTCTCACTCTCAATCATTTTTACTTCTCTTTCTTTCTTCTTTAAGCTTTTTGAATGTGTTGCTCCTCCGTCTATGGGGAAAGGCTGAGCACAAAGCTCTCTCACTGAAGGACCCTTATGGGCCAAAGCTGGCTTTCTGCATATATGCATGCCATGCACACAATGAGGCCTTTATTAGAACATCTAGCATCTCTGAGCCAGAGTGGCAGGGATAAGGGATGAAGTCAGGGAAAGCTGTGACTGACACCGAGTGCGTAGAGTGTGTGTTCACTTCCCACCTCACGTCCATGCATCCATGTGTGTCACAGAGGTGTGAAATGGTTGCTCTTACACTTACTTCTTCAGGCAACTAATCAGTCTCTAACCATCTGAAGCTGATTGTCAGAGAGTTTTCTTCTGCCATATGCTGTCACACAGTACATACATAAAAAACATATGAACTAGTCAGAAAGTTCAGCCTCCAGTAACATACTTTATACAGTGCATCTGCATATCACACAGGCAAAACACTGTAGTTACAGCCAAAAAAATGGCATAAAGCAAGTTCTCAGACTGTGTACCTCTACACACTTGAATAACTTTACAATACAGAAATCAGGCCTTTAGACTGAGTGCCTCCATGTGTATAGTGTGCGTTTGTGTGTGTGTGTTTATGCTGAGAAGAGAGAGAGGCCGTTCTATAATGCAATCTTGCGTGAAAAGGATTTTCTGTTCAATAGAAGCTGCACTCTTGCATACTTGCATTCTAATGAGTCCATGTGCATAATCATACAAACAAGTGTACATGCACATGCACTTACACAAACGCACACGCGCTACTGAGTGCCACTGTTCTCATGATTGTAAAATGGGGGGAACAGCAAGAGAGAGGCAGATAAATAACTTGAAGAACAGCTTACGTGTAGTTGCCATACATCGTGCATCATTTTAGTGTGATGTATGGCAAAGGCTTTAGTTGTAGATATTTAATCACAACTCTGAAGGTCTTTAGGTCTGAACACAGGGCTGCAGCAAATGCTAGATTTTGAGACCGTTTACAAGGACAGGTAGACGGAGATGAATTGTACGCCATTCCGCACCTCAAACACACATGAAGTATTGATATGGAAGGATCTCTCTCCTCCTGTCTCCCTTCTTTCTCACTTTCTCCCCCTTCACTCTGTAAAGCTGGAGTTGCTCTGAGTGGTAAACATGTGCTAAGGGGGGTGAATGGCCAAGTTTTCTTTTTATCCAATAAAAATGTCTCCTTGCCAGATCGATTGTTGTTGCTAGGAGACTGAAGCATCCTTTGGCAAGGGGCTACAGCTCTCCACGTCTGTTGTTTCCCTCCCCATCTCCATCCCTCCCTCCCTCTCTCTCTCTTTCTCACTCACACACACACACGTGCACGCGCGCGCACGGAGCTGGCGCGCAGAGCAGTGGCGCCCATCCTCTCTCTCAGTGCGACTCCTCCGAGGTGCACGCACGCGCGCACGGAGCTGGCGCGCAGAGCAGTGGCGCCCATCCTCTCTCTCAGTGCGACTCCTCCGAGGGATCAGGAGTAGACTAAATCAAACTTCCAGCAGCAGCTTAAGATTTGTGCGCGACCTTTGAAGGATCCAAGTCGTCAAGGTAGGTCAAACAGAATATATTCCTTATCGGTGGGCAAATGTGTTGCAGCCTTAGATTACGTGTTAGGCGACAGAGTGCAGTGAAAAATTGTCAGTCCAGGACCGTTCGAGCGCGTCAGCCAATCGTGGGAAGCAATTTCCTTTGAACTTTGCGCAGGATTTAAACACCTTGCTGTACTGCATAAACGTGGTTCCTGTGTGTTTATATAAATCAGATGCTCCTACTGATCGCGGGTTGTGATAAAGAGAAATACCCTGTTAGCTCATCTCTGCAGCAGATGCATGATAAAGATACAGGTGAAACAAAGCTATGCTATCTGCAGCTGCGTATTATATCCTACGTTGTGTGGCGAAGTTATTTGGGTTCAGACAGACCGCACCAAGGCAGGTCCCGCGGCTCTAAGCTTCCTGGGGAAAAGACGGGCGGGTTGTGAGGCTCTTGAAACAGTCATACAGGTGGATCTTGCAATGATCCGATCACTGTTTATCAGTGAAATTACTTTCCGTTCGCCTCTTAGCGCACCAGAAGAGCATGGACCTGTACGACAGCAGAACCGAAATGTCTATAGTCACATCAGATGCAACAGACACAGACTTCAGAGAGTCTTGTTAATGCACCTGCAGTTTCACATTTTCACTGACAATAGAACTTGAACTTAGTTAATAGTTGAACATATTTCTGCATATAACCCACATGTAGTTCCTCCTCCAAATGTTATAGCTCAGTTCTGTAAACCATCGAAAAATCAGGCCCATGGGCTGAGTTCCTGCAGAGCAGGTGTGTCTTTATAACACCCAGCAGTGAGCATAGAGCGACCTTTCCCCTTCTCCATAGTGTTCAGTTATAACTTTGGCTTAATTCACGTCGTTTTTTCTTTACATAAACCACAAAGTAAAACTTCACTGAAATAGAAAATATCTGAAATTTTCATCACATCCTCTGAAATCATCATCACAATTGTATGTACAAGATTGTACTAAATCATGGTGCTAATTTCCTGTGTGATGGTTATTCACTATGTCTATAGCTGTTTTGGAACTGGAATATCAGAAGATGGGTTTACTGTAGTAAGAATAATGATAATCTTAAACGAACTCTTATTCTTTATGTGCTCTATTAGAGAGGAGTGAATGAAGCAACATTCAGGCAGAGGAGGGGTGGGCAGTGACTGACTAGATCTCTGAGAAGCTTGGTCCCACATCAAAAGATATTCATTAGAATACATACGGTCATGTGGCTGTAGGGAATGAAAGCATTGGATGAACGCAGAATTTGCAGGATCGATCTTGTCTTTAGGCTCAGGGTTAGTCAACATGTTGTGTGTTTACAATACATGCAAATGTGTGCCTGTAAAATGACAAGCACTTGCTTTTCACATAATAATAACAGATATTTATGTTTATTGTATTTTACAAATTTACAAACTCTTGTTTATTACTATGGGTTGCCTCTGACTTTAAACCATTGTTTATGCAGATTGTATGTATTTGTGCCCAAGTGTGTGTGCATGTTTGTGCAACTTGTATAATTTTATGCATGTTACATTACTCTTAAACATGTTTGTACATCAGTGAGAGTGTGTATGTTTATGTGTGTTGGAAGCTCAAGTATGATGTGGGTGCGCACATGCTTCTCTACATCATGTGTATAAGGAGAATGTGCTTCTACTATATGTGAGAGTTAGGAGACAATTTTCTGTCAGTGAATAGATTTTGCCTTGAGTTTCAGCATTTCTGTGCTGGTAACTGTGCCTACATGAGCTTACATTTGTGTATTCATGTGTGTGTACAAATGGCCTTATACCTTCAGCACAGCACCACTCTCTGGACTGCATGTGGTACAGAACATCATCATTAGCAGCATACTGGCAGAGTGCGTGTGTGTGTGTGTGTGTGTGTGGTGGGGGGGCTGTAAAAGATATGTCCTCTAGATTTATTAGATACTGTATTTGAATTGGCAGAAGAGTTATGTGTGGATATGTTGTGACAAAGATGACAAATACGGGCAATGCTGTGTCAAGTTTCCTGATAGTTTGCTGTAACTGAGTTAGTGATTGATTCTGTTTAGGAAGTGAGTTTGATAAATCAGACAACTTTAACTTGAAAGCTTTGTCTAAATAGAACCTGGTAATCTGCTCAAACACCATTAAGTTCAGTGACATCTTACTGATTTCAGGCAGCCCAAATTTAAATTCTGGGCACAGAGATAAAGCTACAAAAGGAAAAAATCAATTCTGGGGTATTGCCATAAAAAATAAATATCCATGTAAAGGCCAGATGTTTCTGTGCAAGGCACCCCTCCAGATAAAAACCATTAAAGTGTCCAAAACTTACACCTTATAAGCTTGAAAAGCCACTATAAAAGGTTTGCTGTTTTATCATTCATGGAGCACAGTGACTGCTATAGTCAGTTGCTGTTAATTCCAATATGGGAAGTGGAAATCAGTATCAAAATATCCATAGAATTTTCTAATCTTATCATCACCTTCTTTGCTCTCCAGTAAGGTACTCAAATATGTACAAACACACCTGCTCACAAGTTTGACAGGCTTACGCATGACAATGGAGAGTATATGGATAGATGATGGAAAGTGTATTAGGCTGCAAGAGTGGTTTCTGAACTTCACTGGGCACGTTTTCACTATTGGAATTTGTTTTAATCAACATAAATTTCAGCTGACCACAGGTACCATACATGGAGGAGAAAACCACATACCTTTATCAGAAAACTCACACACAGGGTGAATGTTTGATATTTGAAGTGATTTCAGTTGGAGTACTTAATAACATCAAAGTGGTACGAGAAAAATGGTACGACAAAATGTGTTTTGCACATCTCTGATACAGCCGCAGGTGCTTCAGTTTACATGTCTTGATCTGATGAGAGTCCATTCTGGGACGCGCTTTGGCTTTGGTGATGGTATACACAGAGCATAGTGCACATCCTGTAAGATGGTGATGTGGTCGTTCAAGGATCTGCTGAAAAGTACTGTATCACTCAGACTGATTAATGTGATGGAACACTGGGAATTTGTATGGAGAAGTTAATGACACAAAGCTCTTTTCTACTACTGACGACTGAATCATCCATGTACAAATTTTGTATATTTTTCCATATAGAAAGTACATTTTAACATAACAGGTACGTCAGTCTATGTACTACCTTTGTGTCTGAATATGCTGGTGAATACATAAATAATAAAAAGTAGTAAACAATTACACAACATCCCAGCTGATGATCAAAATTAATTAATAATTATTTATTTATTACTGTTACTTAATAATTTATTTGTGAATTAATATATAAAAAAATCTGTTTAGCATCTAAGAACATTTTGTAAATGTTTAGTTAAACATCTGTGTTGATGGAGAAAAGGCAAAAAATTCAAAAGTGCTTACTTAGGACACTGACACCGAATTACCAGTGGTACTTCTGTGCCTTATTTCAGAATAATAATCAATTGTATAGGTGAACAGTGCATTCTAAGAGTGTTTCTAATAATACTTTTGAAGCTCTACAGGGGTTTCCGGGAACAGTGTATTAGAAGTTCTTAATGTTCGTGCCCATGGCGCTGAATTCATTTTAGAAGAACATGACTGACTAAACTATCTGTAAGATGTCTTTTATAATACATACAATGCATACATACCCTAAACACTCAGGTCATGTATGGTACTTAGCGTGGATGCATTATAAAACTGATTGATGACTTTTCCTCTTTCAGTCTATTCTTTCTGTTCTGGTTCCATGTGTTGACCAAAGCTGAAAATAAAAGGATGGAAACACGGGATCTAATGTCAGGAGAGTGAAGAGGAGTCAAGCACACTAATAAAACAGGTAGGTAACCTTTCTTTTTTTGTTTGAAAGACTCCAAATCTCCTGTTAATATTATTGTATAAGCTTTGCTTTTACATGTATGAAAGGGCTCACTTGCCTCAGTAAGATAGTTGCGGCATCATTCTGGTGTTTGTTTTTCAGGTCATCGTCTCCACAGGTTGGCATGTCTAAAAGGTTGTGTTCAAATGTTTCCCAGATATAGTTGCCAGTTATAAAAACCTGGGAAGCGTAGAAGAGTTTAGACAGCAAAGGTACTGTTGCTGTTTTTAACCTGACACGTTTATATAAAAGTATAGTATTTTTTATTATGGGATACAGTTTTATGTTGTTTTTATCTATGGTTATATTTCATTTTTCTACACCTACTGTATGTTTTTGTAATCAGCAACAGGAGTGCTGTAATTTCTGTTTTTATGAATGAATAAGTTGCACCCTTGAGAAAAAAGTGACATAAAATTTTAGCTTTGACTCCCTTGGTGTTCTGTACACACAGAAGAGGACTGAAATAAGAGCTGAGAAACATGATTGTTACCTTCAAGAAACTCAGAGAAACAGGGTTACAGTATTTTTATTAATGTACAAAAAATTCCTATTGTTATGTAGAGCTGGAATTGCTGGTAGGATGTCCACACTTTCAATTAGCAAATGGTATTTGTAGTCTATTGTACAGACACTGATTAAAGTATGATACTACTGCAGGTATTGAAAAATGTCTGAATTATAGGTATTCATAATTATGAAGTATATTGAATATTTTAGAATTTAGTTTCACTGCAAGATTCAAGTTCATACAGTGACATAAGTCTTGAAGACTTTTCTGAAATTTTGTAAAACCACTGTCACTCCTTTACACACATTTCTTACACTTTTATGCTCTTGAAGAAACAGAGAAGTGTTTGAAAATCACTGTTTTTCCCCACAGCTCACCTCTCAACATGCACTGAGCCACACGTATGTTTGTATAGCTTTCTTTGTCAGAGCACTCACTGACATAATGCATTTCCTAGCTCCATACCTTGTCCATAAGAACTAAAAGCCTAACCTCTACCTCTAACCTAAACCTAGTTTTAACTTTAAATAGCGTTTTGAAAGTGTGTCAGAAAGTAAGCACTCCTCAAAATGTTCTCACTCCCAGGGTGTAAAACTCAAACTGGTCCTCACAATGTATAGCCATATAAGTACTCACCCTCGCACACACTGCTTCCCTCCTCATGCTCATCCTTTATTAAAGAGTCTGATCTCTTGCTGAGACATACCATCACAGCTGTACATCCCACACTGCCCTTTCACTGCTTCATCCCTGGAGTGCATGTATTGTGTGTGTGTGTGTGTGCCTTTGTATTACTTACATCATGGGGACCTAACACTATTAGCATTGTGGGAACTCGGCCATCACTGTGAAAATCACTGAATTTTAGGGGGGCAACATGGTTTAAGGTTTGGGTGAGGTTAGGGTTAGGCAAGTAGTGGTTATGGTTAAGGTTAGCATAAGTCTATAGGAAATGAAAGTAAGCCAATGTAAAGTCCCACAAGGAATGAAAACACAGCGTGTGGGGACATGCCAGTTAATAAACATTGTGTGTGATGGTTAAAGGTGGCTTACTGGTCATGCAGTGGCTTTTATCATTAAGTTCCATTTTAAAAGTTACAGGGTGCAGCTAACTCACAAGCAGCACTACGAGAGTCTTTTATTCTCTGTTAAAATACTAAATGATCACTTCATGAATAGGGGATGGATTTGTTTATTTTTATATCACAGCCACTGAAATGGTCCAACACTCAAGGGATTACTTCACAGCCACTTTATTAGGCACACTGTACAACTGTATGCAATTCGATGCAATGTTTCCGCCTTAACATCTGTGTTTATGAAGCTCAAAATGTTTCAGTTATTGGTGAAATTGTCATAAATGTATACATTCAATTATAGGTTTATTATTGAGGTCATAGTTAAAGGTGGTGTTGTACTGGACTACATTATATTCAGAGGTGTTCCTAATTTTCTGACTCTCTTATATATGTAGCTGGGGAGGACAAAAATATAGAGATATAGAAATATAGGTATGTTTCACCAAAAACTGAAACATTTAGAGCTTCATAAAGATGGATGGTAAGGCAAAGGTATTGCACTGAATCGCATACAGTTGTACAGGTGTGCCTAATAAAGTGGCCAGTGAGTGTATATTCAATACAAATAAATCCTTTTAGCTGTTGACACACATTCAAAAGAAAAGAAGAAAAAAGATGCATACCAAATACTCTATGTTCCTGATCAAATGAAAAAAGTAAAACAAATGTTACACATAAATGGAAATGCTATTTTCAACATTGAATTACATGGTTTGCAGCACATTTTAAAGATAATCTGAAAGTGTTTATAAATAATTATCATCATTCACTGGTTATGATTACATTACAGGCACAATAACCTAGTCACTCTTCCTTCACTGCTACATCAGGTAGTATCTACCTTGGATATTCACCCCATGCACAGATCAAACTGTCTCAAACCCAGTGTGCAGCTCTGCCTGTGCAGCATTTTGCAAAAAGTTGAAATAATAGTACTGTTATTAAATGTAAACCTTACTTAGACCATCTTGGGATTAAGCAAGGCAAAAACTTACGTATCAGTCAGTTATCACAAGTACTGAATGCAACTGTCAGTCTTGCTAAGTTCCTGAGTCAGTTATCACAAGTACTGAAAGCAACTGTCAGTCTTGCTAAGTTCCTGAAAGGTTTGGGTTTCTGCAAAACTAAAGCACTGAAATGAATGGAAGAAGTTTGTTAAAAATATGCTTTTGTTAAAGTGTGGTTTTGCCATCAATAAAATCAGTGTTCATATTTTTTTTTCAGTCAACTTTCATAATTTTTCTCAGACAGCCCTGTGGCAATAGCTATTAAAAGAATAGCAATTTCTACTATTATAACATATGAAGTAATAAACATTGAGAAATATGATTTTTTTTAACTACACAAACATGCAACAACAGAATATGACTGGCTTGTTTACTTTGCAACATACTGTACTGCCACAAGTCACACTTACCACATACTGTATATCCTTTTTGAAAATACAAAATAACACTTGTCACAGTGACAAATGAAATACTATGTTTTAAAGTGAGTTGCACTCCAATAATCTGTTGTGCTGCAGTGGCAATAAACAGTCTCCTAATTATGATGATGACACAAATCCAGGGCTAATGCGAGGGAGCAAATGGAAAAGATAAAACACCAGTTAATTCCTGATAATTAGTGAGGAATGGCTGCAGTAATTGGTTTCCACACACGACCACCTAACCTGAAGCGACCAAAACCAACCAACATTATTTCTACCTAAAAGTCTTGTGGCTCTGTCCAATCCAATTATATTTATTCTTCTGAGGTACGCTGTACTCTACCATCACTCTCTACTTATTATTATTGTTATTATTACCTGTCCACATCAGCACTCTGTACGCCTCATGTCTCAACTGCAGTGACGCCACACTGGCAGGGTGTGAACATAAATTAAACAGGATCCAGCTGTACTTGTGCCATGATGAGATTGACTGATGCTTCATGATTCTCGGGGTCATTACATGACAGTTAAGTTGATAGATGCCATCCACAGAGGGGTAATTCTCCTTCTGACAGGGCCGATGCCCTCTACGGTGATAAAATGCAGATCTAATAAATGCTTTTACACCTTTCCCAAACCTGCTTTTAGGCTGCAAAGCCATTATTAATCAAATCATGTCAGATGTCACCAAAACTGAGGAAAAATGCACCGTGAGGACTATGAAGACAGAGATGACTGGCTGAAACCTGGTGGAAATGCATGACAGATACTTCCAGTGTACATTAATGCCTCAATGATTTTTTTAGGTTTTGCTCTGTAAATTACCTAGAAATATCTTTTTAACTGTACTCTGAGCCCAGCTGAGGTCTTTACATTGCTTGCTTTGTTTGAGTAAGCATCCGACACCCAAACAGATTCAATTTACAATTATAAAAAACAGAGAAAAGTGGTAAAACCTCATATTTGAAATGCTAGCACCAGCAGTTGTTTTGCTTTTTTTGTTCACATGACTTAAAGTTTTCAAAACTGAAGTTACTGTAAACCAAAATTCTTTATTGTTGTCAGTTATAGCATTTTCAGAGTTAAATAAACAGTCCTCATGTTCCAAACCATTTTTGGCAGTAAGTGTTCTGTGAAAAACGCTCACAAAGCTGAGCGCTCTCTTCGTAGGCTCTGTGTAGTTTTCAGAGGTTAAAAGCTCTTTTAATGAAGAGTCCCAGTGGAGTACCGGCTACACAAGAGACCACAGTTTGGTCTCCCTGAAATGTGAAACCTTTTAAGGGTTAATTTAGAATTTTCCTTGTAAATGTAATTATTTATCTATTGTTTAACAGCATGTAATGTACATTCTGGAACTGCAGTTTAGTTGTTAAGCAAAGGCTAATGAATGTCCTGTTATTTATTTATTTAATTTATGTATTTATCTTAATTTCAGCTGTGTTTAAGGTCAAGGAAATTCATTTCTTTATTTCTAACATAACCTTTGAGCCTAATGCAGATAATGAAATGGTGTAATTAATCAATATACGAACAGACTACTTTCTAATCGACTCTGTGAATGAATCTCCAGTAGTTTTATCTGATCATTGATTTTGATTGGTAAATGGTGATAAAATTAACTCAAGTTAAGCCCCACACCCTGGAGTAGACATGGAGTGACAGTGAGCTCATGAGAAGCTTTCACAACAGTCGTCAAATTATTTAATTAAATTTAAACCCCATTACATTTTTTTCCCAAATTTTTGTGTTTACACTGAAGGTACATAATCTACGCTTTCTTTATTCTCATTAGTATTATAATACCATGTGCTTTACATATGCTTTAAAAGAGTAAGAGGGATGTGTGTCATCTCTTGCTGTTGTGTTTTGTAATGTTTTTCTGTCCTATTTATGGATCATCAGTCTTTCCTGCCTAAAACACACCCCGTAAATAATTCATGGTCACAGCCCATTGCACCCATTAAACTGTCAGAAGTCTGGGACACCATGTCTAAATACACAAACACAAACATATACACATGCACACATGTTTAATTGTTATGTGAGGGTCAGAATAGGAGGAAATACACTTTTCACACATTTTGACTACACATACTGTATATTGTCTCTTGCTGTTCACATTTGCTCGGCACTAATGAGTCGCACTCTGCTTATTTGGCCTTAATTGTCAAAATAAAGATTGAGACAGAATGGAGAGAGAGATGGAATAACAAAAAACATACAAATCAATTGGATAAATTAGCTGCTAAACATCTAGCAGTATGCAGGTTGAATAGGAGGTCTGTTGTTCTGCAGTAACAAAGCTCCTGATACCCCATTTCCCATACCTCTTTCTCTACAAAATAAAGAGCTCACACACATACAGTATCTGCCCATACTGTGAGACTCACATCAGTGATGCAGCTGTGGTTGTGAGGTGCACAACAGACAGATAAATAGGCACACACACATGAACACACACACACAGAGGAAAGAAAACAGAAAACACATGCAGGGCTGGGTTGCAGGGCTATTGCTCCTCTCAGTGTACTGCGGTCCATCGACCCTGCATGGCTCTCAGCAGGATGCGTGTCATCCACAGCAGCCCTGCCTGTTAGGGGAGAGGGAGAACCATGGAGGGTGTAAGTGAGGTGGAAATAAATGGGGCGAGTGGAGCTCCAGTGAGGAGAAGGTGGAAGAGGGAGATGAGGGGAAGAGGAAATGATGTATAAGGGTGATTCCATGACAGAAACAGAGGATGAGACATGATAAGAAAAAGAGGAGTGTGGGAGTGAGTATGCAGCCTTCTCACTGACTGCAGGGTCAGAGGTGAAATGGGGTTTTCTGTCAGATGTTACTCTGCATCATAGCTCCCAGGGAGAAGGGTCAGTAGTCAGCCTCCTCTTCTAACTGATCTTCTCTCCTTTTTTTGACTGACAGGTAGGTTGTTTTCTGGCTTTGCTCACCTTATATGTGTCTCCTATCACTCTTTAATAGGTGTGTGTGGTGATGTTGCCATGTGCCGGTTGCCATCTGCTCTTATCCTTCTTTATTCAGGTAAGACATTTAATGCCTCTATGATCTACATATGGAATAAATAAATATTCATGTAAATGTTAATCAGTTTTTTTCATTACAAATTAGGCAGACATTTATACGCTTTGTGCCAAGCTTAGCCAACCAGCTACAGGCTGCAGCTTCATATTAAACAGGCTGATTTGAGAGTGGTATTGATCATCTTATCTACAAAAGTTTCAGCAAGAAAGCAACAAATAACAGATAGCTGTTCACCACTATGGCAGAAAATTGTTTGCATGATGAGAAGCTCTGGCTTTTTCAGGTTTAAGAGTTGGCTGGCAAATGGAAATCTTTAAATGCAAGAGGCTATTATGATTTTTCAGTATCTTTTTAAAGTGTCTATGATTGTTTGGGTTTATTTCGTGACTGCACAGATTGTGAATGTGATGCTGTGTACAAGCCAAATCCCAACTCCAACTTCTCCTCTTTTCTAATATTTCTCACCTATTTCATTTCTTCAGATTGAATTTCTCTCTTTGATATAACATGCAAAACTACAAGCAATATGTTCAAGTCAAGCGCACTGTCTTGTACTTTAGCCTCCTTGGCAATATTTTTGGTAATAAAGAAATAAGGGACAAAATATGAAACACTTTCTACTTCACAGTGTGTGCTTTGCTTGCAGAGTTGCTCTTGAGACAGGAAGCTGGGTTTGGGCACTTTCCAAGAAATTATAATGAAGCAAACATTCAATTTCAGTGGACACCATGAGGGCAGTGTAAAATTGCTGAGAGATATTATTTGGCACATTTTTGTTAAAATGACTTCAAGAGTTGCCAGTTACATTAAATCAGCAAAACTGTTGTTAGAGTTTCAGCTCCATAAATATACATTTCTATATTCCACAACACACGCACCCACCATTATGCACTTGTACACAAATACAGACACACAACACGCACACAGCCATGCAATGTTGAACTCAAAACTGAGCTCATTACAAAGTTCTCCTCTGTTTTCAAAGTGGCCTCTAATAATGATGTAGTTTGTTAGACGAGTTTATTTTCTGTGTGTCATCTCTTGCTGTTGTGTTTTGTAATGTTTTTCTGTCCTATTTATGGATCATCAGTCTTTCCTGCCTAAAACACACCCCGTAAATAATTCATGGTCACAGCCCATTGCACCCATTAAACTGTCAGAAGTCTGGGACACCATGTCTAAATACACAAACACAAACATATACACATGCACACATGTTTAATTGTTATGTGAGGGTCAGAATAGGAGGTAATACACTTTTCACACATTTTGACTACACATACTGTATATTGTCTCTTGCTGTTCACATTTGCTCGGCACTAATGAGTCGCACTCTGCTTATTTGGCCTTAATTGTCAAAATAAAGATTGAGACAGAATGGAGAGAGAGATGGAATAACAAAAAACATACAAATCAATTGGATAAATTAGCTGCTAAACATCTAGCAGTATG
This sequence comes from Monopterus albus, assembly GCF_001952655.1. Lineage (NCBI taxonomy): Eukaryota > Metazoa > Chordata > Actinopteri > Synbranchiformes > Synbranchidae > Monopterus > Monopterus albus. Next base: position 1,823,543 of record NW_018127885.1, read on the forward strand.
CAGGTTGAATAGGAGGTCTGTTGTTCTGCAGTAACAAAGCTCCTGATACCCCATTTCCCATACCTCTTTCTCTACAAAATAAAGAGCTCACACACATACAGTATCTGCCCATACTGTGAGACTCACATCAGTGATGCAGCTGTGGTTGTGAGGTGCACAACAGACAGATAAATAGGCACACACACATGAACACACACACACAGAGGAAAGAAAACAGAAAACACATGCAGGGCTGGGTTGCAGGGCTATTGCTCCTCTCAGTGTACTGCGGTCCATCGACCCTGCATGGCTCTCAGCAGGATGCGTGTCATCCACAGCAGCCCTGCCTGTTAGGGGAGAGGGAGAACCATGGAGGGTGTAAGTGAGGTGGAAATAAATGGGGCGAGTGGAGCTCCAGTGAGGAGAAGGTGGAAGAGGGAGATGAGGGGAAGAGGAAATGATGTATAAGGGTGATTCCATGACAGAAACAGAGGATGAGACATGATAAGAAAAAGAGGAGTGTGGGAGTGAGTATGCAGCCTTCTCACTGACTGCAGGGTCAGAGGTGAAATGGGGTTTTCTGTCAGATGTTACTCTGCATCATAGCTCCCAGGGAGAAGGGTCAGTAGTCAGCCTCCTCTTCTAACTGATCTTCTCTCCTTTTTTTGACTGACAGGTAGGTTGTTTTCTGGCTTTGCTCACCTTATATGTGTCTCCTATCACTCTTTAATAGGTGTGTGTGGTGATGTTGCCATGTGCCGGTTGCCATCTGCTCTTATCCTTCTTTATTCAGGTAAGACATTTAATGCCTCTATGATCTACATATGGAATAAATAAATATTCATGTAAATGTTAATCAGTTTTTTTCATTACAAATTAGGCAGACATTTATACGCTTTGTGCCAAGCTTAGCCAACCAGCTACAGGCTGCAGCTTCATATTAAACAGGCTGATTTGAGAGTGGTATTGATCATCTTATCTACAAAAGTTTCAGCAAGAAAGCAACAAATAACAGATAGCTGTTCACCACTATGGCAGAAAATTGTTTGCATGATGAGAAGCTCTGGCTTTTTCAGGTTTAAGAGTTGGCTGGCAAATGGAAATCTTTAAATGCAAGAGGCTATTATGATTTTTCAGTATCTTTTTAAAGTGTCTATGATTGTTTGGGTTTATTTCGTGACTGCACAGATTGTGAATGTGATGCTGTGTACAAGCCAAATCCCAACTCCAACTTCTCCTCTTTTCTAATATTTCTCACCTATTTCATTTCTTCAGATTGAATTTCTCTCTTTGATATAACATGCAAAACTACAAGCAATATGTTCAAGTCAAGCGCACTGTCTTGTACTTTAGCCTCCTTGGCAATATTTTTGGTAATAAAGAAATAAGGGACAAAATATGAAACACTTTCTACTTCACAGTGTGTGCTTTGCTTGCAGAGTTGCTCTTGAGACAGGAAGCTGGGTTTGGGCACTTTCCAAGAAATTATAATGAAGCAAACATTCAATTTCAGTGGACACCATGAGGGCAGTGTAAAATTGCTGAGAGATATTATTTGGCACATTTTTGTTAAAATGACTTCAAGAGTTGCCAGTTACATTAAATCAGCAAAACTGTTGTTAGAGTTTCAGCTCCATAAATATACATTTCTATATTCCACAACACACGCACCCACCATTATGCACTTGTACACAAATACAGACACACAACACGCACACAGCCATGCAATGTTGAACTCAAAACTGAGCTCATTACAAAGTTCTCCTCTGTTTTCAAAGTGGCCTCTAATAATGATGTAGTTTGTTAGACGAGTTTATTTTCAGGAACTTTGGCTTTTTTAGTGGGATAATAGAAATCATTCAAAAGGGACTACTTTTTGTGCATTAGCATAAACACACACACACACACACACACACACACTATAGGGAAACACACATATAGCATGTGTAACAGCTTGGAAAATTGATGTAAATCTTTCATAGAAATCATCAGTGTTCTTCCACAAAAACATTATTATGGCAAAAATTATGCATCTATCAAATACATGTCAGACAGTCTCCTGTGGGATGTTGGCAGGAAACAGCTTCTTAAAGCAAGCTCAGTGGGAACCGTATCAGGGTGCAGATCTTACTTGCAGTTCAAATACAAACTTCAAATAATTCATTTATCATTCAGTTATCATATATCCTGATTTTGTGTTCCTCCATATGCTTCCTGAACACATTCATTTAGAACTCTTTAAGTTGCAAGGGAAAGAAGAGCTAAATTATAGAAATATTCTACTTTTCAACCCAACAGGAGCAGGGGTGTGTGTTTGCGCGTGAGCATCTGCGTCTGTGTGTGCGTGTGTGGGTGGGTGTTTGGGTGTTTTTGTTTGTCTGTACGTGTGTCATATTACGGAGCAGAGTGGTAGAGGTATGGCAGCTGCCTGCAGAAAAGTCTGAGCTGCCTGCATCTAGGAGAAGCTTTCATCCTCCTACCTGCCCACCAAAGAGGGGAGAAATACTGAACACACACCCTCTTTTTATCACACACATACACAAGCCAAGGTGTAGGCCAGAGATGCCAACAATCAACAGAAATCTCACTACAAGCTTGGTCTTCTATATTGTTTTCCATAGTTAAAATGTCAACTCCAGCTTCTGTCTTATCTCTCTCGAGTACTGGAGAGATTGCAAGGGAGAAATGACAGACAGAATTTAAAAGTAGAAAGTTATTTCCTACTCAGGGCTTTGAGTGAGTTTGCATTAGCAAAATAGTTTAAAGGATATAAACAGAGAAAAAGAAAGACTAGAGAAAAAAATGGTTATATATTAAGGAAGGTGTGCGATCAGGAGTACTTGGAACCCATGTACACATAATATTAGCAATACTATTACCATTAGTTTTCCTTCCCCACTGAGTTTGTAAGACATGCTTCCTGATAAATGTGCCATTTCAAAGCCCAAGTTGAAATAGCTACAGAAAATATTAGACAACTTTTTCTACAGGCTGAGTGCAATAATTGTCCTTGACTAGTATATTAACATTGACAGGTACATTTTGATGAATGTCCCATTAAAATTATGATCAAGTACTTTACATTGCCTCTTCAAGTATTTTAGACTGTCTCTGACAAAAGTGGAGGTGGAGAATGTTTTGGTGTGAGGCAGTCAAAACCCACAGTGATGGCTGTACAGTAAATGAGTTGTTACATGGCATCAGCTGTTGTTGCTCTCATTGTTGTCAGTCAGCTTCTTTCATGGTGAAATGCATTCAGTCCTCACACTGTAATTATGCAGGCAAGAGTGGGAGCAATAAATCTGATAATGCGCACACACACACACACACACACATGCAAAGGGTGTTTTCATTCCTTGTGGGGATTTTACGATAACTTACATTCATTTCCTGGTCTTATTCTAACCTTATCCAGAACCACTACTTGTCTAACATCTAACCCTTACCCTAACCTTAAACCATGTCGTCACCCTAAAATCCAGTAATTTACATGGTGGGGACCAGCCTCTGATCCCCATGAGGAAGGCTGAGTCCTCAGAATGTGAGTGTGCAAACAGCTCCCCACAGTGTAAGTAATACCAAGGGCACACACACACAAATACTAAGGGGCATAAACTCATGGACGTGCAGAGAATTGTTGGAACAGAGATCAGATTAGAGAAGCTTTTCTGATCTGTGGCATGAGAAGCCTGGGCTCATGTATCAACCAGCCATCTAAGCTGGCATATTCTTATACAACGTGGGGCAAGCACACACACACACACACACACGAAAAAAAGTTTACAGGGTGATGAAAGGGAGGGAGAGGCTAGAGAACAGTGGGGTACAGTCTCCTAACAATTCCATATCCCTTTTAGTCATGGCCTGGCTTTGGCTATGAAATGGATATGACTTTGAGCCCTTGTTACCAGTGTCCCCAAACTCCATGAATGGTTTACTTTGCTGTCTATATTGTATCGTAACACTTGCTGAAGTATTTCACTGTGCAGCACCTGACAGCTTTGTGATTTGTTGTGTTGCATGTGGACTGACTGGAGTCCTGATTCCATCATCTCTTCTCTCTCCTTTCCTCTCCTCTCCTCTCCAAGCAGGACTGATGTCCAGATGGTGTGCCCCTCCATGTGTGCTTCGCTTCTGCTCTCCCTGACCATTTCATGGGCCACAAACCGACTCAAGGATCTACGGCAGCTTGACTCAAACCCACCCCGAGCTGTACATCTCATCTTTAGCCCCTCACCCCTGACCTTCACCCTCAGCCCCGCATCTCCCCCAGTTTCACTCCCTGTCAAGCCTCTCTTCACGTTTTGACAATCCTGAGCCCAACATGGTGGTCCATGTTTCTGTTTTAGTCTTGGTCATGATGTGTCGGGGTGTCTTGCTCTCTGTCGGAGACCCACCTCAGTCCCGCCGGGAGATTCGTATTGAGGGTGACCTGGTGCTTGGCGGCCTGTTCCCCATTCATGAAAAAGGTGTTGGGTTAGAAGAGTGTGGCCGTGTGAATGAGGACAGAGGGATTCAGAGGCTGGAGGCCATGCTGTTTGCCATAGACAGCATCAATATGGACAACACTTTGCTGCCTGGGGTCTCTCTCGGAGTCCACATCCTGGACACCTGCTCCAGAGATACCTATGCACTGGAGCAGGTGTGTGAGCATGGCCACTAGATATAAACTCTGCGCGTTTCCAATCAGAAATGATTTCAGAGAGTATTAAAATATACTGTCCCGTCAAATGATTACTTTTCTCAGCTAAGCTTTCACTGCCTTTAAGACATGTTCACATCATGTGTATAAAGTGTAATGTTATACGTCTATGTAAAACAAGATAACTTCAGCTTATATTTACACAAGATATTTTTTACTTTAACACTTAAATATGACTAATGTAAACATGCTTGCCCAAGATACATAAATGGTCATTTCCCAAATTGCAGCAAACTACTTTGACAGCTAGTTGTGTGTTCTTTAAATAGTAATTCTAGCTGTTCTTTTCACTAATGGCATTTCTGGTCCATTTTGTCTACGTATACATATGACAGTGACGAAAAAGTAATCAGATCATTAACAAATGTCAGATGAGAAAGATATTTTCCTACAGCATTTGTTGGAGAGTGCTCATTCGTTTCTTCATTTACCTGTGAATGTTGATCCAAATATTTAGATACCACACAGCTCAGATACAGTTTGTTTAATTTGCTCTTTGTTCCTTTGTGCTGCTGGGCTACTTAAAGTAAAAAGTGCAATGTCTCCTTTTTAAATTGAGTAAAATTATATATGGTCTCATTAAAAGGTAATATTCAGGTAAGGTACAGTAAATGAACCTTGAAATTCTACTTTATCTGCTCCAGGTAAAGGATTTTGCCTGTAATGATAACAGCAAATGCTTGATGAAAAATAGAAATTGAAGCTATTTAGGACGAGGGAAATGAGCCAGATATAAATAAAAGAGAAAGCACTTTCCCCTCAGGGATTAGTATCTTCAAAAAAAAACAAAAAAAAAAACCCCACAATTGTATTTTACTGCTGAGCTACTTAGGGATGATGCATCTTGTGATTTTATGTAGTGAGCGCTTTACTCGGTTGTATAAACCCTGAATTCTTGACATTAGGGTTCCCTAAACAGGTGTTGGCTCACTGACTGTCAATATGAAAACATTTGCCATTTTCACTTTACTGAAAGCATTTCAGAGCCCTTAGTGTAAAGGAAGGAGCTTTTATGGCCCCTTAAAAAAAAATTTTTTTAAATGATCAATCTGTTATATTTATGTAAAATATTCCTTGCAAAGAGCGTAATTCAAAGGCTAAGAAGGAAAATATGGTGCACAGTATTGATTACTGATATAAAATATCTATGTGTTTGTGTTGTTCGTAGGCACTGGAGTTTGTAAGAGCTTCCCTTACCAAGGTGGACGACACTGAGTTCATCTGTCCGGACGGATCTTACGCTCTGCAGGACGACAGCCCACTCGCAATCGCTGGAGTTATAGGAGGGTCCTTCAGCAGTGTCTCCATACAGGTAAGACCTGCAATATACAACATGATGGTAGTGGAATATTTCTATTTCACCGTCATCATCTACTTTTAACTTCTTTGAAAGCCTCTTCTCTCTTATTTTCTCATCTCTGTACAAGTTCCATGACCATGTGTGTAACAGCTGACTTCCAGTGACATGCTAGTGCTAGTGTGGCTGCATATGTGTGTTATTGTTTCTTAGAATGAAGTTCCATTGGTGTGTGCACGTTTCCCCAGCTCTTGTAGCTCTTGTCACAGAACTGGATAATTTGCATAGTTTAGCATAAAACCTCCTTCTGCCTTACTCCTCTGTGACTGCACAAAAGCCTCCTCCGATCAGTCCTTAAATGCCTAATCTCTGCACCCGTCTCTGTCTTCTCTTTCTCACCCTCTCTTCATCTCTCTCTTCCATTTAATATATTTTTTCAGTGTCTTAAAGCTCTGCTCTCTTCTGTCTCATCACTGCCTACTTCTTTTTTTCAGTGTGTGCTGACCTCAGCCCCTTCTTCTCCTCCTCTGTCTTCCTAGGGGCAGCCATTGTGAACACGTCTGCTCTGTCTCCTGTCCTTCATCACACATAATTCTCTCGTTTTCTTGAAGCTCGTTTTACCTGTCTTTTCATGCTGCAGCGCTGTTTGCAGGACTCTAACTGTGCTCTGCCTTCTGATCTCTTGCCAGTGAAGCTGATCCAGCTACAGTGCTCATTCATACCTCTATATTTGACCACTCTGTCATTTTAAAATGATGTAATTTGGGAATTATTTAATGTTTGACCATGCACAACTGAACTCCAATGCTGTAAAGACGTTCACTTAGCAGGCGTCAATGTTCCCATCCATTCGTACATGTGTGTTTACATGTGAATGTGTCTGTGTGTGTGACTTGCATTGCAAGCAGAAAAATCACAGCATCTCTCCAATGCACCAGTTTTTTCCTCCTTCCCCTTGATTTTTTCTCTACTCTCAAATTCAGCTCGTACAGTACATCTCCCTTCCTTCTCTCTTACATGAAGGGAGCAGCATTCACTAACAGAGTAAACTCGTCCCTACAGACAGGCCTCATAGCCACTGTAGCCATGCCCACTGTTCAGTGGTAGGTAATGGAGAAATGCAGATACATTTTGTAGCATGACCTTCCCTGACATTTAAGCCAACTGCCATCTTAAAAGGAGAAAAATCTGTCTGAAGTACTATAAGCAGCCTTCCACACCGGTGTGCGTGGGTGCATATGTGTCAGTGCAGGTGTTTATGAATGTGAATGTGCTCTTTAATCTTTTACATTATTAGACTAATGAGATTCTGACATGTTGTCATAACAGTTCATCAACTGAGCTATGAATGAAATATAGAAAAGCCCAGAGTGATCTGTATAAAAGAATTAACCTGAGCCAAGAACTGAATGGCTGTGTGGTTTGTGTGTGCACTTTTACACATATGTTCATGTACATATTTTTTTCTTTTTTCTTTTTCTACATATTTATAGTATGTGTAACAATTATATATCTCCTGTATGTGTGAGCATCTGTGGCTAAAGTTTTTTTTTAAGTCTCCCTTTATCCCACTGGACCATTTTAACTAGAAACACCCTACAAACCAAAACACAGTTTTATTTATTTATTTATTAGCTTGTTTGTTTATTGGGTGGAATATCTAGTAGTGATACAATATTTTTATCACCAATTCAAAAGTGTCATTAGTGGCATGGGGTAGATTTGAACTCTGAGCATCTGTGATGTTTTTATGGTTGTTTCTTTTACGTAACACAAGGATTGGCACATCAGTTGTAGTAGCAGCTGGTATGGACATACCAGAGGAAAGGGTTAATTTTAGTAATTACGGTGTGGCTCTTATAAAATCTTAATTTTTCACCACACTGTGCTGTGTTATCCCATGTAGATGATCTGTGTTTGTTCCATTTTCTCACTTCTTCTGAGCATCCTCCAGTGTCCTGCTCTCTGCATGTACTCGTGCGCTTCTTTCAAATGGCCCATGACATTACCTGCCCAGTCATTGGCCCTGTACCTGCCACCTCTCTAAACATTTGCACTGTAAACAGTACACTATTCCACACAGTACATCTGACGTACCTACTTTCAAAGTGTGTATGCCACAGCTGTAACTGGTCAACGCTTCCTTAAAGAAAAGACTTTTTATGTGACATTATTCAAATGAGTCAGATTCAATACATTAAGACTCAAGAGACATCAAATTTTTTTTACCCTATCATTTCACATCTCCATGTATTGAAGAATACAGGCTAAAAAAAAGAGTTATCAATCAATCAATCAACCTTAAGTTCCTCCATATTCATTAAAAAGTTGTGATAGTTTAATTCTGGAATTATTGTGCCTGATTAGCATCACATTTTTTGTATCTCTGCCCTCAGGTTGCCAATCTTCTCAGGCTCTTCCAGATTCCTCAGATAAGCTATGCGTCAACGACTGCCAAGCTCAGTGATAAGACTCGCTATGATTACTTCGCCCGCACAGTGCCCCCTGACTTCTACCAGGCCAAAGCCATGGCCGAGATCCTCCGGTTCTTCAACTGGACATATGTGTCAACTGTGGCATCTGAGGGTGACTATGGTGAAACCGGAATAGAGGCCTTCGAACAAGAGGCACGCATGAGAAACATCTGTATTGCCACTTCAGAGAAGGTAGTGCGATGAACTAAACAGAAAATGTATTTATTTTCGTGGTCCAATCTGCATGAATATAAGCAGCCACTGCTCAAAGCCAAGAAACCAGAACTTTAATCTGCAGTGTCACACTGATGTATGGCCTGAAGCTGCACCAGCTACAATGAACCAGGCACTAAATTTGTGAGCTTATACAAGTTTGTCTTCATGTCTTATCTTGTCTTACACACAAATGGGGTTTATATTACACTGTTATCAGTTGTGAACCAGAAAATGAAAGTTTATCTCCAAGAACTCATTCTGGGTACTTTCACAGTCAAATTTTTCATCTCATTTGCTATAGAGCTGCGTTTTGGTTCCTATGATACTGTACTACAAAATTTTTTTTGTTTTTTTTCCTAATGATGTTACTAAATTATTACAAATAGACACCATAAACATTTTTTTGGAGGAGCAGTTATAGTGTCTGTAATTACATCATCTTAATGTTAATACATTAATGTTCTCTTTTTGTCTAGGTGGGGCGTTCTAACGCTAAAAAGTCTTATGAAGCTGTGATCCGTCAGCTCCTTCAGAAGCCAAATGCCCGTGTGGCCGTCCTCTTCCTGCGCAGCGACGATGCCAGAGAGCTGCTGGCAGCTGCTGCCAGGCTCAACACCTCCTTCATCTGGGTGGCCAGTGATGGCTGGGGTGCACAGGAAAGCATTGTCAAGGGAAACGAGGTCACCGCTGAAGGAGCCATCACACTTGAGCTGGCAGCCAATCCCTTGCCAGAATTCAACCATTACTTCCTCTCCCTGAACCCAGTCAAAAACCTTCGAAATCCCTGGTACAGAGAATTCTGGGAACAGCGGTTCCAGTGCTCTTTAGGTGGTGGAGGAGCAGGAAAAAGTGGAGGTAATGGATTTGGAGAGAAACCTCTCCCGCTGTGTGACAAGGACTTGTCAATGGACAAGAGTAACTTTGAACCAGAGTCAAAGATCATGTTTGTGGTGAATGCGGTGTACGCTATGGCTCATGCCCTTCATAATATGCAACGGAGCCTGTGCTTCAACACCACCAAGTTGTGTGACAGCATGAAGGCCTTGGATGGACGCAGGCTCTACAGGGATTATATCCTTAATGTGAGCTTCACAGGTAAGAGAGCTAGAGCATGGTGGAGAAAGTGCAGAGTCCGAGATAAGGTGTTCAAGGTGGATGAAGAGTGAAAAGAAATTAATGTTGAAGACAAAGTTGGGGAGGAAAGGAGATAGCAGAAAGCAGCATGTACCTATTTAACAGTCCTGTCACAACACTGAGATGTTGTCCTTCTCCTCAGCCAATGCACCCAAGCCACAGTACACAAAACATACTGGGACAAATCCATTTAATTGCTATGTATTGTCAGAGTCTGTCATTGACACCTACTGCTCAAGGGTAATTGATATGACTCCACAAAGTTGCATTGAGGAAAGACAGTTTCAGTTAATCCGTTACCATATTCTTCTGTCTTGCACTAATGAGATTGTGTGTGTTATAATAGCTCCTGTAGTAGGCTGCCTGTCTGTCTGTCTGTCTGTCAGTCTCTGCAGAGTTGGGAGAGAAGAGACAGAAGATTGGCTTGACTGACAGATGGTGTACAAAGGAAGCTTTATAAATACACTGCTGTGTCTCGGAGACTGACACAGGTTTAGAGGTGTTTATTCCTCCGCCAACCGTGACCAGGAGCAGACATCAAAACAACCAGACAAATAGCACTAACACGGCAGCTTTGCCACAGGACACTGGGGAAAGAGAGCAGGAGGGATTGATGGAGGACAAAAGACTAGCAACACACATATATGTGTGTATGGGGGTGGGGGGCTTACAGATAAGTCTGACAGGCAGACTAAAATGAGAAAAGAGAGTTTGGGGTAAGGTAAAAGGGAGTATGATAGAAAAAGAAATAGGAAGGGAAGAAGAGAAAGAACGAGTGAGCACTGAGGCATCGCCAGAGTGGGACAGCGTGCATCAGCAGAAGAAGAGGATTCTCTTTGAAATTCCCCATCTTCATTTCTGCTACAAATCAAAGGACTTGGAGCATTTCTGTCTGAGAGGAAAGTGACAGAAAGAAGGAAAGCGCGAGAATCTGTGTGTGTAAGATAGAAAAGGGGAAAGAGACAAAATAGTCAAGGCGATTGCAGCTGCAGCCTTCAGTTGGCACAGATGATAACCACTCCCTTATAGGGTACATACAGAAGGGGACAGAGTAGAAAAGCAGATTCACGCATAGAAAGTTTTAAAATTCTGTGGTGAAAGTTAGAGAGGATCCTGCTGTGACTTCCCTACATCTTTATGTCTGATCATCTTTCTCACTTACATTCCCCACTCCCACTCTCCCTGCTTTCTTTTCACTACTGATGTATGTCTATGAGACTCGTGTCTTTATTTTGCACTAGGAAAAGCATAACAGCATGTACAAGAATCTTAATTTCTTTAGAACTCTGTGTCAGTGACGATGGTGAAAGCATGGCAAACATCGGTATTGGTAAAAAAAAAAAAAAAACATTCAAAGAATCTGTGTTGATGATGAGGCTGTCGAAGGTGAAGGTACAGTTAAATTGGGAACTGTGGCAGTACAGTTTGTTTTGGGTTGCTGGCAAATCCTGAATGACTCACTGGTGTTCATATACATCTTTTGACCTCCTGTAAGGAAGGAAGAAGCTGAGGTGAGTTGGGGTTGAATGTGGAGTATAAATACTGCAGCATCACCCTCCGCAGTGCTCTCAGTCTGAACTGTAGTAGACGGAAAACCAGCGTTGTTCTGCACGCTCTCTCTCACCTATCTCCTTCTGCTAGACACACATCCATGTCCATTTTACACTCTTTAAAATGCAACAAAGTTTGATCTCACTTATATCTCTGTGCTAAATACATTAAATGACTATACCCTGTTGTCAACTTTACATTCACAACGCAGCAGACTGTCTTTAACTGCGATAGGGCTGCTTTGTTGTGTGTTACTGACAGCGTCTGTGGTGCACTAAGGCAGTACAGTATGTTGTGCTGTTAGGAGAGTGTTTTCATATGCCACTCTCTTCATCTAGTCTCATCTCACTAGTTGCTATGGTAATGAAGCCGACACTATTGCCAATTGTTGGAGTGATCTGGTAGATCATGGGAACTGCTCCCTACAGACAAGAAACAGACACAGGGACACATTTGTGCATTTTACGACAAGCACAAAACCCACACGTACGTATGCATAAGGGACACATACAATACACAAACATGTGCAAAACAATTACCATTTTTATAGAGGCAGATTGAGATGTTTGTTTTTTTACCATCATGAAATTGCAGACACCCCCCAACCCACACACTTCTCAAAGCCATCATTCAACTTCCACCCTCCCACCTCCCCAATCTGCAGCAAACGGATCATCACTATATACGCACATGCACCCAGTCTTCTGTTCAAATAGTGATAATAGATGTGATATTCCCTCTTCTCTGCGCTTGTGTGTGTATGTGTGTGTGATATGTCTGTGTTAGCAGAGGCGGTGTGCCTTCAGGGCCATATTGAGCAGAGAGCTTACTGCAACGTTTAGATGCCAAGGAAAAGCATGCTCCTTCTCTTTCTCATTCGCTCTTGCGCTGTCTCTCTGCCTTTATGTCTCTCTTTCTCTCATTCTATCATTCTGTATTTCTCTGTCTCCTTTCTCTTTCTCACCTAGAAAGTATCCTCCTCTCTCAACACTCAAAAACAGCACATCCTACTCAGACTTCACAAGGTTGCTCTCCTGCTTCCACCGCCTCTCCGCGTCGGTCTGTTCTTCTACTCCTTCACTTTGTTCATCCCTCCTTCCATCCTTCTCCGTTTCACTATTGATTCCTCTCTCTAAAGGCTTTCCTCTGTCCACCTGTATCTCTGCTGTCGTCACATCAGTTTCTTGCTTTTCTCTGTTGCTATCTCCTCTCTTTTTCTCGTATTCTTCTCCCTCATCTCCCCTGTCACTTCCTCACTTCCTCTGCCCTTATCTTGCCTCTCAGCTCATCCTCCCTCGAAACACCTCCCTGCTGTTTCTTTCTTTTGTTTCCTCTATCGCACCACCTTTCTTTCAGTCAAGCCTCAACTCTCTTCTGCTGCACCTTTCCTCCTACACATTTCTCTCCCTTGTTCTAGACTTGCTTCTGTCCACTCTGTCTGTCCTCTCTTCCCCTGTGGCCCGTTACTCCGTGGCCCAGGCAGCGCCTTCGTCTCTGGGGAGTAAATCTGTAGGGAGAATAAATATAGCTAGTACAATCTGTCTGTGTGTGGGTCTGTGGCATATGAGTGCATCCCTGTGTCCATATCTGTATATGCTCAGGGATGTGTGTGTGTCCCCTCACACTCTCTGGGGTACAGATGCATAAGGTCATCCACCCTCTGATGGAAGAAAAGATGGACAAGAAATGCTGGTCACACAATTAGTAGCGTGGAGTGGCTGTAAATTTATATTTTACCTGACATTGGTGCGCCTTTATGCATCAGTTTTGATGCGCAACTTACACTGTTAAGCTTAAATCTGAATTAAATTGAGGATTCAGGTGAATCGATGCTTGGAAATATAATTCTCTATTCCCTAGCCCACAGCTAGTCAACAGCCAGCGTTTGAATTTTTAGTCACACGTTCACATAAAGAAAAGATTCCCCCTCTCCCTATGAGTATGCATGCCTCTCCCTGTCTCCACTTTCAGATTACTTATTCCACCAAGACCCTTTGCCTCTCCTCTCTCTCCCTTCCTTTAATACCCACAATCCCCCTTGGGCTTTGCTTTAGCACGACATTGCCGAGAACATAATTAATTTCTCAGCTTCTGAATGAAAAGTCTGTTTTCGCCCTGCTTCTAATTAAGCTAGAATAATAAGGTATTTCTCAAGTTAGTAGGAATGCTTTAGTGTCTCACAAAAATTAGTATAAAACTATTTTATACTGCAGTTTGTCTCACCTAACTTTATTAGCTTCTTGTTGTACTTTTATTTTTTTATATTTGGTGACAGCAGTTTGATTAATTGCAGACACAAAGTTGAAGAGCAGATTTTGGCTAAATCTCTCAGATAAACAACTGTATTTTCCCACTTAATTTGCACAAAGGACACTTTATTTCACTGGGTCTAAACGGGTCAATTTATCAATTGCCTAACTCCATGATCCACTGTATCCAGTGTATGTCAGTTATACAACATTGTTGGTCTCAGCTGGACTGGAGTGGGTCTGCAGGAAAAGACAGAATCATCATTCATTGTTGTTTTGTTTGAGGTTTTAGTTATATCACAGTATGTGTGTTAAAATTCAAAGCCCACCAGCTGCTGTTAGGAAGCAGTCACCACATTCAAGTCTTCAAATGATTGAATTGGTCCAGAACATGATTCATCAAAATTACATCACACAGAAATGCATTATAAAAATGCAGCTGAGGGACAAACTTCCTTTCACCTGCTCTATCCCCATTTCTTTGGTGTGCTTCCATTGAAATTTGACTTCATCTGACACAATCAGTCGTACATTTTTCATTTTGCTCAATACTTTGTTTTTTGACCAATTATCTTATAAAGTTGACATCCCCATCAGCTTCAGACGTGCTTTGTACTGAGTACTAATCAACAAATATTAATATATTAAAATCTACACTAGAATTATGGCAAAAACAAAACAAAAAAATATGATAAACATTATGCCTGCTTAGTATGTTAGCATTGTCACTGTGAGCATGATAGCATGTTAATGATAGCATTTAGCACAAGTAGAGTCTCAAATAATTGCTTGCATGGCTGTAGACTTTTAGTTGTGTTTAGCCCAAACAAAAATCCTTTGGCCACTAGAACTCAGAGCTTACCAGACTTTTAAATTTGGCCCTGGACAGTGTTAAGGCTAGAGAGTGGTATTCATTAGTCAAGGACAAGGCTTACCTGTCTCAGCTCTCTGCTGGCACCTGAGGAGTCTTGGTGGCCTTCGTCAGCTCTAACTTCCACCCTCATGCACTTTCCTGATAAGCTGCTTTGTCACATCAGCAAGGTCACTGATGTTGGTTATAGAGAAGAATCACCAGTCTTTTGAGGCTATTGCACTCTGAATGTGATATATTAGAGAGAAGTCAAGGACAATACAGCACCCTCAAATGAGCTGTAGGCTAATATCTCTTTAGTCTGTATTACATGTAATTACCACATATATCTAATTAGGCTTCAGCACACACATTTGAGGTCTAATAAGGTGCAGTTACGATAATTAGCTAGTGCCAGAGTGTTTCTGTGAGTGCGTGTGGGTGTCTAAGAGGGGGAGACCTGGCTTGTCATGTAGCTCAGTGTTATTAGTGGACTTTATTATCTGCCAACTTGCAGTATAATGTATTCATATCGCTTCTTTGCCAAAGATATTATCAGCACCTTCTTATTGAAATCATTTTCATTTAGCTGCCACTGAAACATTTAGCCCCAAAATCCAAAGACAGTTTGACACTTAGAATTTCCTGTGACAGAGAGAGAGAGAAAAAGTGAAAGAG
Organism: Monopterus albus; assembly: GCF_001952655.1. NCBI lineage: Eukaryota > Metazoa > Chordata > Actinopteri > Synbranchiformes > Synbranchidae > Monopterus > Monopterus albus. The sequence continues at coordinate 1,838,673 of NW_018127885.1, forward strand.
AGAGAGAAGAAAGATAGAGGATTGTGCTGTCTCTGTGATTTATGGATTTCATAAACCCTAACCCCCTCTGCTACCATCTGACACACCATTCTTCTCTGAACACACTGAGCTTTCACAACAATAGCACAGCTTTAGCCCTTGTCAGTGTTGCATGCTCATACACACATTCACATTCATGTGCGTGCACACACACACACACACACACACACACGCACCATCAATAACACCAGGGTCAGAGCTTTGGTTCTGTCAGCACAGCCTCCCACAGTGCTCAGAGCAATACCTTAACCATCACACTATGAAGTAAAACCTAATGGAGCTTCCACACATGCATGTGCACATGCATCCTCACACACATTTCAACCCAACAGTTTGGTGGCAGTTTGTATTCTGATTCATTCCACTGATTCCAAACTGTATGTTTGAAGAAGGAATTTGGCCCATGATTTCTTTAGTTACCCAGTGACATAGAGATGCTGTATGCTGTGCACTAAAAACTGAGAGCCTTGTTATACATTGAAGAGTGATGCTTTATAAACTCAGAGTACGCTTCACTTTCCCCAGCCAGATCATCATTTGACAGGGGAGGCAGAAGCCTATAACACACAGGCCTGTGCAGCGTGTCAGCAGCACAGGGCTGATTGCTCCACTGTAAGGACAGAAGTGGCACTGTAGGAGTGACACGCACTTTATCCTTGTCAAAACGACCAACTGTCAGCACTGTCAGGTTCAACACTGCCTGTGACGCATCAAGAAGTTAATTTTTCCAAGTCCATAGGCACTTGTTTCTTTTGATTTTTTTTTTTTTCATGGTTTCAGCATTGTGCCAATTTTACAATCTCGTCTGTTCCCACATCCTCGGGGTAGATGGTAATCCTTTCATAACAACTTGTATACAAACCAATTTGGCAGTTTCAGCAGTGTACCACCCTCACATAAGAGACCCAGAAGATAATTCTGTCAGTGTGTGGGTAGCCATAGTGCCGCCCAGGGATTCAGTGCTCAGTCTTCATGCCTATATGATTTTATGGGCAGTTTGTTAATGATGCATTTGGTAATAAACCCTGTCAGACTGGAATTTAGAACAGCATTTCCATCTCTGCTGTATGTAACCTTAGGCAAGGATGGGAGGCCACTGATACACATCGACATGACAAAGCATGCCAGGAGCAAATACTTTTGTAACTGGCTTCAGCAATGAAAGCACTATTGCAATGCCATTCACTGTCTTGTCTGGACCCCTAAGGCTTTTAACAGATCAGGGCCTATTGTCTTTGTCCTCACTGCTGCTTTTAAGAGGCATCAGTAAGATATCAATGGGTTGATTGTTGTGATTGTGTAGCTTTAATCTCCTTTTCCCACTCATCACTTTCACTTTATTTCTTTGTCTCTTCTCACACACTCCAGCCCCTTTCTCACCTCCAGGCAGTGAGACAGTAGTGAAGTTTGATTCCCAGGGGGACGGTGTGGGCCGATATAACATCTTCAACTACCAGCATTCTGGTGACCGTTACGGTTACATGCCAGTAGGTGAATGGGCAGAGATTCTGAGCCTGAACAGCGATCTGTTTCGCTGGCCAAAAGAAGCGGTGCCCACCTCACAGTGCAGCGACCCCTGTGAACGAAATGAGATGAAGAAAATGCAGGCCGGTAAGATATCTGAATCTCAACAATGTTGTTTTTTGTCATGGCGACATACCATATAAAGCAGCAATGCCCTTTGAGAAATCTCACTCAGATTGTCATAATCTGCTGTTCTTATTCCTGTTTCCAAGGTGAGTACTGCTGCTGGATCTGTACAGCCTGTGAGCCCCATGAATACCTAGCTGATGAGTTCACTTGCTCACCATGTGCTCCTGGCCAGTGGCCCACTGACGACCTCACATCCTGTTATGACCTTCCTGAAGACTATATTATGTGGGAAGATGCCTGGGCCATTGGTCCAATTACCATTGCCTGTATAGGGTGAGTGATAAATGGTTGTCAATATGATGCCAGTTTCTGACTGTTCTTGAGAGATATAAGTGTATAGATGTTGGGATGGCAGTAGTAAATTGATCCCCCCATCCCAAACAGTGGTTGCCCAATCATAGATTAACAACCATAAAGGTAGGTCAGTCATGGTTTAGATTTTTCCACATGCTGCAAAGGATCTCGTAAGACCAATACTCTGCATTTAAAACGTTTGGAGGGCGGCACTGGAGGGGAGCCTTTACAAAACCAACACAGAATGCAAAGTGCAGCGAATGAATTAAATAGTATGTTTATTCGCTCAAATATAACCTGCAATTGTAAGCATGTCCAGCTAACAAGCTTACTACTTACAGTAACAGAGCTTAGCAATCATATTTTCAAGACCCAAAACCACACAACTATACATTACTTTGTGGCATACACATTCACTGCACATGGAATCTGGTCCTGAATACTGGTAGGGCTTTGGGTAATATTAACAGCTGTGTCCTGCTTTTTATTAGATTTTGGGGATGATTACAACCGCAGTCAACGTTAGTCGAAATACTATTACGTTTGTTACAATGGTTGCTATTCATCCCAAAATCCTTCTCTCTTTACGTGTGCTTATCTACACCTAAATATAGATGATGATATGGGTCTAAATTGATATTAGAATATTTTCTGATTATTTTCATATATTTTGTTATATATAGCCCAGCCCTACTAATCCAGCTTATAAGAACCTATTGAATCTGTGACTTCATGAAGCTGCTTGTCTGTCTGGCTGCCCCCAGGTTCATGTGCACAGGCCTGGTGTTCTGGGTATTTATCCGACACAACAACACACCGCTGGTGAAAGCTTCAGGCAGGGAGCTATGTTACTTCCTCCTCTCAGGAGTCTTCATGTCCTACGCCATGACTTTCCTCTTCTTGGCCAAACCCTCTCCTGCCATCTGTGCCCTGCGGCGCCTAGGCCTCGGTACATCGTTTGCTGTCTGCTACTCTGCCCTCCTCACCAAAACCAACAGGATTGCCAGGATTTTCAATGGTGTGAAGGATGGAGCAGGAGCAGTGAGGCCACGCTTCATTAGCCCGTCCTCTCAGGTGAGTGATTACAGCATCATGTCCATCCGTCTGCATCAGTCAGATGGATGAATGGACAGATGGGGAATAACTTTACCTTCCTCTCTTTCTTTCTTTTTAGGTGTTTATTTGTCTGAGTCTAATCTCTGTCCAGTTGGTGATGGTGTCGGTGTGGTTGCTGCTGGAGGTTCCTGGGACGCGACGCTTCACATTGCCAGAGCGACGGCAGACTGTCATCCTCAAGTGTAATGTACGCGACTCCAGCATGCTGTTGTCACTGGGATATGACGTGCTCCTGGTCATCCTGTGTACTGTGTAAGTGTGTCATATCAGGTTCAATTTATCATAATTTACATAAAAGGTTCCAACTAAAGTGCAAGTGACACCAAGATCAAAAAGTGACTGATGGTATAATACTTCTGTTTCACAGGCAGATGCCAATTTGCTGGTGGTATGCCACTGATTTTTGAGCCACATGTCCTAAGGCTTTAAGATTTACTGTATGTTCGCCATACTGGGCTTTTTGTTCACTAGGTTTTGATACTATGTGTGTGCTCATCAATTATGTTATCTCAAATTCAAAACATTCTAATTATTTTTTGTTTACTTCATACCTTTGTGTTTTTATAGCAACATTTGTTTTGGTAGACATGGCGTCATCTGTCTCATCAAAAATATGACTGTCTACCTCCAGGTATGCCTTCAAGACCAGGAAGTGCCCTGAGAACTTCAACGAGGCTAAGTTCATTGGATTCACCATGTACACCACCTGTATAATTTGGCTGGCTTTTCTTCCCATCTTTTATGTGACATCAACTGACTACAGGGTATTTTTAACGCAGACAAACACAAACAAGCACAAACAAGCACAAATATTTGTTTCTTTTAGGATGACACCAACTCAACTAAACATATTAAACTCTAATCCTAAAAGAAAAAGGTTGATATTGCTTATTTGTTGTTGAGAATTAAATCAGAAGATTAATATTCTCATGTCTTTATTTGTACACTGTATCTTTATTTTAAAATAAATGAACGAATATACGAACAACAATAAACTGATTTCAGAGGGGTATGTATCAGACTTTTCTTGGGCAGTTTGTGCTACGCTAGCTGACTGCCGGCTGTAGTTTTATATTTAGCATACAGATGTAAGAGCAATATCAATATTCTCATCTAACTCTCTGCAAGAAAGCAAACACAGTACTTTATGTCTATTTTCCAAAATGTCAAACTACACTCTTATCCACAAAATCTAAGGATCGACTGTGTGAGAACCTGCTTTTGTCCCCAAATGGGAGAGGAGTCCCTATAATGTAACTGTGTGAGGTTTTTTTGTTTGCTTGTTTGTTTGCCCCTGCAATGCGATTGATACAAGTCACACACATCACAAAATAGTGACTACACCGATACACTGGCAACTTAAACAATTTCTAATCCTGTTGGCAAATGCCCCAGTTCTGCAGTACTGAGATGTCAAACAGACAGGCACTGTCAAACTGCTGACACATGTCCACATTTAATAGCAAAGGGGGATGAGTGTTCACCTGATCCATACAAATCTTCAGCACACACACACACACACACACACACACATTGCACTGTATCAAAGGGCGTAAGAGAAGAGTGCTGATGCTGTTTGAGCCCCGTGAAAAGCAACTCACTTTCTCACTACTGCCTCTTTCTGTCTCTCTCTCTCTCTTTCTCAAATAAGCATTTCTCTGGCCATGTAATATGACTTTAAGATTAGTCAGGTGGAGGCATAACATCACCAAGATGCACAACCACCCACTCACACACATGAGTATAGGTACACAGAGGAGATGTTGAAGGGTTGATTACTAATATGCTACTCGGCACAGCACTCCGATTTCACAGTGACTTGCATTATACACCTCAGCAACCATCTCTAACACTTCTCAGCCACACAAAGTTAGACACAATGAGTACGGCAATAGAAAGGTACGCGTACTGCATACACCTGCAGATCAAGAATCAACAAAGGATAAGACTGTATTTAGCACAGATAATAGAGTTAAAGCAACCACTGAGATCCCATTAAGTTTGGGATCTGTAGTCTCTGTTGATTAAGTCATTTATTGATCCTCCTGTAATTGTCGTCCTCTGGACTGTTGCAGAGTAACATAGTGTGACATTAAAGAGTTATACTCTCCATTTACAGGCCTCACTGGCTTGTGTACATATAGAGATTAGATGATTACTTTTAGCATTTTTATGCTCCATTTATTGACTGTTTATCAAATGTTTTGTAAAGTTCTGTGCAATGCTCACTCCATTATTACAGATTAATATCACCAAATTAGCTCTTAACAGCAATTACCCTAAACTACATTAGCATAGGATTTATTCATCAAAGTCTGCCTGCTAATTACTGTCTCCCCTCTCCTTGTTTCCTCTCCAGGTTCAGACCACTACCATGTGTATCTCTGTCAGCCTGAGTGGCTTTGTTGTCCTGGGCTGTATGTTTGCTCCCAAGGTCCATATCATCCTGTTCCAGCCTCAGAAGAATGTGGCCAGTCACAGGCTTAATCTAAATCGCTTCAGTGTCAGCGGGGCTGCCACCACATACGCATCTCACGGTACATTACAATACAGTTACCTCATTTTTAAAGACACGGGGGTTTAAAGCAGCACTCTCTTGTTCTTTTATTATGTCTCTGTCAAATAGGTGTCTTCAGGATTTGAACACAGTGCTGCATGTTAGCCATAAGAAATACAATTTTTTTTATATTCTGCTCTTCTGAAATATCTGATAATAGTATGACTAGAGCCAGGAGTGTCATCAAATATGGACCAGTGTTACTCCTACAAAAGGTGTTACCTTTAATAAATGAGTGGTAAGTTCATTTTTGACTTTAACAAATGGCACCCTGATGGTAGAGCGATAGCAATGTGCAGTGAGACACCAAGGAAAGAACACTGATTGGAATTTTCAACTAATATACTTCGTCTTTTGTGACCACAAAAAAAGAATATTAATTGTATGTGCATAATTAATTCCACTGTCAACTAATACAAAAGCACAGCATCCAGTTGCCTTCACAAAAAAAATCACTAGAGGGTTAGATGCAGTTCCAGGCATGTTTGTTTGATACTATATTTACTACCATTCACATTTTACTGCAGCTGAAATAGATTCTTGGTCTTATTAGTATCACTTCCGTCCATCAAACACACTCTGAAAGGCAGCCCTGCTTTTGCCATTCATTACTATTGGATTGTTGCATTGAATCACTGAGTCATTTTTATCATTTATGTGGCAAAGCCCTTTCAGCCCTAGTATAGACCTCCATCACTGTTGATTGGTATATTTGTGACCTTTTTAGAACAGGATTTCAGATGATCTTGCACTGTAGTTTTAAATGTAATGGTAATAAAACGATTATTGCTTTATTGTCATCCATTTTGGCAGCAAATATCCAAAATAATGTCCTAGAATGCTTGAGTTATGCCTTAATTACCTTCTTTCTTCCTTCTTATTCCATGTCTTTCCCAGCTGTCAGTGCCCACTATGTCCCAACTGTCTGCAATGGGAGAGAAATTGTCGACTCCACTACTTCTTCTCTGTGACCACATCCGGCCCACTCTCTAAATCTGCCCCTGTGACTGTTAGCCACTTGGTGAACATA